>NW_027043033.1:0-346100 GCF_036013475.1 Columba livia
TCATTCCTTCTTACTTCTTTCTTACCTCTTTCTTACTTCTTTCTTACTTCTTTCTTACTTCTTTCTTTCTTCTTTCTTCTTTCTTTCTTACTTCTTTCTTACTTCTTTCTTACTTATTTCTTACTTTTTTCTAACTTCTTTCTTCATTCCCTCTTACTTCTTTCTTTCTTCTTTCTTACTTCTTTCTTACTTCTTCTTTCTTTCTTACTTCTTTCTTACTTCTTTCTTACTTCTTTCTTACTTCTTTCTTTCTTCTTTCTTACTTCTTTCTTTCTTCTTTCTTACTTCTTTCTTACTTCTTTATTCATTCCTTCTTACTTCTTTCTTACATCTTTCTTTCTTCTTCCTTACTTCTTTCATACTTCTTTCTTACTTCTTTCTTACTTCTTTCTTCTTTCTTTCTTCTTTTTTACTTCTTTCTTACTTCTTTCTTACTTCTTTCTTACTTCTTTCTTACTTCTTTCTTACTTCTTTCTTACTTCTTTCTTACTTCTTTCTTCTTTCTTTCTTACTTCTTTCTTACTTCTTTCTTACTTCTTTCTTACTTCTTTCTTACTTCTTTCTTCATTCCTTTTTACTTCTTTCTTACTTCTTTCTTACTTCTTTCTTACTTCTTTCTTACTTCTTTCTTTCTTCTTTCTTTCTTCTTTCTTACTTCTTTCTTACTTCTTTCTTACTTCTTTCTTACTTCTTTCTTCTTTCTTTCTTACTTCTTTCTTACTTCTTTCTTACTTCTTTCTTACTTCTTTCTTACTTCTTTCTTACTTCTTTCTTCATTCCTTTTTACTTCTTTCTTACTTCTTTCTTACTTCTTTCTTACTTCTTTCTTACTTCTTTCTTTCTTCTTTATTACTTCTTTCTTACTTCTTTCTTACTTCTTTCTTTCTTCTTTCTTACTTCTTTCTTTCTTCTTTCTTACTTCTTTCTTACTTATTTCTTACTTCTTTCTTCTTTCTTTCTTACTTCTTTCTTACTTCTTTCTTCCTTCTTTCTTACTTCTTTCTTCATTCCCTCTTACTTCTTTCTTACTTCTTTCTTACTTCTTTCTTACTTCTTTCTTACGTCTTTCTTACTTCTTTCTTTCTTCTTTCTTCTTTCTTTCTTACTTCTTTCTTCTTTCTTTCTTCTTTCTTACTTCTTTCTTACTTCTTTCTTACTTCTTTCTTTCTTCTTTCTTACTTCTTTCTTTCTTCTTTCTTACTTCTTTCTGTACTTATTTCTTACTTCTTTCTTCTTTCTTTCTTACTTCTTTTTTACTTCTTTCTTCATTCCTTCTTGCTTCTTTCTTACTTCTTTCTTCATTCCTTCTTACTTCTTTCTTACTTCCTTCTTACTTCTTTCTTACTTCTTTCTTACTTCTTTCTTCTTTCTTCTTTCTTTCTTACTTCTTTCTTACTTCTTTCTTACTTCTTTCTTACTTATTTCTTACTTCTTTCTTACTTCTTTCTTTCTTCTTTCTTCTTTCTTTCTTACTTCTTTCTTACTACTTTCTTACTTCTTTCTTCTTTCTTTCTTACTTCTTTCTTACTTCTTTCTTACTTCTTTCTTACTTCTTTCTTACTTCTTTCTTACTTCTTTCTTACTTCTTTCTTACTTCTTTCTTTCTTCTTTCTTACTTCTTTCTTACCTCTTTCTTACTTCTTTCTTACTTCTTTCTTTCTTCTTTCTTCTTTCTTTCTTACTTCTTTCTTTCTTCTTTCTTACTTCTTTCTTACTTCTTTCTTTCTTCTTTATTACTTCTTTCATACTTCTTTCTTACTTCTTTCTTACTTCTTTCTTCTTTCTTTCTTACTTCTTTCTTACTTCTTTCTTACTTCTTTCTTACTTCTTTCTTTCTTCTTTCTTACTTCTTTCTTACCTCTTTCTTACTTCTTTCTTACTTCTTTCTTTCTTCTTTCTTCTTTCTTTCTTACTTCTTTCTTTCTTCTTTCTTACTTCTTTCTTACTTCTTTCTTACTTCTTTCTTTCTTCTTTCTTCTTTCTTTCTTACTTCTTTCTTTCTTCTTTCTTACTTCTTTCTTACTTCTTTCTTACTTCTTTCTTTCTTCTTTCTTCTTTCTTTCTTACTTCTTTCTTACTTCTTTCTTCCTTCTTTCTTACTTCTTTCTTCATTCCCTCTTACTTCTTTCTTACTTCTTTCTTCTTTCTTTCTTACTTCTTTCTTACTTCTTTCTTACTTCTTTCTTACTTCTTTCTTACTTCTTTCTTACTTCTTTCTTCATTCCTTTTTACTTCTTTCTTACTTCTTTCTTACTTCTTTCTTACTTCTTTCTTACTTCTTTCTTTCTTCTTTATTACTTCTTTCTTACTTCTTTCTTACTTCTTTCTTTCTTCTTTCTTACTTCTTTCTTTCTTCTTTCTTACTTCTTTCTTACTTATTTCTTACTTCTTTCTTCTTTCTTTCTTACTTCTTTCTTACTTCTTTCTTCCTTCTTTCTTACTTCTTTCTTCATTCCCTCTTACTTCTTTCTTACTTCTTTCTTACTTCTTTCTTACTTCTTTCTTACGTCTTTCTTACTTCTTTCTTTCTTCTTTCTTCTTTCTTTCTTACTTCTTTCTTCTTTCTTTCTTCTTTCTTACTTCTTTCTTACTTCTTTCTTACTTCTTTCTTTCTTCTTTCTTACTTCTTTCTTTCTTCTTTCTTACTTCTTTCTTACTTATTTCTTACTTCTTTCTTCTTTCTTTCTTACTTCTTTTTACTTCTTTCTTCATTCCTTCTTGCTTCTTTCTTACTTCTTTCTTCATTCCTTCTTACTTCTTTCTTACTTCCTTCTTACTTCTTTCTTACTTCTTTCTTACTTCTTTCTTCTTTCTTCTTTCTTTCTTACTTCTTTCTTACTTCTTTCTTACTTCTTTCTTACTTATTTCTTACTTCTTTCTTACTTCTTTCTTTCTTCTTTCTTCTTTCTTTCTTACTTCTTTCTTACTACTTTCTTACTTCTTTCTTCTTTCTTTCTTACTTCTTTCTTACTTCTTTCTTACTTCTTTCTTACTTCTTTCTTACTTCTTTCTTACTTCTTTCTTACTTCTTTCTTACTTCTTTCTTTCTTCTTTCTTACTTCTTTCTTACCTCTTTCTTACTTCTTTCTTACTTCTTTCTTTCTTCTTTCTTCTTTCTTTCTTACTTCTTTCTTTCTTCTTTCTTACTTCTTTCTTACTTCTTTCTTTCTTCTTTATTACTTCTTTCATACTTCTTTCTTACTTCTTTCTTACTTCTTTCTTCTTTCTTTCTTACTTCTTTCTTACTTCTTTCTTACTTCTTTCTTACTTCTTTCTTTCTTCTTTCTTACTTCTTTCTTACCTCTTTCTTACTTCTTTCTTACTTCTTTCTTTCTTCTTTCTTCTTTCTTTCTTACTTCTTTCTTTCTTCTTTCTTACTTCTTTCTTACTTCTTTCTTACTTCTTTCTTTCTTCTTTCTTCTTTCTTTCTTACTTCTTTCTTACTTCTTTCTTACTTCTTTCTTTCTTCTTTCTTCTTTCTTTCTTACTTCTTTCTTACTTCTTTCTTACTTCTTTCTTACTTCTTTCTTACTTCTTTCTTCTTTCTTCATTCCTTCTTACTTCTTTCTTACTTCTTTCTTACTTCTTTCTTTCTTCTTTCTTCTTTCTTTCTTACTTCTTTCTTACTTCTTTCTTACTTCTTTCATACTTCTTTCTTTCTTCTTTCTTACTTCTTTCTTCATTCCTTCTTACTTCTTTCTTACTTCTTTCTTTCTTCTTTCTTACTTCTTTCTAACTTCTTCCTTCATCTTTCTTACTTCTTTCTTTCTTGTTTCTTACTTCTTTCTTTCTTCTTTCTTCCTTCTTTCTTACTTCTTTCTTCATTCCCTCTCACTTCTTTCTTACTTCTTTCTTACTTCTTTCTTACTTCTTTCTTACTTCTTTCTTACTTCTTTCTTCATTCCTTCTTGCTTCTTTCTTACTTCTTTCTTACTTCTTTTTTACTTCTTTCTAACTTCTTTTTTCTTCTTTCTTACTTCTTTCTTACTTATTTCTTAATTCTTTCTTACTTTTTTCTTACTTCTTTCTAACTAATTTTTTCTTCTTTCTTACTTCTTTCTTACTTCTTTCTTACTTCTTTCTTACTTCTTTCTTACTTCTTTCTTACTTTTTTCTTACTTTTTTCTAACTTCTTTCTTCATTCCCTCTTAATTCTTTCTTTCTTCTTTCTTACTTCTTTCTTACTTCTTTCTTACTTCTTTCTTTCTTCTTTCTTACTTCTTTCTTACTTCTTTCTTACTTCTTTCTTACTTCTTTCTTCTTTCTTTCTTACTTCTTTCTTACTTCTTTCTTACTTCTTTCTTACTTCTTTCTTGCTTCTTTCTTACTTCTTTCTTACTTCTTTCTTCATTCCTTCTTACTTCTTTCTTACTTCTTTCTTACTTCTTTCATACTTCTTTCTTTCTTCTTTCTTACTTCTTTCTTCATTCCTTCTTACTTCTTTCTTACTTCTTTCTTTCTTCTTTCTTACTTCTTTCTTACTTCTTCCTTCATCTTTCTTACTTCTTTCTTACTTCTTTCTTACTTCTTTCTTTCTTCTTTCTTACTTCTTTCTTTCTTCTTTCTTCCTTCTTTCTTACTTCTTTCTTCATTCCCTCTAACTTCTTTCTTACTTCTTTCTTACTTCTTTCTTACTTCTTTCTTACTTCTTTCTTCATTACTTCTTACTTCTTTCTTACTTCTTTCTTACTTCTTTCTTACTTCTTTCTAACTTCTTTTTCTTCTTTCTTACTTCTTTCTTACTTCTTTCTTACTTCTTTCTTCTTTCTTTCTTACTTCTTTCTTACTTCTTTCTTACTTCTTTCTTACTTCTTTCTTCTTTCTTTCTTACTTCTTTCTTACTTCTTTCTTACTTCTTTCTTACTTCTTTCTTGCTTCTTTCTTACTTCTTTCTTACTTCTTTCTTCATTCCTTCTTACTTCTTTCTTACTTCTTTCTTACTTCTTTCTTACTTCTTTCATACTTCTTTCTTTCTTCTTTCTTACTTCTTTCTTCATTCCTTCTTACTTCTTTCTTACTTCTTTCTTTCTTCTTTCTTACTTCTTTCTTACTTCTTCCTTCATCTTTCTTACTTCTTTCTTACTTCTTTCTTACTTCTTTCTTTCTTCTTTCTTACTTCTTTCTTTCTTCTTTCTTCCTTCTTTCTTACTTCTTTCTTCATTCCCTCTAACTTCTTTCTTACTTCTTTCTTACTTCTTTCTTACTTCTTTCTTACTTCTTTCTTACTTCTTTCTTACTTCTTTCTTCATTCCTTCTTACTTCTTTCTTACTTCTTTCTTACTTCTTTCTTACTTCTTTCTATCTTCTTTTTTCTCTTTCTTACTTCTTTCTTACTTCTTTCTTACTTTTTTCTTACTTCTTTCTGACTAATTTTTTCTTCTTTCTTACTTCTTTCTTACTTCTTTCTTACTTCTTTCTTACTTCTTTCTTATTTCTTTCTTATTTCTTTCTTCTTTCTTTCTTCTTTCCTACTTCTTTCTTACTTCTTTCTTACTTCTTTCTTCATTCCTTTTTACTTCTTTCTTACTTCTTTCTTACTTCTTTCTTACTTCTTTCTTACTTCTTTCTTTCTTCTTCTTCTTTCTTTCTTACTTCTTTCTTACTTCTTTCTTACTTCTTTCTTACTTCTTTCTTTCTTCTTTATTACTTCTTTCATACTTCTTTCTTACTTCTTTCTTTCTTCTTTCTTACTTCTTTCTTACTTCTTTCTTACTTCTTTCTTACTTCTTTCTTCTTTCTTTCTTACTTCTTTCTTACTTCTTTCTTACTTCTTTCTTCATTCCTTCTTACTTCTTTCTTACTTCTTTCCTCATTCCTTCTTACTTCTTTCTTACCTCTTTCTTACTTCTTTCTTACTTCTTTCTTACTTCTTTCTTTCTTCTTTCTTCTTTCTTTCTTACTTCTTTCTTACTTCTTTCTTACTTATTTCTTACTTTTTTCTAACTTCTTTCTTCATTCCCTCTTACTTCTTTCTTTCTTCTTTCTTACTTCTTTCTTACTTCTTTCTCTTTCTTTCTTACTTCTTTCTTACTTCTTTCTTACTTCTTTCTTACTTCTTTCTTTCTTCTTTCTTACTTCTTTCTTTCTTCTTTCTTACTTCTTTCTTACTTCTTTATTCATTCCTTCTTACTTCTTTCTTACATCTTTCTTTCTTCTTCCTTACTTCTTTCATACTTCTTTCTTACTTCTTTCTTACTTCTTTCTTCTTTCTTTCTTCTTTTTTACTTCTTTCTTACTTCTTTCTTACTTCTTTCTTACTTCTTTCTTACTTCTTTCTTACTTCTTTCTTTCTTCTTTCTTCTTTCTTTCTTACTTCTTTCTTACTTCTTTCTTACTTCGTTCTTACTTATTGCTTACTTTTTTCTAACTTCTTTCTTCATTCACTCTTACTCCTTTCTTTCTTCTTTCTTACTTCTTTCTTACTTCTTTCTTCTTTCTTTCTTACATCTTTCTTACTTCTTTCTTACTTCTTTCTTTCTTCTTTCTTCTTTCTTTCTTACTTCTTTCTTACTTCTTTATTCATTCCTTCTTACTTCTTTCTTACATCTTTCTTTCTTCTTCCTTACTTCTTTCATACTTCTTTCTTACTTCTTTCTTACTTCTTTCTTACTTCTTTCTTACTTCTTTCTCTCTTCTTTCTTACTTCTTTCTTACTTCTTTCTTACTTCTTTCTTTCTTCTTTCTTACTTCTTTCTTACTTCTTTCTTACTTCTTTCTTCATTCCTTTTTACTTATTTCTTACTTCTTTCTTACTTCTTTCTTACTTCTTTCTTACTTCTTTCTTTCTTCTTTCTTCTTTCTTTCTTACTTCTTTCTTACTTCTTTCTTACTTCTTTCTCTCTTCTTTCTTCTTTCTTACTTCTTTCTTACTTCTTTCTTTCTTCTTTCTTACTTCTTTCTTACTTCTTTCTTACTTCTTTCTTACTTCTTTCTTCTTTCTTTCTTACTTCTTTCTTACTTCTTTCTTACTTCTTTCTTACTTCTTTCTTACTTCTTTCTTCATTCCTTTTTACTTCTTTCTTACTTCTTTCTTACTTCTTTCTTTCTTCTTTCTTCTTTCTTTCTTACTTCTTTCTTACTTCTTTCTTACTTCTTTCTTACTTCTTTCTTTCTTCTTTCTTACTTCTTTCATACTTCTTTCTTACTTCTTTCTTTCTTCTTTCTTACTTCTTTCTTACTTCTTTCTTACTTCTTTCTTCTTTCTTTCTTACTTCTTTCTTACTTCTTTCTTACTTCTTTCTTCATTCCTTCTTACTTCTTTCTTACTTCTTTCCTCATTCCTTCTTACTTCTTTCTTACTTCTTTCTTACTTCTTTCTTACTTCTTTCTTACTTCTTTCTTTCTTCTTTCTTCTTTCTTTCTTACTTCTTTCTTACTTCTTTCTTACTTCTTTCTTACTTATTTCTTACTTTTTTCTAACTTCATTCTTCATTACCTCTTACTTCTTTCTTTCTTCTTTCTTACTTCTTTCTAACTTTTTTCTTACTTTTTTCTAACTTCTTTCTTCATTCCCTCTTAATTCTTTCTTTCTTCTTTCTTACTTCTTTCTTACTTCTTTCTTACTTCTTTCTTTCTTCTTTCTTACTTCTTTCTTACTTCTTTCTTACTTCTTTCTTACTTCTTTCTTCTTTCTTTCTTACTTCTTTCTTACTTCTTTCTTACTTCTTTCTTACTTCTTTCTTGCTTCTTTCTTACTTCTTTCTTACTTCTTTCTTCATTCCTTCTTACTTCTTTCTTACTTCTTTCTTACTTCTTTCATACTTCTTTCTTTCTTCTTTCTTACTTCTTTCTTCATTCCTTCTTACTTCTTTCTTACTTCTTTCTTTCTTCTTTCTTACTTCTTTCTTACTTCTTCCTTCATCTTTCTTACTTCTTTCTTACTTCTTTCTTACTTCTTTCTTTCTTCTTTCTTACTTCTTTCTTTCTTCTTTCTTCCTTCTTTCTTACTTCTTTCTTCATTCCCTCTAACTTCTTTCTTACTTCTTTCTTACTTCTTTCTTACTTCTTTCTTACTTCTTTCTTCATTACTTCTTACTTCTTTCTTACTTCTTTCTTACTTCTTTCTTACTTCTTTCTAACTTCTTTTTTCTTCTTTCTTACTTCTTTCTTACTTCTTTCTTACTTCTTTCTTCTTTCTTTCTTACTTCTTTCTTACTTCTTTCTTACTTCTTTCTTACTTCTTTCTTCTTTCTTTCTTACTTCTTTCTTACTTCTTTCTTACTTCTTTCTTACTTCTTTCTTGCTTCTTTCTTACTTCTTTCTTACTTCTTTCTTCATTCCTTCTTACTTCTTTCTTACTTCTTTCTTACTTCTTTCTTACTTCTTTCATACTTCTTTCTTTCTTCTTTCTTACTTCTTTCTTCATTCCTTCTTACTTCTTTCTTACTTCTTTCTTTCTTCTTTCTTACTTCTTTCTTACTTCTTCCTTCATCTTTCTTACTTCTTTCTTACTTCTTTCTTACTTCTTTCTTTCTTCTTTCTTACTTCTTTCTTTCTTCTTTCTTCCTTCTTTCTTACTTCTTTCTTCATTCCCTCTAACTTCTTTCTTACTTCTTTCTTACTTCTTTCTTACTTCTTTCTTACTTCTTTCTTACTTCTTTCTTACTTCTTTCTTCATTCCTTCTTACTTCTTTCTTACTTCTTTCTTACTTCTTTCTATCTTCTTTTTTCTTCTTTCTTACTTCTTTCTTACTTCTTTCTTACTTTTTTCTTACTTCTTTCTGACTAATTTTTTCTTCTTTCTTACTTCTTTCTTACTTCTTTCTTACTTCTTTCTTACTTCTTTCTTATTTCTTTCTTACTTCTTTCTTCTTTCTTTCTTCTTTCCTACTTCTTTCTTACTTCTTTCTTACTTCTTTCTTCATTCCTTTTTACTTCTTTCTTACTTCTTTCTTACTTCTTTCTTACTTCTTTCTTACTTCTTTCTTTCTTCTTTTTTCTTTCTTTCTTACTTCTTTCTTACTTCTTTCTTACTTCTTTCTTACTTCTTTCTTTCTTCTTTATTACTTCTTTCATACTTCTTTCTTACTTCTTTCTTTCTTCTTTCTTACTTCTTTCTTACTTCTTTCTTACTTCTTTCTTACTTCTTTCTTCTTTCTTTCTTACTTCTTTCTTACTTCTTTCTTACTTCTTTCTTCATTCCTTCTTACTTCTTTCTTACTTCTTTCCTCATTCCTTCTTACTTCTTTCTTACCTCTTTCTTACTTCTTTCTTACTTCTTTCTTACTTCTTTCTTTCTTCTTTCTTCTTTCTTTCTTACTTCTTTCTTACTTCTTTCTTACTTATTTCTTACTTTTTTCTAACTTCTTTCTTCATTCCCTCTTACTTCTTTCTTTCTTCTTTCTTACTTCTTTCTTACTTCTTTCTTCTTTCTTTCTTACTTCTTTCTTACTTCTTTCTTACTTCTTTCTTACTTCTTTCTTTCTTCTTTCTTACTTCTTTCTTTCTTCTTTCTTACTTCTTTCTTACTTCTTTATTCATTCCTTCTTACTTCTTTCTTACATCTTTCTTTCTTCTTCCTTACTTCTTTCATACTTCTTTCTTACTTCTTTCTTACTTCTTTCTTCTTTCTTTCTTCTTTTTTACTTCTTTCTTACTTCTTTCTTACTTCTTTCTTACTTCTTTCTTACTTCTTTCTTACTTCTTTCTTACTTCTTTCTTACTTCTTTCTTCTTTCTTTCTTACTTCTTTCTTACTTCTTTCTTACTTCTTTCTTACTTCTTTCTTACTTCTTTCTTCATTCCTTTTTACTTCTTTCTTACTTCTTTCTTACTTCTTTCTTACTTCTTTCTTACTTCTTTCTTTCTTCTTTCTTTCTTCTTTCTTACTTCTTTCTTACTTCTTTCTTACTTCTTTCTTACTTCTTTCTTCTTTCTTTCTTACTTCTTTCTTACTTCTTTCTTACTTCTTTCTTACTTCTTTCTTACTTCTTTCTTACTTCTTTCTTCATTCCTTTTTACTTCTTTCTTACTTCTTTCTTACTTCTTTCTTACTTCTTTCTTACTTCTTTCTTTCTTCTTTCTTCTTTCTTTCTTACTTCTTTCTTACTTCTTTCTTACTTCTTTCTTACTTCTTTCTTTCTTCTTTCTTACTGCTTTCTTACTTCTTTCTTACTTCTTTCTTCTTTCTTTCTTACTTCTTTCTTACTTCTTTCTTACTTCTTTCTTCATTCCTTCTTACTTCTTTCTTACTTCTTTCCTCATTCCTTCTTACTTCTTTCTTACTTCTTTCTTACTTCTTTCTTACTTCTTTCTTACTTCTTTCTTTCTTCTTTCTTCTTTCTTTCTTACTTCTTTCTTACTTCTTTCTTACTTCGTTCTTACTTATTGCTTACTTTTTTCTAACTTCTTTCTTCATTCACTCTTACTCCTTTCTTTCTTCTTTCTTACTTCTTTCTTACTTCTTTCTTCTTTCTTTCTTACATCTTTCTTACTTCTTTCTTACTTCTTTCTTTCTTCTTTCTTCTTTCTTTCTTACTTCTTTCTTACTTCTTTATTCATTCCTTCTTACTTCTTTCTTACATCTTTCTTTCTTCTTCCTTACTTTTTTCATACTTCTTTCTTACTTCTTTCTTACTTCTTTCTTACTTCTTTCTTACTTCTTTCTCTCTTCTTTCTTACTTCTTTCTTACTTCTTTCTTACTTCTTTCTTTCTTCTTTCTTACTTCTTTCTTACTTCTTTCTTACTTCTTTCTTCATTCCTTTTTACTTATTTCTTACTTCTTTCTTACTTCTTTCTTACTTCTTTCTTACTTCTTTCTTTCTTCTTTCTTCTTTCTTTCTTACTTCTTTCTTACTTCTTTCTTACTTCTTTCTCTCTTCTTTCTTCTTTCTTACTTCTTTCTTACTTCTTTCTTTCTTCTTTCTTACTTCTTTCTTACTTCTTTCTTACTTCTTTCTTACTTCTTTCTTCTTTCTTTCTTACTTCTTTCTTACTTCTTTCTTACTTCTTTCTTACTTCTTTCTTACTTCTTTCTTCATTCCTTTTTACTTCTTTCTTACTTCTTTCTTACTTCTTTCTTTCTTCTTTCTTCTTTCTTTCTTACTTCTTTCTTACTTCTTTCTTACTTCTTTCTTACTTCTTTCTTTCTTCTTTCTTACTTCTTTCATACTTCTTTCTTACTTCTTTCTTTCTTCTTTCTTACTTCTTTCTTACTTCTTTCTTACTTCTTTCTTCTTTCTTTCTTACTTCTTTCTTACTTCTTTCTTACTTCTTTCTTCATTCCTTCTTACTTCTTTCTTACTTCTTTCCTCATTCCTTCTTACTTCTTTCTTACTTCTTTCTTACTTCTTTCTTACTTCTTTCTTACTTCTTTCTTTCTTCTTTCTTCTTTCTTTCTTACTTCTTTCTTACTTCTTTCTTACTTCTTTCTTACTTATTTCTTACTTTTTTCTAACTTCATTCTTCATTACCTCTTACTTCTTTCTTTCTTCTTTCTTACTTCTTTCTTACTTCTTTCTTCTTTCTTACTTCTTTCTTACTTCTTTCTTACTTCTTTCTTTCTACTTTCTTACTTGTTTCTTTCTTCTTTCTTACTTCTTTCTTACTTCTTTCTTCATTCCTTCTTACTTCTTTCTTACTTCTTTCTTTCTTCTTTCTTACTTCTTTCATACTTCTTTCTTACTTCTTTCTTACTTCTTTCTTCTTTCTTTCTTCTTTCTTACTTCTTTCTTCTTTCTTTCTTACTTCTTTCTTACTTCTTTCTTCTTTCATTCTTACTTCTTTCTTACTTCTTTCTTACTTCTTTCTTACTTCTTTCTTTCTTCTTTCTTCTTTCTTTCTTACTTCTTTCTTACTTCTTTCTTACTTCTTTCTTACTTATTTCTTACTTTTTTCTAACTTCATTCTTCATTCCCTCTTACTTCTTTCTTTCTTCTTTCTTACTTCTTTCTTACTTCTTTCTTCTTTCTTACTTCTTTCTTACTTCTTTCTTACTTCTTTCTTTCTACTTTCTTACTTCTTTCTTACTTTTTTCTTACTTTTTTCTAACTTCTTTCTTCATTCCCTCTTAATTCTTTCTTTCTTCTTTCTTACTTCTTTCTTACTTCTTTCTTACTTCTTTCTTTCTTCTTTCTTACTTCTTTCTTACTTCTTTCTTACTTCTTTCTTACTTCTTTCTTCTTTCTTTCTTACTTCTTTCTTACTTCTTTCTTACTTCTTTCTTACTTCTTTCTTGCTTCTTTCTTACTTCTTTCTTACTTCTTTCTTCATTCCTTCTTACTTCTTTCTTACTTCTTTCTTACTTCTTTCTTACTTCTTTCATACTTCTTTATTTCTTCTTTCTTACTTCTTTCTTCATTCCTTCTTACTTCTTTCTTACTTCTTTCTTTCTTCTTTCTTACTTCTTTCTTACTTCTTCCTTCATCTTTCTTACTTCTTTCTTACTTCTTTCTTACTTCTTTCTTTCTTCTTTCTTACTTCTTTCTTTCTTCTTTCTTCCTTCTTTCTTACTTCTTTCTTCATTCCCTCTAACTTCTTTCTTACTTCTTTCTTACTTCTTTCTTACTTCTTTCTTACTTCTTTCTTACTTCTTTCTTACTTCTTTCTTCATTCCTTCTTACTTCTTTCTTACTTCTTTCTTACTTCTTTCTTACTTCTTTCTAACTTCTTTTTTCTTCTTTCTTACTTCTTTCTTACTTCTTTCTTACTTTTTTCTTACTTCTTTCTGACTAATTTTTTCTTCATTCTTACTTCTTTCTTACTTCTTTCTTACTTCTTTCTTACTTCTTTCTTATTTCTTTCTTACTTCTTTCTTCTTTCTTTCTTCTTTCTTACTTCTTTCTTACTTCTTTCTTACTTCTTTCTTCATTCCTTTTTACTTCTTTCTTACTTCTTTCTTACTTCTTTCTTACTTCTTTCTTACTTCTTTCTTTCTTCTTTCTTCTTTCTTTCTTACTTCTTTCTTACTTCTTTCTTACTTCTTTCTTACTTCTTTCTTTCTTCTTTATTACTTCTTTCATACTTCTTTCTTACTTCTTTCTTTCTTCTTTCTTACTTCTTTCTTACTTCTTTCTTACTTCTTTCTTACTTCTTTCTTCTTTCTTTCTTACTTCTTTCTTACTTCTTTCTTACTTCTTTCTTCATTCCTTCTTACTTCTTTCTTACTTCTTTCCTCATTCCTTCTTACTTCTTTCTTACCTCTTTCTTACTTCTTTCTTACTTCTTTCTTACTTCTTTCTTTCTTCTTTCTTCTTTCTTTCTTACTTCTTTCTTACTTCTTTCTTACTTATTTCTTACTTTTTTCTAACTTCTTTCTTCATTCCCTCTTACTTCTTTCTTTCTTCTTTCTTACTTCTTTCTTACTTCTTTCTTCTTTCTTTCTTACTTCTTTCTTACTTCTTTCTTACTTCTTTCTTACTTCTTTCTTTCTTCTTTCTTACTTCTTTCTTTCTTCTTTCTTACTTCTTTCTTACTTCTTTATTCATTCCTTCTTACTTCTTTCTTACATCTTTCTTTCTTCTTCCTTACTTCTTTCATACTTCTTTCTTACTTCTTTCTTACTTCTTTCTTCTTTCTTTCTTCTTTCTTACTTCTTTCTTACTTCTTTCTTACTTCTTTCTTACTTCTTTCTTACTTCTTTCTTACTTCTTTCTTCTTTCTTTCTTACTTCTTTCTTACTTCTTTCTTACTTCTTTCTTACTTCTTTCTTACTTCTTTCTTCATTCCTTTTTACTTCTTTCTTACTTCTTTCTTACTTCTTTCTTACTTCTTTCTTACTTCTTTCTTTCTTCTTTCTTCTTTCTTTCTTACTTCTTTCTTACTTCTTTCTTACTTCTTTCTCTCTTCTTTCTAACTTCTTTCTTTTTCTTTCTTACTTCTTTCTTACTTCTTTCTTTCTTCTTTCTTACTTCTTTCTTACTTCTTTCTTACTTCTTTCTTACTTCTTTCTTCTTTCTTTCTTACTTCTTTCTTACTTCTTTCTTACTTCTTTCTTACTTCTTTCTTACTTCTTTCTTACTTCTTTCTTCATTCCTTTTTACTTCTTTCTTACTTCTTTCTTACTTCTTTCTTACTTCTTTCTTACTTCTTTCTTTCTTCTTTCTTCTTTCTTTCTTACTTCTTTCTTACTTCTTTCTTACTTCTTTCTTACTTCTTTCTTACTTTTTTCTAACTTCATTCTTCATTCCCTCTTACTTCTTTCTTTCTTCTTTCTTACTTCTTTCTTACTTCTTTCTTCTTTCTTACTTCTTTCTTACTTCTTTCTTACTTCTTTCTTTCTACTTTCTTACTTGTTTCTTTCTTCTTTCTTACTTCTTTCTTACTTCTTTCTTCATTCCTTCTTACTTCTTTCTTACTTCTTTCTTTCTTCTTTCTTACTTCTTTCATACTTCTTTCTTACTTCTTTCTTACTTCTTTCTTCTTTCTTTCTTCTTTCTTACTTCTTTCTTCTTTCTTTCTTACTTCTTTCTTACTTCTTTCTTCTTTCATTCTTACTTCTTTCTTACTTCTTTCTTACTTCTTTCTTACTTCTTTCTTTCTTCTTTCTTCTTTCTTTCTTACTTCTTTCTTACTTCTTTCTTACTTCTTTCTTACTTATTTCTTACTTTTTTCTAACTTCATTCTTCATTCCCTCTTACTTCTTTCGTTCTTCTTTCTTACTTCTTTCTTACTTCTTTCTTCTTTCTTACTTCTTTCTTACTTCTTTCTTTCTACTTTCTTACTTCTTTCTTACTTTTTTCTTACTTTTTTCTAACTTCTTTCTTCATTCCCTCTTAATTCTTTCTTTCTTCTTTCTTACTTCTTTCTTACTTCTTTCTTACTTCTTTCTTACTTCTTTCTTACTTCTTTCTTCTTTCTTTCTTACTTCTTTCTTACTTCTTTCTTACTTCTTTCTTACTTCTTTCTTGCTTCTTTCTTACTTCTTTCTTACTTCTTTCTTCATTCCTTCTTACTTCTTTCTTACTTCTTTCTTACTTCTATCTTACTTCTTTCATACTTCTTTCTTTCTTCTTTCTTACTTCTTTCTTCATTCCTTCTTACTTCTTTCTTACTTCTTTCTTTCTTCTTTCTTACTTCTTTCTTACTTCTTCCTTCATCTTTCTTACTTCTTTCTTACTTCTTTCTTACTTCTTTCTTTCTTCTTTCTTACTTCTTTCTTTCTTCTTTCTTACTTCTTTCTTACTTCTTTCTTCATTCCCTCTAACTTCTTTCTTACTTCTTTCTTACTTCTTTCTTACTTCTTTCTTACTTCTTTCTTACTTCTTTCTTACTTCTTTCTTCATTCCTTCTTACTTCTTTCTTACTTCTTTCTTACTTCTTTCTTACTTCTTTCTAACTTCTTTTTTCTTCTTTCTTACTTCTTTCTTACTTCTTTCTTACTTTTTTCTTACTTCTTTCTGACTAATTTTTTCTTCTTTCTTACTTCTTTCTTACTTCTTTCTTACTTCTTTCTTACTTCTTTCTTATTTCTTTCTTACTTCTTTCTTCTTTCTTTCTTCTTTCTTACTTCTTTCTTACTTCTTTCTTACTTCTTTCTTCATTCCTTTTTACTTCTTTCTTACTTCTTTCTTACTTCTTTCTTACTTCTTTCTTACTTCTTTCTTTCTTCTTTCTTCTTTCTTTCTTACTTCTTTCTTACTTCTTTCTTACTTCTTTCTTACTTCTTTCTTTCTTCTTTATTACTTCTTTCATACTTCTTTCTTACTTCTTTCTTTCTTCTTTCTTACTTCTTTCTTACTTCTTTCTTACTTCTTTCTTACTTCTTTCTTCTTTCTTTCTTACTTCTTTCTTACTTCTTTCTTACTTCTTTCTTCATTCCTTCTTACTTCTTTCTTACTTCTTTCCTCATTCCTTCTTACTTCTTTCTTACCTCTTTCTTACTTCTTTCTTACTTCTTTCTTACTTCTTTCTTTCTTCTTTCTTCTTTCTTTCTTACTTCTTTCTTACTTCTTTCTTACTTATTTCTTACTTTTTTCTAACTTCTTTCTTCATTCCCTCTTACTTCTTTCTTTCTTCTTTCTTACTTCTTTCTTACTTCTTTCTTCTTTCTTTCTTACTTCTTTCTTACTTCTTTCTTCCTTCTTTCTTACTTCTTTCTGTCTTCTTTCTTACTTCTTTCTTTCTTCTTTCTTACTTCTTTCTTACTTCTTTATTCATTCCTTCTTACTTCTTTCTTACATCTTTCTTTCTTCTTCCTTACTTCTTTCATACTTCTTTCTTACTTCTTTCTTACTTCTTTCTTCTTTCTTTCTTCTTTCTTACTTCTTTCTTACTTCTTTCTTACTTCTTTCTTACTTCTTTCTTACTTCTTTCTTACTTCTTTCTTACTTCTTTCTTACTTCTTTCTTCTTTCTTTCTTACTTCTTTCTTACTTCTTTCTTACTTCTTTCTTACTTCTTTCTTCATTCCTTTTTACTTCTTTCTTACTTCTTTCTTACTTCTTTCTTACTTCTTTCTTACTTCTTTCTTTCTTCTTTCTTCTTTCTTTCTTACTTCTTTCTTACTTCTTTCTTACTTCTTTCTCTCTTCTTTCTAACTTCTTTCTTACTTCTTTCTTACTTCTTTCTTACTTCTTTCTTTCTTCTTTCTTACTTCTTTCTTACTTCTTTCTTACTTCTTTCTTACTTCTTTCTTCTTTCTTTCTTACTTCTTTCTTACTTCTTTCTTACTTCTTTCTTACTTCTTTCTTACTTCTTTCTTACTTCTTTCTTCATTCCTTTTTACTTCTTTCTTACTTCTTTCTTACTTCTTTCTTACTTCTTTCTTACTTCTTTCTTTCTTCTTTCTTCTTTCTTTCTTACTTCTTTCTTACTTCTTTCTTACTTCTTTCTTACTTCTTTCTTTCTTCTTTCTTACTGCTTTCTTACTTCTTTCTTACTTCTTTCTTCTTTCTTTCTTACTTCTTTCTTACTTCTTTCTTACTTCTTTCCTCATTCCTTCTTACTTCTTTCTTACTTCTTTCTTACTTCTTTCTTACTTCTTTCTTACTTCTTTCTTTCTTCTTTCTTCTTTCTTTCTTACTTCTTTCTTACTTCTTTCTTACTTCGTTCTTACTTATTGCTTACTTTTTTCTAACTTCTTTCTTCATTCCCTCTTACTCCTTTCTTTCTTCTTTCTTACTTCTTTCTTACTTCTTTCTTCTTTCTTTCTTACTTCTTTCTTACTTCTTTCTTACTTCTTTCTTTCTTCTTTCTTCTTTCTTTCTTACTTCTTTCTTACTTCTTTCTTACTTCTTTCTCTCTTCTTTCTAACTTCTTTCTTACTTCTTTCTTACTTCTTTCTTACTTCTTTCTTTCTTCTTTCTTACTTCTTTCTTACTTCTTTCTTACTTCTTTCTTACTTCTTTCTTCTTTCTTTCTTACTTCTTTCTTACTTCTTTCTTACTTCTTTCTTACTTCTTTCTTCATTCCTTCTTACTTCTTTCTTACTTCTTTCCTCATTCCTTCTTACTTCTTTCTTACTTCTTTCTTACTTCTTTCTTACTTCTTTCTTACTTCTTTCTTTCTTCTTTCTTCTTTTTTCTTACTTCTTTCTTACTTCGTTCTTACTTCGTTCTTACTTATTGCTTACTTTTTTCTAACTTCTTTCTTCATTCCCTCTTACTCCTTTCTTTCTTCTTTCTTACTTCTTTCTTACTTCTTTCTTCTTTCTTTCTTACTTCTTTCTTACTTCTTTCTTACTTCTTTCTTACTTCTTTCTTTCTTCTTTCTCTCTTCTTTCTTACTTCTTTCATACTTCTTTCTTACTTCTTTCTTACTTCTTTCTTCTTTCTTCTTTCTTACTTCTTTCTTACTTCTTTCTTACTTCTTTCTTACTTCTTTCTTTCTACTTTCTTACTTCTTTCTTACTTTTTTCTTACTTTTTTCTAACTTCTTTCTTCATTCCCTCTTAATTCTTTCTTTCTTCTTTCTTACTTCTTTCTTACTTCTTTCTTCTTTCTTACTTCTTTCTTACTTCTTTCTTTCTACTTTCTTACTTCTTTCTTACTTTTTTCTTACTTTTTTCTAACTTCTTTCTTCATTCCCTCTTAATTCTTTCTTTCTTCTTTCTTACTTCTTTCTTACTTCTTTCTTACTTCTTTCTTACTTCTTTCTTACTTCTTTCTTCTTTCTTTCTTACTTCTTTCTTACTTCTTTCTTACTTCTTTCTTACTTCTTTCTTGCTTCTTTCTTACTTCTTTCTTACTTCTTTCTTCATTCCTTCTTACTTCTTTCTTACTTCTTTCTTACTTCTATCTTACTTCTTTCATACTTCTTTCTTTCTTCTTTCTTACTTCTTTCTTCATTCCTTCTTACTTCTTTCTTACTTCTTTCTTTCTTCTTTCTTACTTCTTTCTTACTTCTTCCTTCATCTTTCTTACTTCTTTCTTACTTCTTTCTTACTTCTTTCTTTCTTCTTTCTTACTTCTTTCTTTCTTCTTTCTTACTTCTTTCTTACTTCTTTCTTCATTCCCTCTAACTTCTTTCTTACTTCTTTCTTACTTCTTTCTTACTTCTTTCTTACTTCTTTCTTACTTCTTTCTTACTTCTTTCTTCATTCCTTCTTACTTCTTTCTTACTTCTTTCTTACTTCTTTCTTACTTCTTTCTAACTTCTTTTTTCTTCTTTCTTACTTCTTTCTTACTTCTTTCTTACTTTTTTCTTACTTCTTTCTGACTAATTTTTTCTTCTTTCTTACTTCTTTCTTACTTCTTTCTTACTTCTTTCTTACTTCTTTCTTATTTCTTTCTTACTTCTTTCTTCTTTCTTTCTTCTTTCTTACTTCTTTCTTACTTCTTTCTTACTTCTTTCTTCATTCCTTTTTACTTCTTTCTTACTTCTTTCTTACTTCTTTCTTACTTCTTTCTTACTTCTTTCTTTCTTCTTTCTTCTTTCTTTCTTACTTCTTTCTTACTTCTTTCTTACTTCTTTCTTACTTCTTTCTTTCTTCTTTATTACTTCTTTCATACTTCTTTCTTACTTCTTTCTTTCTTCTTTCTTACTTCTTTCTTACTTCTTTCTTACTTCTTTCTTACTTCTTTCTTCTTTCTTTCTTACTTCTTTCTTACTTCTTTCTTACTTCTTTCTTCATTCCTTCTTACTTCTTTCTTACTTCTTTCCTCATTCCTTCTTACTTCTTTCTTACCTCTTTCTTACTTCTTTCTTACTTCTTTCTTACTTCTTTCTTTCTTCTTTCTTCTTTCTTTCTTACTTCTTTCTTACTTCTTTCTTACTTATTTCTTACTTTTTTCTAACTTCTTTCTTCATTCCCTCTTACTTCTTTCTTTCTTCTTTCTTACTTCTTTCTTACTTCTTTCTTCTTTCTTTCTTACTTCTTTCTTACTTCTTTCTTCCTTCTTTCTTACTTCTTTCTTTCTTCTTTCTTACTTCTTTCTTTCTTCTTTCTTACTTCTTTCTTACTTCTTTATTCATTCCTTCTTACTTCTTTCTTACATCTTTCTTTCTTCTTCCTTACTTCTTTCATACTTCTTTCTTACTTCTTTCTTACTTCTTTCTTCTTTCTTTCTTCTTTCTTACTTCTTTCTTACTTCTTTCTTACTTCTTTCTTACTTCTTTCTTACTTCTTTCTTACTTCTTTCTTACTTCTTTCTTACTTCTTTCTTCTTTCTTTCTTACTTCTTTCTTACTTCTTTCTTACTTCTTTCTTACTTCTTTCTTCATTCCTTTTTACTTCTTTCTTACTTCTTTCTTACTTCTTTCTTACTTCTTTCTTACTTCTTTCTTTCTTCTTTCTTCTTTCTTTCTTACTTCTTTCTTACTTCTTTCTTACTTCTTTCTCTCTTCTTTCTAACTTCTTTCTTACTTCTTTCTTACTTCTTTCTTACTTCTTTCTTTCTTCTTTCTTACTTCTTTCTTACTTCTTTCTTACTTCTTTCTTACTTCTTTCTTCTTTCTTTCTTACTTCTTTCTTACTTCTTTCTTACTTCTTTCTTACTTCTTTCTTACTTCTTTCTTACTTCTTTCTTCATTCCTTTTTACTTCTTTCTTACTTCTTTCTTACTTCTTTCTTACTTCTTTCTTACTTCTTTCTTTCTTCTTTCTTCTTTCTTTCTTACTTCTTTCTTACTTCTTTCTTACTTCTTTCTTACTTCTTTCTTTCTTCTTTCTTACTGCTTTCTTACTTCTTTCTTACTTCTTTCTTCTTTCTTTCTTACTTCTTTCTTACTTCTTTCTTACTTCTTTCCTCATTCCTTCTTACTTCTTTCTTACTTCTTTCTTACTTCTTTCTTACTTCTTTCTTACTTCTTTCTTTCTTCTTTCTTCTTTCTTTCTTACTTCTTTCTTACTTCTTTCTTACTTCGTTCTTACTTATTGCTTACTTTTTTCTAACTTCTTTCTTCATTCCCTCTTACTCCTTTCTTTCTTCTTTCTTACTTCTTTCTTACTTCTTTCTTCTTTCTTTCTTACTTCTTTCTTACTTCTTTCTTACTTCTTTCTTTCTTCTTTCTTCTTTCTTTCTTACTTCTTTCTTACTTCTTTCTTACTTCTTTCTCTCTTCTTTCTAACTTCTTTCTTACTTCTTTCTTACTTCTTTCTTACTTCTTTCTTTCTTCTTTCTTACTTCTTTCTTACTTCTTTCTTACTTCTTTCTTACTTCTTTCTTCTTTCTTTCTTACTTCTTTCTTACTTCTTTCTTACTTCTTTCTTACTTCTTTCTTCATTCCTTCTTACTTCTTTCTTACTTCTTTCCTCATTCCTTCTTACTTCTTTCTTACTTCTTTCTTACTTCTTTCTTACTTCTTTCTTACTTCTTTCTTTCTTCTTTCTTCTTTTTTTCTTACTTCTTTCTTACTTCGTTCTTACTTCGTTCTTACTTATTGCTTACTTTTTTCTAACTTCTTTCTTCATTCCCTCTTACTCCTTTCTTTCTTCTTTCTTACTTCTTTCTTACTTCTTTCTTCTTTCTTTCTTACTTCTTTCTTACTTCTTTCTTACTTCTTTCTTACTTCTTTCTTTCTTCTTTCTCTCTTCTTTCTTACTTCTTTCATACTTCTTTCTTACTTCTTTCTTACTTCTTTCTTCTTTCTTCTTTCTTACTTCTTTCTTACTTCTTTCTTACTTCTTTCTTACTTCTTTATTACTTCTTTTTACTTCTTTCTTCTTTCTTTCTTACTTCTTTCTTACTTCTTTATTACTTCTTTCTTACTTCTTTCTTTCTTCTTTCTTCTTTCTTTCTTACCTCTTTCTTACTTCTTTCTTACTTCTTTCTTACTTCTTTTTTTCTTCTTTCTTACTCCTTTCTTACTTCTTTCTTACTTCATTCTTTCTTCTTTCTTCTTTCTTTCTTACTTCTTTCTTACTTCTATCTTACTTCTTTCTCTCTTCTTTCTTCTTTCTTACTTCTTTCTTACTTCTTTCTTTCTTCTTTCTTACTTCTTTCTTACTTCTTTCTTACTTCTTTCTTCATTCCTTTTTACTTATTTGTTACTTCTTTCTTACATCTTTCTTACTTCTTTCTTACTTCTTTCTTTCTTCTTTCTTCTTTCTTTCTTACTTCTTTCTTACTTCTTTATTCATTCCTTCTTACTTCTTTCTTACATCTTTCTTTCTTCTTCCTTACTTCTTTCATACTTCTTTCTTACTTCTTTCTTACTTCTTTCTTACTTCTTTCTTACTTTTTTCTCTCTTCTTTCTTACTTCTTTCTTACTTCTTTCTTACTTCTTTCTTTCTTCTTTCTTACTTCTTTCTTACTTCTTTCTTACTTCTTTCTTCATTCCTTTTTACTTATTTCTTACTTCTTTCTTACTTCTTTCTTACTTCTTTCTTACTTCTTTCTTTCTTCTTTCTTACTTCTTTCTTACTTCTTTCTTACTTCTTTCTTACTTCTTTCTCTCTTCTTTCTTCTTTCTTCTTTCTTTCTTACTTCTTTCTTACTTCTTTCTTACTTATTTCTTACTTTTTTCTAACTTCTTTCTTCATTCCCTCTTACTTCTTTCTTTCTTCTTTCTTACTTCTTTCTTACTTCTTTCTTCTTTCTTTCTTACTTCTTTCTTACTTCTTTCTTACTTCTTTCTTACTTCTTTCTTTCTTCTTTCTTACTTCTTTCTTTCTTCTTTCTTACTTCTTTCTTACTTCTTTATTCATTCCTTCTTACTTCTTTCTTACATCTTTCTTTCTTCTTCCTTACTTCTTTCATACTTCTTTCTTACTTCTTTCTTACTTCTTTCTTCTTTCTTACTTCTTTCTTACTTCTTTCTTCTTTCTTTCTTACTTCTTTCTTACTTCTTTCTTACTTCTTTCTTACTTCTTTCTTACTTCTTTCTTACTTCTTTCTTACTTCTTTCTTACTTCTTTCTTACTTCTTTCTCTCTTCTTTCTTCTTTCTTCTTTCTTTCTTACTTCTTTCTTACTTCTTTCTTACTTATTTCTTACTTTTTTCTAACTTCTTTCTTCATTCCCTCTTACTTCTTTCTTTCTTCTTTCTTACTTCTTTCTTACTTCTTTCTTCTTTCTTTCTTACTTCTTTCTTACTTCTTTCTTACTTCTTTCTTACTTCTTTCTTTCTTCTTTCTTACTTCTTTCTTTCTTCTTTCTTACTTCTTTCTTACTTCTTTATTCATTCCTTCTTACTTCTTTCTTACATCTTTCTTTCTTCTTCCTTACTTCTTTCATACTTCTTTCTTACTTCTTTCTTACTTCTTTCTTCTTTCTTACTTCTTTCTTACTTCTTTCTTCTTTCTTTCTTACTTCTTTCTTACTTCTTTCTTACTTCTTTCTTACTTCTTTCTTACTTCTTTCTTCATTCCTTTTTACTTCTTTCTTACTTCTTTCTTACTTCTTTCTTACTTCTTTCTTACTTCTTTCTTTCTTCTTTCTTCTTTCTTTCTTACTTCTTTCTTACTTCTTTCTTACTTCTTTCTCTCTTCTTTCTAACTTCTTTCTTACTTCTTTCTTACTTCTTTCTTACTTCTTTCTTTCTTCTTTCTTACTTCTTTCTTACTTCTTTCTTACTTCTTTCTTACTTCTTTCTTCTTTCTTTCTTACTTCTTTCTTACTTCTTTCTTACTTCTTTCTTACTTCTTTCTTACTTCTTTCTTACTTCTTTCTTCATTCCTTTTTACTTCTTTCTTACTTCTTTCTTACTTCTTTCTTACTTCTTTCTTACTTCTTTCTTTCTTCTTTCTTCTTTCTTTCTTACTTCTTTCTTACTTCTTTCTTACTTCTTTCTTACTTCTTTCTTACTTTTTTCTAACTTCATTCTTCATTCCCTCTTACTTCTTTCTTTCTTCTTTCTTACTTCTTTCTTACTTCTTTCTTCTTTCTTACTTCTTTCTTACTTCTTTCTTACTTCTTTCTTTCTACTTTCTTACTTGTTTCTTTCTTCTTTCTTACTTCTTTCTTACTTCTTTCTTCATTCCTTCTTACTTCTTTCTTACTTCTTTCTTTCTTCTTTCGTACTTCTTTCTTACTTCTTTCTTACTTCTTTCTTACTTATTTCTTCTTTCTTTCTTCTTTCTTACTTCTTTCTTCTTTCTTTCTTACTTCTTTCTTACTTCTTTCTTCTTTCATTCTTACTTCTTTCTTACTTCTTTCTTACTTCTTTCTTACTTCTTTCTTTCTTCTTTCTTCTTTCTTTCTTACTTCTTTCTTACTTCTTTCTTACTTCTTTCTTACTTATTTCTTACTTTTTTCTAACTTCATTCTTCATTCCCTCTTACTTCTTTCTTTCTTCTTTCTTACTTCTTTCTTACTTCTTTCTTCTTTCTTACTTCTTTCTTACTTCTTTCTTTCTACTTTCTTACTTCTTTCTTACTTTTTTCTTACTTTTTTCTAACTTCTTTCTTCATTCCCTCTTAATTCTTTCTTTCTTCTTTCTTACTTCTTTCTTACTTCTTTCTTACTTCTTTCTTTCTTCTTTCTTACTTCTTTCTTACTTCTTTCTTACTTCTTTCTTACTTCTTTCTTCTTTCTTTCTTTCTTCTTTCTTACTTCTTTCTTACTTCTTTCTTACTTCTTTCTTGCTTCTTTCTTACTTCTTTCTTACTTCTTTCTTCATTCCTTCTTACTTCTTTCTTACTTCTTTCTTACTTCTTTCTTACTTCTTTCATACTTCTTTCTTTCTTCTTTCTTACTTCTTTCTTCATTCCTTCTTACTTCTTTCTTACTTCTTTCTTTCTTCTTTCTTACTTCTTTCTTACTTCTTCCTTCATCTTTCTTACTTCTTTCTTACTTCTTTCTTACTTCTTTCTTTCTTCTTTCTTACTTCTTTCTTTCTTCTTTCTTCCTTCTTTCTTACTTCTTTCTTCATTCCCTCTAACTTCTTTCTTACTTCTTTCTTACTTCTTTCTTACTTCTTTCTTACTTCTTTCTTACTTCTTTCTTACTTCTTTCTTCATTCCTTCTTACTTCTTTCTTACTTCTTTCTTACTTCTTTCTTACTTCTTTCTAACTTCTTTTTTCTTCTTTCTTACTTCTTTCTTACTTCTTTCTTACTTTTTTCTTACTTCTTTCTGACTAATTTTTTCTTCTTTCTTACTTCTTTCTTACTTCTTTCTTACTTCTTTCTTCATTCCTTTTTACTTCTTTCTTACTTCTTTCTTACTTCTTTCTTACTTCTTTCTTACTTCTTTCTTTCTTCTTTCTTCTTTCTTTCTTACTTCTTTCTTACTTCTTTCTTACTTCTTTCTTACTTCTTTCTTTCTTCTTTATTACTTCTTTCATACTTCTTTCTTACTTCTTTCTTTCTTCTTTCTTACTTCTTTCTTACTTCTTTCTTACTTCTTTCTTACTTCTTTCTTCTTTCTTTCTTACTTCTTTCTTACTTCTTTCTTACTTCTTTCTTCATTCCTTCTTACTTCTTTCTTACTTCTTTCCTCATTCCTTCTTACTTCTTTCTTACCTCTTTCTTACTTCTTTCTTACTTCTTTCTTACTTCTTTCTTTCTTCTTTCTTCTTTCTTTCTTACTTCTTTCTTACTTCTTTCTTACTTATTTCTTACTTTTTTCTAACTTCTTTCTTCATTCCCTCTTACTTCTTTCTTTCTTCTTTCTTACTTCTTTCTTACTTCTTTCTTCTTTCTTTCTTACTTCTTTCTTACTTCTTTCTTACTTCTTTCTTACTTCTTTCTTTCTTCTTTCTTACTTCTTTCTTTCTTCTTTCTTACTTCTTTCTTACTTCTTTATTCATTCCTTCTTACTTCTTTCTTACATCTTTCTTTCTTCTTCCTTACTTCTTTCATACTTCTTTCTTACTTCTTTCTTACTTCTTTCTTCTTTCTTTCTTCTTTCTTACTTCTTTCTTACTTCTTTCTTACTTCTTTCTTACTTCTTTCTTACTTCTTTCTTACTTCTTTCTTACTTCTTTCTTACTTCTTTCTTCTTTCTTTCTTACTTCTTTCTTACTTCTTTCTTACTTCTTTCTTACTTCTTTCTTCATTCCTTTTTACTTCTTTCTTACTTCTTTCTTACTTCTTTCTTACTTCTTTCTTACTTCTTTCTTTCTTCTTTCTTCTTTCTTTCTTACTTCTTTCTTACTTCTTTCTTACTTCTTTCTCTCTTCTTTCTAACTTCTTTCTTACTTCTTTCTTACTTCTTTCTTACTTCTTTCTTTCTTCTTTCTTACTTCTTTCTTACTTCTTTCTTACTTCTTTCTTACTTCTTTCTTCTTTCTTTCTTACTTCTTTCTTACTTCTTTCTTACTTCTTTCTTACTTCTTTCTTACTTCTTTCTTACTTCTTTCTTCATTCCTTTTTACTTCTTTCTTACTTCTTTCTTACTTCTTTCTTACTTCTTTCTTTCTTCTTTCTTCTTTCTTTCTTACTTCTTTCTTACTTCTTTCTTACTTCTTTCTTACTTCTTTCTTTCTTCTTTCTTACTGCTTTCTTACTTCTTTCTTACTTCTTTCTTCTTTCTTTCTTACTTCTTTCTTACTTCTTTCTTACTTCTTTCTTCATTCCTTCTTACTTCTTTCTTACTTCTTTCCTCATTCCTTCTTACTTCTTTCTTACTTCTTTCTTACTTCTTTCTTACTTCTTTCTTACTTCTTTCTTTCTTCTTTCTTCTTTCTTTCTTACTTCTTTCTTACTTCTTTCTTACTTCGTTCTTACTTATTGCTTACTTTTTTCTAACTTCTTTCTTCATTCCCTCTTACTCCTTTCTTTCTTCTTTCTTACTTCTTTCTTACTTCTTTCTTACTTCTTTCTTACTTCTTTCTCTCTTCTTTCTAACTTCTTTCTTACTTCTTTCTTACTTCTTTCTTACTTCTTTCTTTCTTCTTTCTTACTTCTTTCTTACTTCTTTCTTACTTCTTTCTTACTTCTTTCTTCTTTCTTTCTTACTTCTTTCTTACTTCTTTCTTACTTCTTTCTTACTTCTTTCTTCATTCCTTCTTACTTCTTTCTTACTTCTTTCCTCATTCCTTCTTACTTCTTTCTTACTTCTTTCTTACTTCTTTCTTACTTCTTTCTTACTTCTTTCTTACTTCTTTCTTACTTCGTTCTTACTTATTGCTTACTTTTTTCTAACTTCTTTCTTCATTCCCTCTTACTCCTTTCTTTCTTCTTTCTTACTTCTTTCTTACTTCTTTCTTCTTTCTTTCTTACTTCTTTCTTACTTCTTTCTTACTTCTTTCTTACTTCTTTCTTTCTTCTTTCTTACTTCTTTCTTTCTTCTTTCTTACTTCTTTCTTACTTCTTTCTTCATTCCTTCTTACTTCTTTCTTACTTCTTTCTCTCTTCTTTCTTACTTCTTTCATACTTCTTTCTTACTTCTTTCTTACTTCTTTCTTCTTTCTTCTTTCTTACTTCTTTCTTACTTCTTTCTTACTTCTTTCTTACTTCTTTATTACTTCTTTTTACTTCTTTCTTCTTTCTTTCTTACTTCTTTCTTACTTCTTTCTTACTTCTTTCTTACTTCTTTCTTTCTTCTTTCTTCTTTCTTTCTTACCTCTTTCTTACTTCTTTCTTACTTCTTTCTTACTTCTTTTTTTCTTCTTTCTTACTCCTTTCTTACTTCTTTCTTACTTCATTCTTTCTTCTTTCTTCTTTCTTTCTTACTTCTTTCTTACTTCTATCTTACTTCTTTCTCTCTTCTTTCTTCTTTCTTACTTCTTTCTTACTTCTTTCTTTCTTCTTTCTTACTTCTTTCTTACTTCTTTCTTACTTCTTTCTTCATTCCTTTTTACTTATTTGTTACTTCTTTCTTACATCTTTCTTACTTCTTTCTTACTTCTTTCTTTCTTCTTTCTTCTTTCTTTCTTACTTCTTTCTTACTTCTTTATTCATTCCTTCTTACTTCTTTCTTACATCTTTCTTTCTTCTTCCTTACTTCTTTCATACTTCTTTCTTACTTCTTTCTTACTTCTTTCTTACTTCTTTCTTACTTTTTTCTCTCTTCTTTCTTACTTCTTTCTTACTTCTTTCTTACTTCTTTCTTTCTTCTTTCTTACTTCTTTCTTACTTCTTTCTTACTTCTTTCTTCATTCCTTTTTACTTATTTCTTACTTCTTTCTTACTTCTTTCTTACTTCTTTCTTACTTCTTTCTTTCTTCTTTCTTCTTTCTTTCTTACTTCTTTCTTACTTCTTTCTTACTTCTTTCTCTCTTCTTTCTTCTTTCTTACTTCTTTCTTACTTCTTTCTTTCTTCTTTCTTACTTCTTTCTTACTTCTTTCTTAATTCTTTCTTACTTCTTTCTTCTTTCTTTCTTACTTCTTTCTTACTTCTTTCTTACTTCTTTCTTACTTTTTTCTTACTTCTTTCTTCATTCCTTTTTACTTCTTTCTTACTTCTTTCTTACTTCTTTCTTTCTTCTTTCTTCTTTCTTTCTTACTTCTTTCTTACTTATTTCTTACTTCTTTCTTACTTCTTTCTTTCTTCTTTCTTACTTCTTTCATACTTCTTTCTTACTTCTTTCTTTCTTCTTTCTTACTTCTTTCTTACTTCTTTCTTACTTCTTTCTTCTTTCTTTCTTACTTCTTTCTTACTTCTTTCTTACTTCTTTCTTCATTCCTTCTTACTTCTTTCTTACTTCTTTCCTCATTCCTTCTTACTTCTTTCTTACTTCTTTCTTACTTCTTTCTTACTTCTTTCTTACTTCTTTCTTTCTTCTTTCTTCTTACTTTCTTACTTCTTTCTTACTTCTTTCTTACTTCTTTCTTACTTATTTCTTACTTTTTTCTAACTTCATTCTTCATTCCCTCTTACTTCTTTCTTTCTTCTTTCTTACTTCTTTCTTACTTCTTTCTTCTTTCTTACTTCTTTCTTACTTCTTTCTTACTTCTTTCTTTCTACTTTCTTACTTGTTTCTTTCTTCTTTCTTACTTCTTTCTTACTTCTTTCTTCATTCCTTCTTACTTCTTTCTTACTTCTTTCTTTCTTCTTTCTTACTTCTTTCATACTTCTTTCTTACTTCTTTCTTACTTCTTTCTTCTTTCATTCTTACTTCTTTCTTACTTCTTTCTTACTTCTTTCTTACTTCTTTCTTACTTCTTTCTTCATTCCTTTTTACTTATTTGTTACTTCTTTCTTACTTCTTTCTTACTTCTTCCTTACTTCTTTCTTTCTTCTTTCTTCTTTCTTTCTTACTTCTTTCTTACTTCTTTCTTACTTCTTTCTTCTTTCTTTCTTACTTCTTTCTTACTTCTTTCTTACTTCTTTCTTCATTCCTTCTTACTTCTTTCTTACTTCTTTCCTCATTCCTTCTTACTTCTTTCTTACTTCTTTCTTACTTCTTTCTTACTTCTTTCTTACTTCTTTCTTTCTTCTTTCTTCTTTCTTTCTTACTTCTTTCTTACTTCTTTCTTACTTCTTTCTTACTTATTTCTTACTTTTTTCTAACTTCATTCTTCATTCCCTCTTACTTCTTTCTTTCTTCTTTCTTACTTCTTTCTTACTTCTTTCTTCTTTCTTACTTCTTTCTTACTTCTTTCTTACTTCTTTCTTTCTACTTTCTTACTTGTTTCTTTCTTCTTTCTTACTTCTTTCTTACTTCTTTCTTCATTCCTTCTTACTTCTTTCTTACTTCTTTCTTTCTTCTTTCTTACTTCTTTCATACTTCTTTCTTACTTCTTTCTTACTTCTTTCTTCTTTCATTCTTACTTCTTTCTTACTTCTTTCTTACTTCTTTCTTACTTCTTTCTTACTTCTTTCTTCATTCCTTTTTACTTATTTGTTACTTCTTTCTTACTTCTTTCTTACTTCTTCCTTACTTCTTTCTTTCTTCTTTCTTCTTTCTTTCTTACTTCTTTCTTACTTCTTTCTTACTTCTTTCTTACTTCTTTCTTACTTCTTTCTTACTTCTTTCTTACTTCTTTCTTCATTCCTTCTTACTTCTTTCTTACTTCTTTCTTACTTCTTTCTTACTTCTTTCTTACTTCTTTCTTTCTTCTTTCTTCTTTCTTTCTTACTTCTTTCTTACTTCTTTCTTACTTATTTCTTACTTTTTTCTAACTTCTTTCTTCATTCCCTCTTACTTCTTTCTTTCTTCTTTCTTACTTCTTTCTTACTTCTTTCTTCTTTCTTTCTTACTTCTTTCTTACTTCTTTCTTCTTTCTTTCTTACTTCTTTCTTACTTCTTTCTTACTTCTTTCTTACTTCTTTCTTTCTTCTTTCTTACTTCTTTCTTTCTTCTTTCTTACTTCTTTCTTACTTCTTTATTCATTCCTTCTTACTTCTTTCTTACATCTTTCTTTCTTCTTCCTTACTTCTTTCATACTTCTTTCTTACTTCTTTCTTACTTCTTTCTTCTTTCTTTCTTCTTTCTTACTTCTTTCTTACTTCTTTCTTACTTCTTTCTTACTTCTTTCTTACTTCTTTCTTACTTCTTTCTTACTTCTTTCTTCTTTCTTTCTTACTTCTGTCTTACTTCTTTCTTACTTCTTTCTTACTTCTTTCTTCATTCCTTTTTACTTCTTTCTTACTTCTTTCTTACTTCTTTCTTACTTCTTTCTTACTTCTTTCTTTCTTCTTTCTTCTTTCTTTCTTACTTCTTTCTTACTTCTTTCTTGTTTCTTTCTCTCTTCTTTCTAACTTCTTTCTTACTTCTTTCTTACTTCTTTCTTTCTTCTTTCTTACTTCTTTCTTACTTCTTTCTTACTTCTTTCTTACTTCTTTCTTCTTTCTTTCTTACTTCTTTCTTACTTCTTTCTTACTTCTTTCTTACTGCTTTCTTACTTCTTTCTTACTTCTTTCTTCTTTCTTTCTTACTTCTTTCTTACTTCTTTCTTCATTCCTTCTTACTTCTTTCTTACTTCTTTCCTCATTCCTTCTTACTTCTTTCTTACTTCTTTCTTACTTCTTTCTTACTTCTTTCTTACTTCTTTCTTTCTTCTTTCTTCTTTCTTTCTTACTTCTTTCTTACATCTTTCTTACTTCTTTCTTACTTCTTTCTTACTTCTTTCTTTCTTCTTTCTTACTTCTTTCTTTCTTATTTCTTACTTCTTTCTTACTTCTTTCTTACTTATTTCTTACTCCTTTCTTACTTCTTTCTTTCTTCTTTCTTCTTTCTTTCTTACTTCTTTCTTACTTCTTTCTTACTTCTTTCTAACTTCTTTCTTTCTTCTTTCTTACTTCTGTCTTACTTCTTTCTTACTTCTTTCTTACTTCTTTCTTACTTCTTTCTTCATTCCTTTTTACTTATTTCTTACTTCTTTCTTACTTCTTTCTTACTTCTTTCTTACTTCTTTCTTACTTCTTTCATAATTCTTTCTTACTTCTTTCTTACTTCTTTCTCTCTTCTTTCTTACTTCTTTCTTACTTCTTTCTTACTTCTTTCTTACTTCTTTCTTACTTCTTTCTTACTTCTTTCTTACTTCTTTCTTTCTTCTTTCTTACTTCTTTCATAATTCTTTCTTACTTCTTTCTTACTTCTTTCTTACTTCTTTCTTACTTCTTTCTTCATTCCTTTTTACTTCTTTCTTACTTCTTTCTTACTTCTTTCTTACTTCTTTCTTACTTCTTTCTTACTTCTTTCTTTCTTCTTTCTTCTTTCTTTCTTACTTCTTTCTTACTTCTTTCTTACTTCTTTCTTACTTCTTTCTTTCTTCTTTCTTACTTCTTTCATACTTCTTTCTTACTTCTTTCTTTCTTCTTTCTTACTTCTTTCTTACTTCTTTCTTACTTCTTTCTTCTTTCTTTCTTACTTCTTTCTTACTTCTTTCTTACTTCTTTCTTCATTCCTTCTTACTTCTTTCTTACTTCTTTCCTCATTCCTTCTTACTTCTTTCTTACTTCTTTCTTACTTCTTTCTTACTTCTTTCTTTCTTCTTTCTTCTTTCTTTCTTACTTCTTTGTTACTTCTTTCTTACTTCTTTCTTTCTTCTTTCTTACTTCTTTCTTACTTCTTTCTTACTTCTTTCTTCTTTCTTTCTTACTTCTTTCTTACTTCTTTCTTACTTCTTTCTTACTTCTTTCTTACTTCTTTCTTCATTCCTTCTTACTTCTTTCTTACTTCTTTCTTACTTCTTTCTTACTTCTTTCTTACTTCTTTCTTTCTTCTTTCTTCTTTCTTTCTTACTTCTTTCTTACTTCTTACTTCTTTCTTACTTCTTTCTTTCTTCTTTCTTACTTCTTTCATACTTCTTTCTTACTTCTTTCTTACTTCTTTCTTACTTCTTTCTTTCTTCTTTCTTACTTCTTTCTTACTCCTTTCTTACTTCTTTCTTGCTTCTTTCTTACTTCTTTCTTACTTCTTTCTTCTTTCTTTCTTACTTCTTTCTTCATTCCTTCTTACTTCTTTCTTACTTCTTTCTTACTTCTTTCTTACTTCTTTCTATCTTCTTTTTTCTTCTTTCTTACTTCTTTCTTACTTCTTTCTTACTTCTTTCTTCATTCCTTCTTACTTCTTTCTTACTTCTTTCTTACTTCTTTCTTACTTCTTTCTTACTTCTTTCTTTCTTCTTTCTTCTTTCTTTCTTACTTCTTTCTTACTTCTTTCTTACTTCTTTCTTACTTCTTTTTTCTTCTTTCTTACTTCTTTCTTACTTCTTTCTTACTTCTTTCTTTCTTCTTTCTTCTTTCTTTCTTACTTCTTTCTTACTTCTTTCTTACTTCTTTCTCTCTTCTTTCTTACTTCTTTCTTACTTCTTTCTTACTTCTTTCTTTCTTCTTTCTTACTTCTTTCTTACTTCTTTCTTACTTCTTTCTTCATTCCTTTTTACTTATTTGTTACTTCTTTCTTACATCTTTCTTACTTCTTTCTTACTTCTTTCTTCTTTCTTCTTTCTTTCTTACTTCTTTCTTACTTATTTCTTACTTCTTTCTTACTTCTTTCTTTCTTCTTTCTTACTTCTTTCTTACTTCTTTCTTACTTCTTTCTTTCTTCTTTCTTCTTTCTTTCTTACTTCTTTCTTACTTCTTTCTTACTTCTTTCTCTCTTCTTTCTTACTTCTTTCTTACTTCTTTCTTACTTCTTTCTTTCTTCTTTCTTACTTCTTTCTTACTTCTTTCTTACTTCTTTCTTCATTCCTTTTTACTTATTTCTTACTTCTTTCTTACTTCTTTCTTACTTCTTTCTTACTTCTTTCTTTCTTCTTTCTTCTTTCTTTCTTACTTCTTTCTTACTTCTTTCTTACTTCTTTCTCTCTTCTTTCTTACTTCTTTCTTACTTCTTTCTTACTTCTTTCTTACTTCTTTCTTACTTCTTTCTTACTTCTTTCTTACTTCTTTCTTCTTTCTTTCTTACTTCTTTCTTACTTCTTTCTTACTTCTTTCTTACTTCTTTCTTACTTCTTTCTTACTTCTTTCTTCATTCCTTTTTACTTCTTTCTTACTTCTTTCTTACTTCTTTCTTACTTCTTTCTTTCTTCTTTCTTCTTTCTTTCTTACTTCTTTCTTACTTCTTTCTTACTTCTTTCTTACTTCTTTCTTTCTTCTTTCTTACTTCTTTCATACTTCTTTCTTACTTCTTTCTTTCTTCTTTCTTACTTCTTTCTTACTTCTTTCTTACTTCTTTCTTCTTTCTTTCTAACTTCTTTCTTACTTCTTTCTTACTTCTTTCTTCATTCCTTCTTACTTCTTTCTTACTTCTTTCCTCATTCCTTCTTACTTCTTTCTTACTTCTTTCTTACTTCTTTCTTTCTTCTTTCTTCTTTCTTTCTTACTTCTTTCTTACTTCTTTCTTACTTCTTTCTTTCTTCTTTCTTACTTCTTTCTTACTTCTTTCTTACTTCTTTCTTCTTTCTTTCTTACTTCTTTCTTTCTTCTTTCTTACTTCTTTCTTCATTCCTTCTTACTTCTTTCTTCATTCCTTTTTACTTCTTTCTTACTTCTTTCTTACTTCTTTATTTCTTCTTTCTTCTTTCTTTCTTACTTCTTTCTTACTTCTTTCTTACTTCTTTCTTACTTCTTTCTTTCTTCTTTCTTACTTCTTTCATACTTCTTTCTTACTTCTTTCTTTCTTCTTTCTTACTTCTTTCTTACTTCTTTCTTACTTCTTTCTTACTTCTTTCTTACTTCTTTCTTCTTTCTTTCTTACTTCTTTCTTACTTCTTTCTTACTTCTTTCTTCATTCCTTCTTACTTCTTTCTTACTTCTTTCCTCATTCCTTCTTACTTCTTTCTTACTTCTTTCTTACTTCTTTCTTACTTCTTTCTTCCTTCTATCTTTCTTCTTTCTTCTTTCTTTCTTACTTCTTTCTTACTTCTTTCTTACTTATTTCTTACTTTTTTCTAACTTCATTCTTCATTCCCTCTTACTTCTTTCTTTCTTCTTTCTTACTTCTTTCTTACTTCTTTCTTCTTTCTTTCTTACTTCTTTCTTACTTCTTTCTTACTTCTTTCTTTCTACTTTCTTACTTGTTTCTTACTTCTTTCTTTCTACTTTCTTACTTGTTTCTTTCTTCTTTCTTACTTCTTTCTTACTTCTTTCTTCATTCCTTCTTACTTCTTTCTTACTTCTTTCTTACTTCTTTCTTACTTCTTTCTTCTTTCTTTCTTCTTTCTTACTTCTTTCTTCTTTCTTTCTTACTTCTTTCTTCTTTCTTTCTTACTTATTTCTTACTTCTTTCTTACTTCTTTCTTACTTCTTTCTTACTTCTTTCTTACTTCTTTCTTCATTCCTTCTTACTTCTTTCTTACTTCTTTCTTACTTCTTTCTTACTTCTTTCTTACTTCTTTCTTTCTTCTTTCTTCTTTCTTTCTTACTTCTTTCTTACTTCTTTCTTACTTCTTTCTTACTTCTTTCTTTCTTCTTTCTTACTTCTTTCATACTTCTTTCTTACTTCTTTCTTACTTCTTTCTTCTTTCTTTCTTCTTTCTTTCTTACTTCTTTCTTACTTCTTTCTTACTTCTTTCTTACTTCTTTCTTACTTCTTTCTTACTTCTTTCTTACTTCTTTCTTACTTCTTTCTTACTTCTTTCTTACTTCTTTCTTACTTCTTTCTTACTTCTTTCTTTCTTCTTTCTTCTTTCTTTCTTACTTCTTTCTTACTTCTTACTTCTTTCTTACTTCTTTCTTTCTTCTTTCTTACTTCTTTCATACTTCTTTCTTACTTCTTTCTTACTTCTTTCTTCTTTCTTTCTTACTTCTTTCCTACTTCTTTCTTACTTCTTTCTTACTTCTTTCTTACTTCTTTCTTACTTCTCTCTTCATTCCTTCTTACTTCTTTCTTACTTCTTTCTTTCTTCTTTCTTACTTCTTTCATACTTCTTTCTTACTTCTTTCTTACTTCTTTTTACTTCTTTCTTCTTTCTTTCTTACTTCTTTCTTACTTCTTTCTTACTTCTTTCTTTCTTCTTTCTTCTTTCTTTCTTACTTCTTTCTTACTTCTTTCTTACTTCTTTCTTACTTCTTTTTTTCTTCTTTTTTACTTCTTTCTTACTTCTTTCTTACTTCTTTCTTTCTTCTTTATTCTTTCTTTCTTACTTCTTTCTTACTTCTTTCTTACTTCTTTCTCTCTTCTTTCTTACTTCTTTCTTACTTCTTTCTTACTTCTTTCTTTCTTCTTTCTTACTTCTTTCTTACTTCTTTCTTACTTCTTTCTTCATTCCTTTTTACTTATTTGTTACTTCTTTCTTACATCTTTCTTACTTCTTTCTTACTTCTTTCTTTCTTCTTTCTTCTTTCTTTCTTACTTCTTTCTTACTTCTTTCTTACTTCTTTCTTACTTCTTTCTTTCTTCTTTCTTACTTCTTTCTTACTTCTTTCTTACTTCTTTCTTTCTTCTTTCTTCTTTCTTTCTTACTTCTTTCTTACTTCTTTCTTACTTCTTTCTTTCTTCTTTCTTACTTCTTTCATACTTCTTTCTTACTTCTTTCTTTCTTCTTTCTTACTTCTTTCTTACTTCTTTCTTACTTCTTTCTTCTTTCTTTCTTACTTCTTTCTTACTTCTTTCTTACTTCTTTCTTACTTCTTTCTTTATTCTTTCTTACTTCTTTCTTACTTCTTTCTTACTTCTTTCTTCTTTCTTTCTTACTTCTTTCTTACTTCTTTCTTACTTCTTTCTAACTTCTTTTTTCTTCTTTCTTACTTCTTTCTTACTTCTTTCTTACTTCTTTCTTTCTCCTTTCTTCTTTCTTTCTTACTTCTTTCTTACTTCTTTCTTTCTTCTTTCTTACTTCTTTCTTACTTCTTTCTTACTTCTTTCTTTCTTCTTTCTTACTTCTTTCTTTCTTCTTTCTTACTTCTTTCTTACTTCTTTCTTACTTCTTTCTTCTTTCTTTCTAACTTCTTTCTTACTTCTTTCTTACTTCTTTCTACATTCCTTCTTACTTCTTTCTTACTTCTTTCCTCATTCCTTCTTACTTCTTTCTTACTTCTTTCTTACTTCTTTCTTACTTCTTTCTTTCTTCTTTCTTCTTTCTTCTTTCTTTCTTACTTCTTTCTTACTTCTTTCTTACTTCTTTCTTTCTTCTTTCTTCTTTCTTTCTTACTTCTTTCTTACTTCTTTCTTACTTCTTTCTTACTTCTTTCTTTCTTCTTTCTTACTTCTTTCATACTTCTTTCTTACTTCTTTCTTTCTTCTTTCTTACTTCTTTCTTACTTCTTTCTTACTTCTTTCTTCTTTCTTTCTAACTTCTTTCTTACTTCTTTCTTACTTCTTTCTACATTCCTTCTTACTTCTTTCTTACTTCTTTCCTCATTCCTTCTTACTTCTTTCTTACTTCTTTCTTACTTCTTTCTTACTTCTTTCTTTCTTCTTTCTTCTTTCTTTCTTACTTCTTTCTTACTTCTTTCTTACTTCTTTCTTTCTTCTTTCTTACTTCTTTCTTACTTCTTTCTTACTTCTTTCTTCTTTCTTTCTTACTTCTTTCTTACTTCTTTCTTACTTCTTTCTTACTTCTTTCTTTCTTCTTTCTTCTTTCTTTCTTACTTATTTCTTACTTCTTTCTTACTTCTTTCATACTTCTTTCTTTCTTCTTTTTTCTTCTTTCTTCATTCCTTCTTACTTCTTTCTTACTTCTTTCTTTCTTCTTTCTTACTTCTTTATTACTTCTTCCTTCATCTTTCTTACTTCTTTCTTACTTCTTTCTTACTTCTTTCTTACTTGTTTCTTTCTTCTTTCTTACTTCTTTCTTTCTTCTTTCTTCCTTCTTTCTTACTTCTTTCTTTCTTCTTTCTTCTTTCTTTCTTACTTCTTTCTTACTTCTTTCATACTTCTTTCTTTCTTCTTTCTTACTTCTTTCTTCATTCCTTCTTACTTCTTTCTTACTTCTTTCTTACTTCTTTCTTACTTCTTTCTAACTTCTTTTTTCTTCTTTCTTACTTCTTTCTTTCTTCTTTCTTACTTCTTTCTTACTTCTTTCTTACTTCTTTCTTACTTCTTTCTTCATTCCTTTTTACTTCTTTCTTACTTCTTTCTTACTTATTTCTAACTTCTTTCTTACTTCTTTCTTACTTCTTTCTTACTTCTTTCTTTCTCCTTTCTTCTTTCTTTCTTACTTCTTTCTTACTTCTTTCTTTCTTCTTTCTTACTTCTTTCTTACTTCTTTCTTACTTCTTTCTTTCTTCTTTCTTACTTCTTTCTTTCTTCTTTCTTACTTCTTTCTTACTTCTTTCTTACTTCTTTCTTCTTTCTTTCTTACTTCTTTCTTACTTTTTTCTTACTTCTTTCTTCATTCCTTCTTACTTCTTTCTTACTTCTTTCTTCATTCTTTCTTACTTCTTTCTTACTTCCTTCTTACTTCTTTCTTACTTCTTTCTTACTTCTTTCTTTCTTCTTTCTTACTTCTTTGTTTCTTATTTCTTACTTCTTTCTTCATTCCTTCTTACTTCTTTCTTACTTCTTTCTTTCTTCTTTCTTCTTTCTTTCTTACTTCTTTCTTACTTCTTTCTTACTTCTTTCTCTCTTCTTTCTAACTTCTTTCTTACTTCTTTCTTACTTCTTTCTTACTTCTTTCTTTCTTCTTTCTTACTTCTTTCTTACTTCTTTCTTACTTCTTTCTTACTTCTTTCTTCTTTCTTTCTTACTTCTTTCTTACTTCTTTCTTACTTCTTTCTTACTTCTTTCTTCATTCCTTCTTACTTCTTTCTTACTTCTTTCCTCATTCCTTCTTACTTCTTTCTTACTTCTTTCTTACTTCTTTCTTACTTCTTTCTTACTTCTTTCTTTCTTCTTTCTTCTTTCTTTCTTACTTCTTTCTTACTTCTTTCTTACTTCGTTCTTACTTATTGCTTACTTTTTTCTAACTTCTTTCTTCATTCCCTCTTACTCCTTTCTTTCTTCTTTCTTACTTCTTTCTTACTTCTTTCTTCTTTCTTTCTTACTTCTTTCTTACTTCTTTCTTACTTCTTTCTTACTTCTTTCTTTCTTCTTTCTTACTTCTTTCTTTCTTCTTTCTTACTTCTTTCTTACTTCTTTCTTCATTCCTTCTTACTTCTTTCTTACTTCTTTCTCTCTTCTTTCTTACTTCTTTCATACTTCTTTCTTACTTCTTTCTTACTTCTTTCTTCTTTCTTCTTTCTTACTTCTTTCTTACTTCTTTCTTACTTCTTTCTTACTTCTTTATTACTTCTTTTTACTTCTTTCTTCTTTCTTTCTTACTTCTTTCTTACTTCTTTCTTACTTCTTTCTTACTTCTTTCTTTCTTCTTTCTTCTTTCTTTCTTACCTCTTTCTTACTTCTTTCTTACTTCTTTCTTACTTCTTTTTTTCTTCTTTCTTACTCCTTTCTTACTTCTTTCTTACTTCATTCTTTCTTCTTTCTTCTTTCTTTCTTACTTCTTTCTTACTTCTATCTTACTTCTTTCTCTCTTCTTTCTTCTTTCTTACTTCTTTCTTACTTCTTTCTTTCTTCTTTCTTACTTCTTTCTTACTTCTTTCTTACTTCTTTCTTCATTCCTTTTTACTTATTTGTTACTTCTTTCTTACATCTTTCTTACTTCTTTCTTACTTCTTTCTTTCTTCTTTCTTCTTTCTTTCTTACTTCTTTCTTACTTCTTTATTCATTCCTTCTTACTTCTTTCTTACATCTTTCTTTCTTCTTCCTTACTTCTTTCATACTTCTTTCTTACTTCTTTCTTACTTTTTTCTCTCTTCTTTCTTACTTCTTTCTTACTTCTTTCTTACTTCTTTCTTTCTTCTTTCTTACTTCTTTCTTACTTCTTTCTTACTTCTTTCTTCATTCCTTTTTACTTATTTCTTACTTCTTTCTTACTTCTTTCTTACTTCTTTCTTACTTCTTTCTTTCTTCTTTCTTCTTTCTTTCTTACTTCTTTCTTACTTCTTTCTTACTTCTTTCTCTCTTCTTTCTTCTTTCTTCTTTCTTTCTTACTTCTTTCTTACTTCTTTCTTACTTATTTCTTACTTTTTTCTAACTTCTTTCTTCATTCCCTCTTACTTCTTTCTTTCTTCTTTCTTACTTCTTTCTTACTTCTTTCTTCTTTCTTTCTTACTTCTTTCTTACTTCTTTCTTACTTCTTTCTTACTTCTTTCTTTCTTCTTTCTTACTTCTTTCTTTCTTCTTTCTTACTTCTTTCTTACTTCTTTATTCATTCCTTCTTACTTCTTTCTTACATCTTTCTTTCTTCTTCCTTACTTCTTTCATACTTCTTTCTTACTTCTTTCTTACTTCTTTCTTCTTTCTTACTTCTTTCTTACTTCTTTCTTCTTTCTTTCTTACTTCTTTCTTACTTCTTTCTTACTTCTTTCTTACTTCTTTCTTACTTCTTTCTTCATTCCTTTTTACTTCTTTCTTACTTCTTTCTTACTTCTTTCTTACTTCTTTCTTACTTCTTTCTTTCTTCTTTCTTCTTTCTTTCTTACTTCTTTCTTACTTCTTTCTTACTTCTTTCTCTCTTCTTTCTAACTTCTTTCTTACTTCTTTCTTACTTCTTTCTTACTTCTTTCTTTCTTCTTTCTTACTTCTTTCTTACTTCTTTCTTACTTCTTTCTTACTTCTTTCTTCTTTCTTTCTTACTTCTTTCTTACTTCTTTCTTACTTCTTTCTTACTTCTTTCTTACTTCTTTCTTACTTCTTTCTTCATTCCTTTTTACTTCTTTCTTACTTCTTTCTTACTTCTTTCTTACTTCTTTCTTACTTCTTTCTTTCTTCTTTCTTCTTTCTTTCTTACTTCTTTCTTACTTCTTTCTTACTTCTTTCTTACTTCTTTCTTACTTTTTTCTAACTTCATTCTTCATTCCCTCTTACTTCTTTCTTTCTTCTTTCTTACTTCTTTCTTACTTCTTTCTTCTTTCTTACTTCTTTCTTACTTCTTTCTTACTTCTTTCTTTCTACTTTCTTACTTGTTTCTTTCTTCTTTCTTACTTCTTTCTTACTTCTTTCTTCATTCCTTCTTACTTCTTTCTTACTTCTTTCTTTCTTCTTTCGTACTTCTTTCTTACTTCTTTCTTCATTCCTTCTTACTTCTTTCTTACTTCTTTCTTACTTCTTTCTTACTTCTTTCATACTTCTTTCTTTCTTCTTTCTTACTTCTTTCTTCATTCCTTCTTACTTCTTTCTTACTTCTTTCTTTCTTCTTTCTTACTTCTTTCTTACTTCTTCCTTCATCTTTCTTACTTCTTTCTTACTTCTTTCTTACTTCTTTCTTACTTCTTTCTTTCTTCTTTCTTCTTTCTTTCTTACTTCTTTCTTACTTCTTTCTTACTTCTTTCTTACTTCTTTCTTTCTTCTTTCTTACTTCTTTCATACTTCTTTCTTACTTCTTTCTTACTTCTTTCTTCTTTCTTTCTTCTTTCTTTCTTACTTCTTTCTTACTTCTTTCTTACTTCTTTCTTACTTCTTTCTTACTTCTTTCTTACTTCTTTCTTACTTCTTTCTTACTTCTTTCTTACTTCTTTCTTACTTCTTTCTTACTTCTTTCTTACTTCTTTCTTTCTTCTTTCTTCTTTCTTTCTTACTTCTTTCTTACTTCTTACTTCTTTCTTACTTCTTTCTTTCTTCTTTCTTACTTCTTTCATACTTCTTTCTTACTTCTTTCTTACTTCTTTCTTCTTTCTTTCTTACTTCTTTCCTACTTCTTTCTTACTTCTTTCTTACTTCTTTCTTACTTCTTTCTTACTTCTCTCTTCATTCCTTCTTACTTCTTTCTTACTTCTTTCTTTCTTCTTTCTTACTTCTTTCATACTTCTTTCTTACTTCTTTCTTACTTCTTTTTACTTCTTTCTTCTTTCTTTCTTACTTCTTTCTTACTTCTTTCTTACTTCTTTCTTTCTTCTTTCTTCTTTCTTTCTTACTTCTTTCTTACTTCTTTCTTACTTCTTTCTTACTTCTTTTTTTCTTCTTTTTTACTTCTTTCTTACTTCTTTCTTACTTCTTTCTTTCTTCTTTATTCTTTCTTTCTTACTTCTTTCTTACTTCTTTCTTACTTCTTTCTCTCTTCTTTCTTACTTCTTTCTTACTTCTTTCTTACTTCTTTCTTTCTTCTTTCTTACTTCTTTCTTACTTCTTTCTTACTTCTTTCTTCATTCCTTTTTACTTATTTGTTACTTCTTTCTTACATCTTTCTTACTTCTTTCTTACTTCTTTCTTTCTTCTTTCTTCTTTCTTTCTTACTTCTTTCTTACTTCTTTCTTACTTCTTTCTTACTTCTTTCTTTCTTCTTTCTTACTTCTTTCTTACTTCTTTCATACTTCTTTCTTTCTTCTTTCTTACTTCTTTCTTCATTCCTTCTTACTTCTTTCTTACTTCTTTCTTACTTCTTTCTTACTTCTTTCTAACTTCTTTTTTCTTCTTTCTTACTTCTTTCTTTCTTCTTTCTTACTTCTTTCTTACTTCTTTCTTACTTCTTTCTTACTTCTTTCTTCATTCCTTTTTACTTCTTTCTTACTTCTTTCTTACTTATTTCTAACTTCTTTCTTACTTCTTTCTTACTTCTTTCTTACTTCTTTCTTTCTCCTTTCTTCTTTCTTTCTTACTTCTTTCTTACTTCTTTCTTTCTTCTTTCTTACTTCTTTCTTACTTCTTTCTTACTTCTTTCTTTCTTCTTTCTTACTTCTTTCTTTCTTCTTTCTTACTTCTTTCTTACTTCTTTCTTACTTCTTTCTTCTTTCTTTCTTACTTCTTTCTTACTTTTTTCTTACTTCTTTCTTCATTCCTTCTTACTTCTTTCTTACTTCTTTCTTCATTCTTTCTTACTTCTTTCTTACTTCCTTCTTACTTCTTTCTTACTTCTTTCTTACTTCTTTCTTTCTTCTTTCTTACTTCTTTGTTTCTTATTTCTTACTTCTTTCTTCATTCCTTCTTACTTCTTTCTTACTTCTTTCTTCATTCTTTCTTACTTCTTTCTTACTTCCTTCTTACTTCTTTCTTACTTCTTTCTTACTTCTTTCTTTCTTCTTTCTTACTTCTTTCTTACTTCTTTCTTACTTCTTTCTTACTTCTTTCTTCTTTCTTTCTTACTTCTTTCTTACTTCTTTCTTACTTCTTTCTTACTTCTTTCTTACTTCTTTCTTACTTCTTTCTTCATTCCTTTTTACTTCTTTCTTACTTCTTTCTTACTTCTTTCTTACTTCTTTCTTACTTCTTTCTTTCTTCTTTCTTCTTTCTTTCTTACTTCTTTCTTACTTCTTTCTTACTTCTTTCTTACTTCTTTCTTTCTTCTTTCTTACTGCTTTCTTACTTCTTTCTTACTTCTTTCTTCTTTCTTTCTTACTTCTTTCTTACTTCTTTCTTACTTCTTTCTTCATTCCTTCTTACTTCTTTCTTACTTCTTTCCTCATTCCTTCTTACTTCTTTCTTACTTCTTTCTTACTTCTTTCTTACTTCTTTCTTACTTCTTTCTTTCTTCTTTCTTCTTTCTTTCTTACTTCTTTCTTACTTCTTTCTTACTTCGTTCTTACTTATTGCTTACTTTTTTCTAACTTCTTTCTTCATTCCCTCTTACTCCTTTCTTTCTTCTTTCTTACTTCTTTCTTACTTCTTTCTTCTTTCTTTCTTACTTCTTTCTTACTTCTTTCTTACTTCTTTCTTTCTTCTTTCTTCTTTCTTTCTTACTTCTTTCTTACTTCTTTCTTACTTCTTTCTCTCTTCTTTCTAACTTCTTTCTTACTTCTTTCTTACTTCTTTCTTACTTCTTTCTTTCTTCTTTCTTACTTCTTTCTTACTTCTTTCTTACTTCTTTCTTACTTCTTTCTTCTTTCTTTCTTACTTCTTTCTTACTTCTTTCTTACTTCTTTCTTACTTCTTTCTTCATTCCTTCTTACTTCTTTCTTACTTCTTTCCTCATTCCTTCTTACTTCTTTCTTACTTCTTTCTTACTTCTTTCTTACTTCTTTCTTACTTCTTTCTTTCTTCTTTCTTCTTTCTTTCTTACTTCTTTCTTACTTCTTTCTTACTTCGTTCTTACTTATTGCTTACTTTTTTCTAACTTCTTTCTTCATTCCCTCTTACTCCTTTCTTTCTTCTTTCTTACTTCTTTCTTACTTCTTTCTTCTTTCTTTCTTACTTCTTTCTTACTTCTTTCTTACTTCTTTCTTACTTCTTTCTTTCTTCTTTCTTACTTCTTTCTTTCTTCTTTCTTACTTCTTTCTTACTTCTTTCTTCATTCCTTCTTACTTCTTTCTTACTTCTTTCTCTCTTCTTTCTTACTTCTTTCATACTTCTTTCTTACTTCTTTCTTACTTCTTTCTTCTTTCTTCTTTCTTACTTCTTTCTTACTTCTTTCTTACTTCTTTCTTACTTCTTTATTACTTCTTTTTACTTCTTTCTTCTTTCTTTCTTACTTCTTTCTTACTTCTTTCTTACTTCTTTCTTACTTCTTTCTTTCTTCTTTCTTCTTTCTTTCTTACCTCTTTCTTACTTCTTTCTTACTTCTTTCTTACTTCTTTTTTTCTTCTTTCTTACTCCTTTCTTACTTCTTTCTTACTTCATTCTTTCTTCTTTCTTCTTTCTTTCTTACTTCTTTCTTACTTCTATCTTACTTCTTTCTCTCTTCTTTCTTCTTTCTTACTTCTTTCTTACTTCTTTCTTTCTTCTTTCTTACTTCTTTCTTACTTCTTTCTTACTTCTTTCTTCATTCCTTTTTACTTATTTGTTACTTCTTTCTTACATCTTTCTTACTTCTTTCTTACTTCTTTCTTTCTTCTTTCTTCTTTCTTTCTTACTTCTTTCTTACTTCTTTATTCATTCCTTCTTACTTCTTTCTTACATCTTTCTTTCTTCTTCCTTACTTCTTTCATACTTCTTTCTTACTTCTTTCTTACTTTTTTCTCTCTTCTTTCTTACTTCTTTCTTACTTCTTTCTTACTTCTTTCTTTCTTCTTTCTTACTTCTTTCTTACTTCTTTCTTACTTCTTTCTTCATTCCTTTTTACTTATTTCTTACTTCTTTCTTACTTCTTTCTTACTTCTTTCTTACTTCTTTCTTTCTTCTTTCTTCTTTCTTTCTTACTTCTTTCTTACTTCTTTCTTACTTCTTTCTCTCTTCTTTCTTCTTTCTTTCTTACTTCTTTCTTACTTCTTTCTTACTTATTTCTTACTTTTTTCTAACTTCTTTCTTCATTCCCTCTTACTTCTTTCTTTCTTCTTTCTTACTTCTTTCTTACTTCTTTCTTCTTTCTTTCTTACTTCTTTCTTACTTCTTTCTTACTTCTTTCTTACTTCTTTCTTTCTTCTTTCTTACTTCTTTCTTTCTTCTTTCTTACTTCTTTCTTACTTCTTTATTCATTCCTTCTTACTTCTTTCTTACATCTTTCTTTCTTCTTCCTTACTTCTTTCATACTTCTTTCTTACTTCTTTCTTACTTCTTTCTTCTTTCTTACTTCTTTCTTACTTCTTTCTTCTTTCTTTCTTACTTCTTTCTTACTTCTTTCTTACTTCTTTCTTACTTCTTTCTTACTTCTTTCTTCATTCCTTTTTACTTCTTTCTTACTTCTTTCTTACTTCTTTCTTACTTCTTTCTTACTTCTTTCTTTCTTCTTTCTTCTTTCTTTCTTACTTCTTTCTTACTTCTTTCTTACTTCTTTCTCTCTTCTTTCTAACTTCTTTCTTACTTCTTTCTTACTTCTTTCTTACTTCTTTCTTTCTTCTTTCTTACTTCTTTCTTACTTCTTTCTTACTTCTTTCTTACTTCTTTCTTCTTTCTTTCTTACTTCTTTCTTACTTCTTTCTTACTTCTTTCTTACTTCTTTCTTACTTCTTTCTTACTTCTTTCTTCATTCCTTTTTACTTCTTTCTTACTTCTTTCTTACTTCTTTCTTACTTCTTTCTTACTTCTTTCTTTCTTCTTTCTTCTTTCTTTCTTACTTCTTTCTTACTTCTTTCTTACTTCTTTCTTACTTCTTTCTTACTTTTTTCTAACTTCATTCTTCATTCCCTCTTACTTCTTTCTTTCTTCTTTCTTACTTCTTTCTTACTTCTTTCTTCTTTCTTACTTCTTTCTTACTTCTTTCTTACTTCTTTCTTTCTACTTTCTTACTTGTTTCTTTCTTCTTTCTTACTTCTTTCTTACTTCTTTCTTCATTCCTTCTTACTTCTTTCTTACTTCTTTCTTTCTTCTTTCGTACTTCTTTCTTACTTCTTTCTTCATTCCTTCTTACTTCTTTCTTACTTCTTTCTTACTTCTTTCTTACTTCTTTCATACTTCTTTCTTTCTTCTTTCTTACTTCTTTCTTCATTCCTTCTTACTTCTTTCTTACTTCTTTCTTTCTTCTTTCTTACTTCTTTCTTACTTCTTCCTTCATCTTTCTTACTTCTTTCTTACTTCTTTCTTACTTCTTTCTTACTTCTTTCTTTCTTCTTTCTTCTTTCTTTCTTACTTCTTTCTTACTTCTTTCTTACTTCTTTCTTACTTCTTTCTTTCTTCTTTCTTACTTCTTTCATACTTCTTTCTTACTTCTTTCTTACTTCTTTCTTCTTTCTTTCTTCTTTCTTTCTTACTTCTTTCTTACTTCTTTCTTACTTCTTTCTTACTTCTTTCTTACTTCTTTCTTACTTCTTTCTTACTTCTTTCTTACTTCTTTCTTACTTCTTTCTTACTTCTTTCTTACTTCTTTCTTACTTCTTTCTTTCTTCTTTCTTCTTTCTTTCTTACTTCTTTCTTACTTCTTACTTCTTTCTTACTTCTTTCTTTCTTCTTTCTTACTTCTTTCATACTTCTTTCTTACTTCTTTCTTACTTCTTTCTTCTTTCTTTCTTACTTCTTTCCTACTTCTTTCTTACTTCTTTCTTACTTCTTTCTTACTTCTTTCTTACTTCTCTCTTCATTCCTTCTTACTTCTTTCTTACTTCTTTCTTTCTTCTTTCTTACTTCTTTCATACTTCTTTCTTACTTCTTTCTTACTTCTTTTTACTTCTTTCTTCTTTCTTTCTTACTTCTTTCTTACTTCTTTCTTACTTCTTTCTTTCTTCTTTCTTCTTTCTTTCTTACTTCTTTCTTACTTCTTTCTTACTTCTTTCTTACTTCTTTTTTTCTTCTTTTTTACTTCTTTCTTACTTCTTTCTTACTTCTTTCTTTCTTCTTTATTCTTTCTTTCTTACTTCTTTCTTACTTCTTTCTTACTTCTTTCTCTCTTCTTTCTTACTTCTTTCTTACTTCTTTCTTACTTCTTTCTTTCTTCTTTCTTACTTCTTTCTTACTTCTTTCTTACTTCTTTCTTCATTCCTTTTTACTTATTTGTTACTTCTTTCTTACATCTTTCTTACTTCTTTCTTACTTCTTTCTTTCTTCTTTCTTCTTTCTTTCTTACTTCTTTCTTACTTCTTTCTTACTTCTTTCTTACTTCTTTCTTTCTTCTTTCTTACTTCTTTCTTACTTCTTTCTTACTTCTTTCTTTCTTCTTTCTTCTTTCTTTCTTACTTCTTTCTTACTTCTTTCTTACTTCTTTCTTTCTTCTTTCTTACTTCTTTCATACTTCTTTCTTACTTCTTTCTTTCTTCTTTCTTACTTCTTTCTTACTTCTTTCTTACTTCTTTCTTCTTTCTTTCTTACTTCTTTCTTACTTCTTTCTTACTTCTTTCTTACTTCTTTCTTTATTCTTTCTTACTTCTTTCTTACTTCTTTCTTACTTCTTTCTTCTTTCTTTCTTACTTCTTTCTTACTTCTTTCTTACTTCTTTCTAACTTCTTTTTTCTTCTTTCTTACTTCTTTCTTACTTCTTTCTTACTTCTTTCTTTCTCCTTTCTTCTTTCTTTCTTACTTCTTTCTTACTTCTTTCTTTCTTCTTTCTTACTTCTTTCTTACTTCTTTCTTACTTCTTTCTTTCTTCTTTCTTACTTCTTTCTTTCTTCTTTCTTACTTCTTTCTTACTTCTTTCTTACTTCTTTCTTCTTTCTTTCTAACTTCTTTCTTACTTCTTTCTTACTTCTTTCTACATTCCTTCTTACTTCTTTCTTACTTCTTTCCTCATTCCTTCTTACTTCTTTCTTACTTCTTTCTTACTTCTTTCTTACTTCTTTCTTTCTTCTTTCTTCTTTCTTCTTTCTTTCTTACTTCTTTCTTACTTCTTTCTTACTTCTTTCTTTCTTCTTTCTTCTTTCTTTCTTACTTCTTTCTTACTTCTTTCTTACTTCTTTCTTACTTCTTTCTTTCTTCTTTCTTACTTCTTTCATACTTCTTTCTTACTTCTTTCTTTCTTCTTTCTTACTTCTTTCTTACTTCTTTCTTACTTCTTTCTTCTTTCTTTCTAACTTCTTTCTTACTTCTTTCTTACTTCTTTCTACATTCCTTCTTACTTCTTTCTTACTTCTTTCCTCATTCCTTCTTACTTCTTTCTTACTTCTTTCTTACTTCTTTCTTACTTCTTTCTTTCTTCTTTCTTCTTTCTTTCTTACTTCTTTCTTACTTCTTTCTTACTTCTTTCTTTCTTCTTTCTTACTTCTTTCTTACTTCTTTCTTACTTCTTTCTTCTTTCTTTCTTACTTCTTTCTTACTTCTTTCTTACTTCTTTCTTACTTCTTTCTTTCTTCTTTCTTCTTTCTTTCTTACTTCTTTCTTACTTCTTTCTTACTTCTTTCATACTTCTTTCTTTCTTCTTTTTTCTTCTTTCTTCATTCCTTCTTACTTCTTTCTTACTTCTTTCTTTCTTCTTTCTTACTTCTTTATTACTTCTTCCTTCATCTTTCTTACTTCTTTCTTACTTCTTTCTTACTTCTTTCTTACTTGTTTCTTTCTTCTTTCTTACTTCTTTCTTTCTTCTTTCTTCCTTCTTTCTTACTTCTTTCTTTCTTCTTTCTTCTTTCTTTCTTACTTCTTTCTTACTTCTTTCATACTTCTTTCTTTCTTCTTTCTTACTTCTTTCTTCATTCCTTCTTACTTCTTTCTTACTTCTTTCTTACTTCTTTCTTACTTCTTTCTAACTTCTTTTTTCTTCTTTCTTACTTCTTTCTTTCTTCTTTCTTACTTCTTTCTTACTTCTTTCTTACTTCTTTCTTACTTCTTTCTTCATTCCTTTTTACTTCTTTCTTACTTCTTTCTTACTTATTTCTAACTTCTTTCTTACTTCTTTCTTACTTCTTTCTTACTTCTTTCTTTCTCCTTTCTTCTTTCTTTCTTACTTCTTTCTTACTTCTTTCTTTCTTCTTTCTTACTTCTTTCTTACTTCTTTCTTACTTCTTTCTTTCTTCTTTCTTACTTCTTTCTTTCTTCTTTCTTACTTCTTTCTTACTTCTTTCTTACTTCTTTCTTCTTTCTTTCTTACTTCTTTCTTACTTTTTTCTTACTTCTTTCTTCATTCCTTCTTACTTCTTTCTTACTTCTTTCTTCATTCTTTCTTACTTCTTTCTTACTTCCTTCTTACTTCTTTCTTACTTCTTTCTTACTTCTTTCTTTCTTCTTTCTTACTTCTTTGTTTCTTATTTCTTACTTCTTTCTTCATTCCTTCTTACTTCTTTCTTACTTCTTTCTTCATTCTTTCTTACTTCTTTCTTACTTCCTTCTTACTTCTTTCTTACTTCTTTCTTACTTCTTTCTTTCTTCTTTCTTACTTCTTTCTTACTTCTTTCTTACTTCTTTCTTACTTCTTTCTTCTTTCTTTCTTACTTCTTTCTTACTTCTTTCTTACTTCTTTCTTACTTCTTTCTTACTTCTTTCTTACTTCTTTCTTCATTCCTTTTTACTTCTTTCTTACTTCTTTCTTACTTCTTTCTTACTTCTTTCTTACTTCTTTCTTTCTTCTTTCTTCTTTCTTTCTTACTTCTTTCTTACTTCTTTCTTACTTCTTTCTTACTTCTTTCTTTCTTCTTTCTTACTGCTTTCTTACTTCTTTCTTACTTCTTTCTTCTTTCTTTCTTACTTCTTTCTTACTTCTTTCTTACTTCTTTCTTCATTCCTTCTTACTTCTTTCTTACTTCTTTCCTCATTCCTTCTTACTTCTTTCTTACTTCTTTCTTACTTCTTTCTTACTTCTTTCTTACTTCTTTCTTTCTTCTTTCTTCTTTCTTTCTTACTTCTTTCTTACTTCTTTCTTACTTCGTTCTTACTTATTGCTTACTTTTTTCTAACTTCTTTCTTCATTCCCTCTTACTCCTTTCTTTCTTCTTTCTTACTTCTTTCTTACTTCTTTCTTCTTTCTTTCTTACTTCTTTCTTACTTCTTTCTTACTTCTTTCTTTCTTCTTTCTTCTTTCTTTCTTACTTCTTTCTTACTTCTTTCTTACTTCTTTCTCTCTTCTTTCTAACTTCTTTCTTACTTCTTTCTTACTTCTTTCTTACTTCTTTCTTTCTTCTTTCTTACTTCTTTCTTACTTCTTTCTTACTTCTTTCTTACTTCTTTCTTCTTTCTTTCTTACTTCTTTCTTACTTCTTTCTTACTTCTTTCTTACTTCTTTCTTCATTCCTTCTTACTTCTTTCTTACTTCTTTCCTCATTCCTTCTTACTTCTTTCTTACTTCTTTCTTACTTCTTTCTTACTTCTTTCTTACTTCTTTCTTTCTTCTTTCTTCTTTCTTTCTTACTTCTTTCTTACTTCTTTCTTACTTCGTTCTTACTTATTGCTTACTTTTTTCTAACTTCTTTCTTCATTCCCTCTTACTCCTTTCTTTCTTCTTTCTTACTTCTTTCTTACTTCTTTCTTCTTTCTTTCTTACTTCTTTCTTACTTCTTTCTTACTTCTTTCTTACTTCTTTCTTTCTTCTTTCTTACTTCTTTCTTTCTTCTTTCTTACTTCTTTCTTACTTCTTTCTTCATTCCTTCTTACTTCTTTCTTACTTCTTTCTCTCTTCTTTCTTACTTCTTTCATACTTCTTTCTTACTTCTTTCTTACTTCTTTCTTCTTTCTTCTTTCTTACTTCTTTCTTACTTCTTTCTTACTTCTTTCTTACTTCTTTATTACTTCTTTTTACTTCTTTCTTCTTTCTTTCTTACTTCTTTCTTACTTCTTTCTTACTTCTTTCTTACTTCTTTCTTTCTTCTTTCTTCTTTCTTTCTTACCTCTTTCTTACTTCTTTCTTACTTCTTTCTTACTTCTTTTTTTCTTCTTTCTTACTCCTTTCTTACTTCTTTCTTACTTCATTCTTTCTTCTTTCTTCTTTCTTTCTTACTTCTTTCTTACTTCTATCTTACTTCTTTCTCTCTTCTTTCTTCTTTCTTACTTCTTTCTTACTTCTTTCTTTCTTCTTTCTTACTTCTTTCTTACTTCTTTCTTACTTCTTTCTTCATTCCTTTTTACTTATTTGTTACTTCTTTCTTACATCTTTCTTACTTCTTTCTTACTTCTTTCTTTCTTCTTTCTTCTTTCTTTCTTACTTCTTTCTTACTTCTTTATTCATTCCTTCTTACTTCTTTCTTACATCTTTCTTTCTTCTTCCTTACTTCTTTCATACTTCTTTCTTACTTCTTTCTTACTTTTTTCTCTCTTCTTTCTTACTTCTTTCTTACTTCTTTCTTACTTCTTTCTTTCTTCTTTCTTACTTCTTTCTTACTTCTTTCTTACTTCTTTCTTCATTCCTTTTTACTTATTTCTTACTTCTTTCTTACTTCTTTCTTACTTCTTTCTTACTTCTTTCTTTCTTCTTTCTTCTTTCTTTCTTACTTCTTTCTTACTTCTTTCTTACTTCTTTCTCTCTTCTTTCTTCTTTCTTCTTTCTTTCTTACTTCTTTCTTACTTCTTTCTTACTTATTTCTTACTTTTTTCTAACTTCTTTCTTCATTCCCTCTTACTTCTTTCTTTCTTCTTTCTTACTTCTTTCTTACTTCTTTCTTCTTTCTTTCTTACTTCTTTCTTACTTCTTTCTTACTTCTTTCTTACTTCTTTCTTTCTTCTTTCTTACTTCTTTCTTTCTTCTTTCTTACTTCTTTCTTACTTCTTTATTCATTCCTTCTTACTTCTTTCTTACATCTTTCTTTCTTCTTCCTTACTTCTTTCATACTTCTTTCTTACTTCTTTCTTACTTCTTTCTTCTTTCTTACTTCTTTCTTACTTCTTTCTTCTTTCTTTCTTACTTCTTTCTTACTTCTTTCTTACTTCTTTCTTACTTCTTTCTTACTTCTTTCTTCATTCCTTTTTACTTCTTTCTTACTTCTTTCTTACTTCTTTCTTACTTCTTTCTTACTTCTTTCTTTCTTCTTTCTTCTTTCTTTCTTACTTCTTTCTTACTTCTTTCTTACTTCTTTCTCTCTTCTTTCTAACTTCTTTCTTACTTCTTTCTTACTTCTTTCTTACTTCTTTCTTTCTTCTTTCTTACTTCTTTCTTACTTCTTTCTTACTTCTTTCTTACTTCTTTCTTCTTTCTTTCTTACTTCTTTCTTACTTCTTTCTTACTTCTTTCTTACTTCTTTCTTACTTCTTTCTTACTTCTTTCTTCATTCCTTTTTACTTCTTTCTTACTTCTTTCTTACTTCTTTCTTACTTCTTTCTTACTTCTTTCTTTCTTCTTTCTTCTTTCTTTCTTACTTCTTTCTTACTTCTTTCTTACTTCTTTCTTACTTCTTTCTTACTTTTTTCTAACTTCATTCTTCATTCCCTCTTACTTCTTTCTTTCTTCTTTCTTACTTCTTTCTTACTTCTTTCTTCTTTCTTACTTCTTTCTTACTTCTTTCTTACTTCTTTCTTTCTACTTTCTTACTTGTTTCTTTCTTCTTTCTTACTTCTTTCTTACTTCTTTCTTCATTCCTTCTTACTTCTTTCTTACTTCTTTCTTTCTTCTTTCGTACTTCTTTCTTACTTCTTTCTTCATTCCTTCTTACTTCTTTCTTACTTCTTTCTTACTTCTTTCTTACTTCTTTCATACTTCTTTCTTTCTTCTTTCTTACTTCTTTCTTCATTCCTTCTTACTTCTTTCTTACTTCTTTCTTTCTTCTTTCTTACTTCTTTCTTACTTCTTCCTTCATCTTTCTTACTTCTTTCTTACTTCTTTCTTACTTCTTTCTTACTTCTTTCTTTCTTCTTTCTTCTTTCTTTCTTACTTCTTTCTTACTTCTTTCTTACTTCTTTCTTACTTATTTCTTACTTTTTTCTAACTTCATTCTTCATTCCCTCTTACTTCTTTCTTTCTTCTTTCTTACTTCTTTCTTACTTCTTTCTTCTTTCTTACTTCTTTCTTACTTCTTTCTTTCTACTTTCTTACTTCTTTCTTACTTTTTTCTTACTTTTTTCTAACTTCTTTCTTCATTCCCTCTTAATTCTTTCTTTCTTCTTTCTTACTTCTTTCTTACTTCTTTCTTACTTCTTTCTTTCTTCTTTCTTACTTCTTTCTTACTTCTTTCTTACTTCTTTCTTACTTCTTTCTTCTTTCTTTCTTTCTTCTTTCTTACTTCTTTCTTACTTCTTTCTTACTTCTTTCTTGCTTCTTTCTTACTTCTTTCTTACTTCTTTCTTCATTCCTTCTTACTTCTTTCTTACTTCTTTCTTACTTCTTTCTTACTTCTTTCATACTTCTTTCTTTCTTCTTTCTTACTTCTTTCTTCATTCCTTCTTACTTCTTTCTTACTTCTTTCTTTCTTCTTTCTTACTTCTTTCTTACTTCTTCCTTCATCTTTCTTACTTCTTTCTTACTTCTTTCTTACTTCTTTCTTTCTTCTTTCTTACTTCTTTCTTTCTTCTTTCTTCCTTCTTTCTTACTTCTTTCTTCATTCCCTCTAACTTCTTTCTTACTTCTTTCTTACTTCTTTCTTACTTCTTTCTTACTTCTTTCTTACTTCTTTCTTACTTCTTTCTTCATTCCTTCTTACTTCTTTCTTACTTCTTTCTTACTTCTTTCTTACTTCTTTCTAACTTCTTTTTTCTTCTTTCTTACTTCTTTCTTACTTCTTTCTTACTTTTTTCTTACTTCTTTCTGACTAATTTTTTCTTCTTTCTTACTTCTTTCTTACTTCTTTCTTACTTCTTTCTTACTTCTTTCTTATTTCTTTCTTACTTCTTTCTTCTTTCTTTCTTCTTTCTTACTTCTTTCTTACTTCTTTCTTACTTCTTTCTTCATTCCTTTTTACTTCTTTCTTACTTCTTTCTTACTTCTTTCTTACTTCTTTCTTACTTCTTTCTTTCTTCTTTCTTCTTTCTTTCTTACTTCTTTCTTACTTCTTTCTTACTTCTTTCTTACTTCTTTCTTTCTTCTTTATTACTTCTTTCATACTTCTTTCTTACTTCTTTCTTTCTTCTTTCTTACTTCTTTCTTACTTCTTTCTTACTTCTTTCTTACTTCTTTCTTCTTTCTTTCTTACTTCTTTCTTACTTCTTTCTTACTTCTTTCTTCATTCCTTCTTACTTCTTTCTTACTTCTTTCCTCATTCCTTCTTACTTCTTTCTTACCTCTTTCTTACTTCTTTCTTACTTCTTTCTTACTTCTTTCTTTCTTCTTTCTTCTTTCTTTCTTACTTCTTTCTTACTTCTTTCTTACTTATTTCTTACTTTTTTCTAACTTCTTTCTTCATTCCCTCTTACTTCTTTCTTTCTTCTTTCTTACTTCTTTCTTACTTCTTTCTTCTTTCTTTCTTACTTCTTTCTTACTTCTTTCTTACTTCTTTCTTACTTCTTTCTTTCTTCTTTCTTACTTCTTTCTTTCTTCTTTCTTACTTCTTTCTTACTTCTTTATTCATTCCTTCTTACTTCTTTCTTACATCTTTCTTTCTTCTTCCTTACTTCTTTCATACTTCTTTCTTACTTCTTTCTTACTTCTTTCTTCTTTCTTTCTTCTTTCTTACTTCTTTCTTACTTCTTTCTTACTTCTTTCTTACTTCTTTCTTACTTCTTTCTTACTTCTTTCTTACTTCTTTCTTACTTCTTTCTTCTTTCTTTCTTACTTCTTTCTTACTTCTTTCTTACTTCTTTCTTACTTCTTTCTTCATTCCTTTTTACTTCTTTCTTACTTCTTTCTTACTTCTTTCTTACTTCTTTCTTACTTCTTTCTTTCTTCTTTCTTCTTTCTTTCTTACTTCTTTCTTACTTCTTTCTTACTTCTTTCTCTCTTCTTTCTAACTTCTTTCTTACTTCTTTCTTACTTCTTTCTTACTTCTTTCTTTCTTCTTTCTTACTTCTTTCTTACTTCTTTCTTACTTCTTTCTTACTTCTTTCTTCTTTCTTTCTTACTTCTTTCTTACTTCTTTCTTACTTCTTTCTTACTTCTTTCTTACTTCTTTCTTACTTCTTTCTTCATTCCTTTTTACTTCTTTCTTACTTCTTTCTTACTTCTTTCTTACTTCTTTCTTACTTCTTTCTTTCTTCTTTCTTCTTTCTTTCTTACTTCTTTCTTACTTCTTTCTTACTTCTTTCTTACTTTTTTCTTTCTTCTTTCTTACTGCTTTCTTACTTCTTTCTTACTTCTTTCTTCTTTCTTTCTTACTTCTTTCTTACTTCTTTCTTACTTCTTTCTTCATTCCTTCTTACTTCTTTCTTACTTCTTTCCTCATTCCTTCTTACTTCTTTCTTACTTCTTTCTTACTTCTTTCTTACTTCTTTCTTACTTCTTTCTTTCTTCTTTCTTCTTTCTTTCTTACTTCTTTCTTACTTCTTTCTTACTTCGTTCTTACTTATTGCTTACTTTTTTCTAACTTCTTTCTTCATTCCCTCTTACTCCTTTCTTTCTTCTTTCTTACTTCTTTCTTACTTCTTTCTTCTTTCTTTCTTACTTCTTTCTTATTTCTTTCTTACTTCTTTCTTTCTTCTTTCTTCTTTCTTTCTTACTTCTTTCTTACTTCTTTCTTACTTCTTTCTCTCTTCTTTCTAACTTCTTTCTTACTTCTTTCTTACTTCTTTCTTACTTCTTTCTTTCTTCTTTCTTACTTCTTTCTTACTTCTTTCTTACTTCTTTCTTACTTCTTTCTTCTTTCTTTCTTACTTCTTTCTTACTTCTTTCTTACTTCTTTCTTACTTCTTTCTTCATTCCTTCTTACTTCTTTCTTACTTCTTTCCTCATTCCTTCTTACTTCTTTCTTACTTCTTTCTTACTTCTTTCTTACTTCTTTCTTACTTCTTTCTTACTTCTTTCTTACTTCGTTCTTACTTATTGCTTACTTTTTTCTAACTTCTTTCTTCATTCCCTCTTACTCCTTTCTTTCTTCTTTCTTACTTCTTTCTTACTTCTTTCTTCTTTCTTTCTTACTTCTTTCTTACTTCTTTCTTAGTTCTTTCTTACTTCTTTCTTTCTTCTTTCTTACTTCTTTCTTTCTTCTTTCTTACTTCTTTCTTACTTCTTTCTTCATTCCTTCTTACTTCTTTCTTACTTCTTTCTCTCTTCTTTCTTACTTCTTTCATACTTCTTTCTTACTTCTTTCTTACTTCTTTCTTCTTTCTTCTTTCTTACTTCTTTCTTACTTCTTTCTTACTTCTTTCTTACTTCTTTATTACTTCTTTTTACTTCTTTCTTCTTTCTTTCTTACTTCTTTCTTACTTCTTTCTTACTTCTTTCTTACTTCTTTCTTTCTTCTTTCTTCTTTCTTTCTTACCTCTTTCTTACTTCTTTCTTACTTCTTTCTTACTTCTTTTTTTCTTCTTTCTTACTCCTTTCTTACTTCTTTCTTACTTCATTCTTTCTTCTTTCTTCTTTCTTTCTTACTTCTTTCTTACTTCTATCTTACTTCTTTCTCTCTTCTTTCTTCTTTCTTACTTCTTTCTTACTTCTTTCTTTCTTCTTTCTTACTTCTTTCTTACTTCTTTCTTACTTCTTTCTTCATTCCTTTTTACTTATTTGTTACTTCTTTCTTACATCTTTCTTACTTCTTTCTTACTTCTTTCTTTCTTCTTTCTTCTTTCTTTCTTACTTCTTTCTTACTTCTTTATTCATTCCTTCTTACTTCTTTCTTACATCTTTCTTTCTTCTTCCTTACTTCTTTCATACTTCTTTCTTACTTCTTTCTTACTTCTTTCTTACTTCTTTCTTACTTTTTTCTCTCTTCTTTCTTACTTCTTTCTTACTTCTTTCTTACTTCTTTCTTTCTTCTTTCTTACTTCTTTCTTACTTCTTTCTTACTTCTTTCTTCATTCCTTTTTACTTATTTCTTACTTCTTTCTTACTTCTTTCTTACTTCTTTCTTACTTCTTTCTTTCTTCTTTCTTCTTTCTTTCTTACTTCTTTCTTACTTCTTTCTTACTTCTTTCTCTCTTCTTTCTTCTTTCTTACTTCTTTCTTACTTCTTTCTTTCTTCTTTCTTACTTCTTTCTTACTTCTTTCTTACTTCTTTCTTACTTCTTTCTTCTTTCTTTCTTACTTCTTTCTTACTTCTTTCTTACTTCTTTCTTACTTCTTTCTTACTTCTTTCTTCATTCCTTTTTACTTCTTTCTTACTTCTTTCTTACTTCTTTCTTTCTTCTTTCTTCTTTCTTTCTTACTTCTTTCTTACTTCTTTCTTACTTCTTTCTTACTTCTTTCTTTCTTCTTTCTTACTTCTTTCATACTTCTTTCTTACTTCTTTCTTTCTTCTTTCTTACTTCTTTCTTACTTCTTCCTTACTTCTTTCTTCTTTCTTTCTTACTTCTTTCTTACTTCTTTCTTACTTCTTTCTTCATTCCTTCTTACTTCTTTCTTACTTCTTTCCTCATTCCTTCTTACTTCTTTCTTACTTCTTTCTTACTTCTTTCTTACTTCTTTCTTACTTCTTTCTTTCTTCTTTCTTCTTTCTTTCTTACTTCTTTCTTACTTCTTTCTTACTTCTTTCTTACTTATTTCTTACTTTTTTCTAACTTCATTCTTCATTCCCTCTTACTTCTTTCTTTCTTCTTTCTTACTTCTTTCTTACTTCTTTCTTCTTTCTTACTTCTTTCTTACTTCTTTCTTACTTCTTTCTTTCTACTTTCTTACTTGTTTCTTTCTTCTTTCTTACTTCTTTCTTACTTCTTTCTTCATTCCTTCTTACTTCTTTCTTACTTCTTTCTTTCTTCTTTCTTACTTCTTTCATACTTCTTTCTTACTTCTTTCTTACTTCTTTCTTCTTTCATTCTTACTTCTTTCTTACTTCTTTCTTACTTCTTTCTTACTTCTTTCTTACTTCTTTCTTCATTCCTTTTTACTTATTTGTTACTTCTTTCTTACTTCTTTCTTACTTCTTCCTTACTTCTTTCTTTCTTCTTTCTTCTTTCTTTCTTACTTCTTTCTTACTTCTTTCTTACTTCTTTCTTACTTCTTTCTTACTTCTTTCTTACTTCTTTCTTACTTCTTTCTTCATTCCTTCTTACTTCTTTCTTACTTCTTTCTTACTTCTTTCTTACTTCTTTCTTACTTCTTTCTTTCTTCTTTCTTCTTTCTTTCTTACTTCTTTCTTACTTCTTTCTTTCTTCCTTCTTACTTCTTTCTTACTTCTTTCTTTCTTCTTTCTTCTTTCTTTCTTACTTCTTTCTTACTTCTTTCTTACTTATTTCTTACTTTTTTCTAACTTCTTTCTTCATTCCCTCTTACTTCTTTCTTTCTTCTTTCTTACTTCTTTCTTCTTTCTTTCTTACTTCTTTCTTACTTCTTTCTTACTTCTTTCTTACTTCTTTCTTTCTTCTTTCTTACTTCTTTCTTTCTTCTTTCTTACTTCTTTCTTACTTCTTTATTCATTCCTTCTTACTTCTTTCTTACATCTTTCTTTCTTCTTCCTTACTTCTTTCATACTTCTTTCTTACTTCTTTCTTACTTCTTTCTTCTTTCTTTCTTCTTTCTTACTTCTTTCTTACTTCTTTCTTACTTCTTTCTTACTTCTTTCTTACTTCTTTCTTACTTCTTTCTTACTTCTTTCTTCTTTCTTTCTTACTTCTGTCTTACTTCTTTCTTACTTCTTTATTACTTCTTTCTTCATTCATTTTTACTTCTTTCTTACTTCTTTCTTACTTCTTTCTTACTTCTTTCTTACTTCTTTCTTTCTTCTTTCTTCTTTCTTTCTTACTTCTTTCTTACTTCTTTCTTACTTCTTTCTCTCTTCTTTCTAACTTCTTTCTTACTTCTTTATTACTTCTTTCTTTCTTCTTTCTTACTTCTTTCTTACTTCTTTCTTACTTCTTTCTTACTTCTTTCTTCTTTCTTTCTTACTTCTTTCTTACTTCTTTCTTACTTCTTTCTTACTTCTTTCTTACTTCTTTCTTACTTCTTTCTTCATTCCTTTTTACTTCTTTCTTACTTCTTTCTTACTTCTTTCTTACTTCTTTCTTACTTCTTTCTTTCTTCTTTCTTCTTTCTTTCTTACTTCTTTCTTACTTCTTTCTTACTTCTTTCTTTCTTCTTTCTTACTGCTTTCTTACTTCTTTCTTACTTCTTTCTTCTTTCTTTCTTACTTCTTTCTTACTTCTTTCTTACTTCTTTCTTCATTCCTTCTTACTTCTTTCTTACTTCTTTCCTCATTCCTTCTTACTTCTTTCTTACTTCTTTCTTACTTCTTTCTTACTTCTTTCTTACTTCTTTCTTTCTTCTTTCTTCTTTCTTTCTTACTTCTTTCTTACTTCTTTCTTACTTCTTTCTTACTTCTTTCTTACTTCTTTCTTTCTTCTTTCTTACTTCTTTCTTTCTTATTTCTTACTTCTTTCTTACTTCTTTCTTACTTATTTCTTACTCCTTTCTTACTTCTTTCTTTCTTCTTTCTTCTTTCTTTCTTACTTCTTTCTTACTTCTTTCTTACTTCTTTCTAACTTCTTTCTTTCTTCTTTCTTACTTCTTTCTTACTTCTTTCTTACTTCTTTCTTACTTCTTTCTTACTTCTTTCTTCATTCCTTTTTACTTATTTCTTACTTCTTTCTTACTTCTTTCTTACTTCTTTCTTACTTCTTTCTTACTTCTTTCATAATTCTTTCTTACTTCTTTCTTACTTCTTTCTCTCTTCTTTCTTACTTCTTTCTTACTTCTTTCTTACTTCTTTCTTACTTCTTTCTTACTTCTTTCTTACTTCTTTCTTTCTTCTTTCTTACTTCTTTCATAATTCTTTCTTACTTCTTTCTTACTTCTTTCTTACTTCTTTCTTACTTCTTTCTTACTTCTTTCTTACTTCTTTCTTTCTTCTTTCTTCTTTCTTTCTTACTTCTTTCTTACTTCTTTCTTACTTCTTTCTTACTTCTTTCTTTCTTCTTTCTTACTTCTTTCATACTTCTTTCTTACTTCTTTCTTTCTTCTTTCTTACTTCTTTCTTACTTCTTTCTTACTTCTTTCTTCTTTCTTTCTTACTTCTTTCTTACTTCTTTCTTACTTCTTTCTTCATTCCTTCTTACTTCTTTCTTACTTCTTTCCTCATTCCTTCTTACTTCTTTCTTACTTCTTTCTTACTTCTTTCTTACTTCTTTCTTTCTTCTTTCTTCTTTCTTTCTTACTTCTTTGTTACTTCTTTCTTACTTCTTTCTTTCTTCTTTCTTACTTCTTTCTTACTTCTTTCTTACTTCTTTCTTCTTTCTTTCTTACTTCTTTCTTACTTCTTTCTTACTTCTTTCTTACTTCTTTCTTACTTCTTTCTTCATTCCTTCTTACTTCTTTCTTACTTCTTTCTTACTTCTTTCTTACTTCTTTCTTACTTCTTTCTTTCTTCTTTCTTCTTTCTTTCTTACTTCTTTCTTACTTCTTACTTCTTTCTTACTTCTTTCTTTCTTCTTTCTTACTTCTTTCATACTTCTTTCTTACTTCTTTCTTACTTCTTTCTTACTTCTTTCTTTCTTCTTTCTTACTTCTTTCTTACTCCTTTCTTACTTCTTTCTTGCTTCTTTCTTACTTCTTTCTTACTTCTTTCTTCTTTCTTTCTTACTTCTTTCTTCATTCCTTCTTACTTCTTTCTTACTTCTTTCTTACTTCTTTCTTACTTCTTTCTATCTTCTTTTTTCTTCTTTCTTACTTCTTTCTTACTTCTTTCTTACTTCTTTCTTCATTCCTTCTTACTTCTTTCTTACTTCTTTCTTACTTCTTTCTTACTTCTTTCTTACTTCTTTCTTTCTTCTTTCTTCTTTCTTTCTTACTTCTTTCTTACTTCTTTCTTACTTCTTTCTTACTTCTTTTTTTCTTCTTTCTTACTTCTTTCTTACTTCTTTCTTACTTCTTTCTTTCTTCTTTCTTCTTTCTTTCTTACTTCTTTCTTACTTCTTTCTTACTTCTTTCTCTCTTCTTTCTTACTTCTTTCTTACTTCTTTCTTACTTCTTTCTTTCTTCTTTCTTACTTCTTTCTTCATTCCTTTTTACTTATTTGTTACTTCTTTCTTACATCTTTCTTACTTCTTTCTTACTTCTTTCTTCTTTCTTCTTTCTTTCTTACTTCTTTCTTACTTATTTCTTACTTCTTTCTTACTTCTTTCTTTCTTCTTTCTTACTTCTTTCTTACTTCTTTCTTACTTCTTTCTTTCTTCTTTCTTCTTTCTTTCTTACTTCTTTCTTACTTCTTTCTTACTTCTTTCTCTCTTCTTTCTTACTTCTTTCTTACTTCTTTCTTACTTCTTTCTTTCTTCTTTCTTACTTCTTTCTTACTTCTTTCTTACTTCTTTCTTCATTCCTTTTTACTTATTTCTTACTTCTTTCTTACTTCTTTCTTACTTCTTTCTTACTTCTTTCTTTCTTCTTTCTTCTTTCTTTCTTACTTCTTTCTTACTTCTTTCTTACTTCTTTCTCTCTTCTTTCTTACTTCTTTCTTACTTCTTTCTTACTTCTTTCTTACTTCTTTCTTACTTCTTTCTTACTTCTTTCTTACTTCTTTCTTCTTTCTTTCTTACTTCTTTCTTACTTATTTCTTACTTCTTTCTTACTTCTTTCTTACTTCTTTCTTACTTCTTTCTTCATTCCTTTTTACTTCTTTCTTACTTCTTTCTTACTTCTTTCTTACTTCTTTCTTTCTTCTTTCTTCTTTCTTTCTTACTTCTTTCTTACTTCTTTCTTACTTCTTTCTTTCTTCTTTCTTACTTCTTTCATACTTCTTTCTTACTTCTTTCTTTCTTCTTTCTTACTTCTTTCTTACTTCTTTCTTACTTCTTTCTTCTTTCTTTCTAACTTCTTTCTTACTTCTTTCTTACTTCTTTCTTCATTCCTTCTTACTTCTTTCTTACTTCTTTCCTCATTCCTTCTTACTTCTTTCTTACTTCTTTCTTACTTCTTTCTTTCTTCTTTCTTCTTTCTTTCTTACTTCTTTCTTACTTCTTTCTTACTTCTTTCTTTCTTCTTTCTTACTTCTTTCTTACTTCTTTCTTACTTCTTTCTTCTTTCTTTCTTACTTCTTTCTTTCTTCTTTCTTACTTCTTTCTTCATTCCTTCTTACTTCTTTCTTCATTCCTTTTTACTTCTTTCTTACTTCTTTCTTACTTCTTTCTTTCTTCTTTCTTCTTTCTTTCTTACTTCTTTCTTACTTCTTTCTTACTTCTTTCTTACTTCTTTCTTTCTTCTTTCTTACTTCTTTCATACTTCTTTCTTACTTCTTTCTTTCTTCTTTCTTACTTCTTTCTTACTTCTTTCTTACTTCTTTCTTACTTCTTTCTTACTTCTTTCTTCTTTCTTTCTTACTTCTTTCTTACTTCTTTCTTACTTCTTTCTTCATTCCTTCTTACTTCTTTCTTACTTCTTTCCTCATTCCTTCTTACTTCTTTCTTACTTCTTTCTTACTTCTTTCTTACTTCTTTCTTCCTTCTATCTTTCTTCTTTCTTCTTTCTTTCTTACTTCTTTCTTACTTCTTTCTTACTTCTTTCTTACTTATTTCTTACTTTTTTCTAACTTCATTCTTCATTCCCTCTTACTTCTTTCTTTCTTCTTTCTTACTTCTTTCTTACTTCTTTCTTCTTTCTTTCTTACTTCTTTCTTACTTCTTTCTTACTTCTTTCTTTCTACTTTCTTACTTGTTTCTTACTTCTTTCTTTCTACTTTCTTACTTGTTTCTTTCTTCTTTCTTACTTCTTTCTTCATTCCTTCTTACTTCTTTCTTACTTCTTTCTTACTTCTTTCTTCTTTCTTTCTTCTTTCTTACTTCTTTCTTCTTTCTTTCTTACTTCTTTCTTCTTTCTTTCTTACTTATTTCTTACTTCTTTCTTACTTCTTTCTTACTTCTTTCTTACTTCTTTCTTACTTCTTTCTTACTTCTTTCTTCATTCCTTCTTACTTCTTTCTTACTTCTTTCTTACTTCTTTCTTACTTCTTTCTTACTTCTTTCTTTCTTCTTTCTTCTTTCTTTCTTACTTCTTTCTTCCTTCTTTCTTACTTCTTTCTTACTTCTTTCTTTCTTCTTTCTTACTTCTTTCATACTTCTTTCTTACTTCTTTCTTACTTCTTTCTTCTTTCTTTCTTCTTTCTTTCTTACTTCTTTCTTACTTCTTTCTTACTTCTTTCTTACTTCTTTCTTACTTCTTTCTTACTTCTTTCTTACTTCTTTCTTACTTCTTTCTTACTTCTTTCTTACTTCTCTCTTCATTCCTTCTTACTTCTTTCTTACTTCTTTCTTTCTTCTTTCTTACTTCTTTCATACTTCTTTCTTACTTCTTTCTTACTTCTTTTTACTTCTTTCTTCTTTCTTTCTTACTTCTTTCTTACTTCTTTCTTACTTCTTTCTTTCTTCTTTCTTCTTTCTTTCTTACTTCTTTCTTACTTCTTTCTTACTTCTTTCTTACTTCTTTTTTTCTTCTTTCTTACTTCTTTCTTACTTCTTTCTTACTTCTTTCTTTCTTCTTTATTCTTTCTTTCTTACTTCTTTCTTACTTCTTTCTTACTTCTTTCTCTCTTCTTTCTTACTTCTTTCTTACTTCTTTCTTACTTCTTTCTTTCTTCTTTCTTACTTCTTTCTTACTTCTTTCTTACTTCTTTCTTCATTCCTTTTTACTTATTTGTTACTTCTTTCTTACATCTTTCTTACTTCTTTCTTACTTCTTTCTTTCTTCTTTCTTCTTTCTTTCTTACTTCTTTCTTACTTCTTTCTTACTTCTTTCTTACTTCTTTCTTTCTTCTTTCTTACTTCTTTCTTACTTCTTTCTTACTTCTTTCTTTCTTCTTTCTTCTTTCTTTCTTACTTCTTTCTTACTTCTTTCTTACTTCTTTCTTCTTTCTTTCTTACTTCTTTCTTACTTCTTTCTTACTTCTTTCTTACTTCTTTCTTTCTTCTTTCTTACTTCTTTCATACTTCTTTCTTACTTCTTTCTTTCTTCTTTCTTACTTCTTTCTTACTTCTTTCTTACTTCTTTCTTCTTTCTTTCTTACTTCTTTCTTACTTCTTTCTTACTTCTTTCTTACTTCTTTCTTTATTCTTTCTTACTTCTTTCTTACTTCTTTCTTACTTCTTTCTTCTTTCTTTCTTACTTCTTTCTTACTTCTTTCTTACTTCTTTCTAACTTCTTTTTTCTTCTTTCTTACTTCTTTCTTACTTCTTTCTTACTTCTTTCTTTCTTCTTTCTTCTTTCTTTCTTACTTCTTTCTTACTTCTTTCTTACTTCTTTCATACTTCTTTCTTTCTTCTTTCTTTCTTCTTTCTTCATTCCTTCTTACTTCTTTCTTACTTCTTTCTTTCTTCTTTCTTACTTCTTTATTACTTCTTCCTTCATCTTTCTTACTTCTTTCTTACTTCTTTCTTACTTCTTTCTTACTTGTTTCTTTCTTCTTTCTTACTTCTTTCTTTCTTCTTTCTTCCTTCTTTCTTACTTCTTTCTTTCTTCTTTCTTCTTTCTTTCTTACTTCTTTCTTACTTCTTTCTTACTTCTTTCATACTTCTTTCTTTCTTCTTTCTTACTTCTTTCTTCATTCCTTCTTACTTCTTTCTTACTTCTTTCTTTCTTCTTTCTTACTTCTTTCTTACTTCTTCCTTCATCTTTCTTACTTCTTTCTTACTTCTTTCTTACTTCTTTCTTACTTCTTTCTTACTTCTTTCTTACTTCTTTCTAACTTCTTTTTTCTTCTTTCTTACTTCTTTCTTTCTTCTTTCTTACTTCTTTCTTACTTCTTTCTTACTTCTTTCTTACTTCTTTCTTCATTCCTTTTTACTTCTTTCTTACTTCTTTCTTACTTATTTCTAACTTCTTTCTTACTTCTTTCTTACTTCTTTCTTACTTCTTTCTTTCTCCTTTCTTCTTTCTTTCTTACTTCTTTCTTACTTCTTTCTTTCTTCTTTCTTACTTCTTTCTTACTTCTTTCTTACTTCTTTCTTTCTTCTTTCTTACTTCTTTCTTTCTTCTTTCTTACTTCTTTCTTACTTCTTTCTTACTTCTTTCTTCTTTCTTTCTTACTTCTTTCTTACTTTTTTCTTACTTCTTTCTTCATTCCTTCTTACTTCTTTCTTACTTCTTTCTTCATTCTTTCTTACTTCTTTCTTACTTCCTTCTTACTTCTTTCTTACTTCTTTCTTACTTCTTTCTTTCTTCTTTCTTACTTCTTTGTTTCTTATTTCTTACTTCTTTCTTCTTTCTTTCTTACTTCTTTCTTACTTCTTTCTTACTTCTTTCTTCTTTCTTTCTTACTTCTTTCTTACTTCTTTCTTACTTCTTTCTTTCTTCTTTCTTACTTCTTTCTTCATTCCTTCTTACTTCTTTCTTACTTCTTTCTTACTTCTTTCTTACTTCTTTCTTACTTCTTTCTTTCTTCTTTCTTCTTTCTTTCTTACTTCTTTCTTACTTCTTTCTTACTTCTTTCTCTCTTCTTTCTTACTTCTTTCTTACTTCTTTCTTACTTCTTTCTTTCTTCTTTCTTACTTCTTTCTTACTTCTTTCTTACTTCTTTCTTCATTCCTTTTTACTTATTTCTTACTTCTTTCTTACTTCTTTCTTACTTCTTTCTTACTTCTTTCTTTCTTCTTTCTTCTTTCTTTCTTACTCCTTTCTTACTTCTTTCTTACTTCTTTCTCTCTTCTTTCTTACTTCTTTCTTACTTCTTTCTTACTTCTTTCTTACTTCTTTCTTACTTCTTTCTTACTTCTTTCTTACTTCTTTCTTCTTTCTTTCTTACTTCTTTCTTACTTCTTTCTTACTTCTTTCTTACTTCTTTCTTCATTCCTTTTTACTTCTTTCTTACTTCTTTCTTACTTCTTTCTTACTTCTTTCTTTCTTCTTTCTTCTTTCTTTCTTACTTCTTTCTTACTTCTTTCTTACTTCTTTCTTACTTCTTTCTTTCTTCTTTCTTACTTCTTTCATACTTCTTTCTTACTTCTTTCTTTCTTCTTTCTTACTTCTTTCTTACTTCTTTCTTACTTCTTTCTTCTTTCTTTCTAACTTCTTTCTTACTTCTTTCTTACTTCTTTCTACATTCCTTCTTACTTCTTTCTTACTTCTTTCCTCATTCCTTCTTACTTCTTTCTTACTTCTTTCTTACTTCTTTCTTACTTCTTTCTTTCTTCTTTCTTCTTTCTTTCTTACTTCTTTCTTACTTCTTTCTTACTTCTTTCTTTCTTCTTTCTTACTTCTTTCTTACTTCTTTCTTACTTCTTTCTTCTTTCTTTCTTACTTCTTTCTTACTTCTTTCTTACTTCTTTCTTACTTCTTTCTTACTTCTTTCTTTCTTCTTTCTTCTTTCTTTCTTACTTCTTTCTTACTTCTTTCTTACTTCTTTCATACTTCTTTCTTTCTTCTTTTTTCTTCTTTCTTCATTCCTTCTTACTTCTTTCTTACTTCTTTCTTTCTTCTTTCTTACTTCTTTATTACTTCTTCCTTCATCTTTCTTACTTCTTTCTTACTTCTTTCTTACTTCTTTCTTAATTGTTTCTTTCTTCTTTCTTACTTCTTTCTTTCTTCTTTCTTCCTTCTTTCTTACTTCTTTCTTTCTTCTTTCTTCTTTCTTTCTTACTTCTTTCTTACTTCTTTCATACTTCTTTCTTTCTTCTTTCTTACTTCTTTCTTCATTCCTTCTTACTTCTTTCTTACTTCTTTCTTTCTTCTTTCTTACTTCTTTCTTACTTCTTCCTTCATCTTTCTTACTTCTTTCTTACTTCTTTCTTACTTCTTTCTTACTTCTTTCTTACTTCTTTCTTACTTCTTTCTAACTTCTTTTTTCTTCTTTCTTACTTCTTTCTTTCTTCTTTCTTACTTCTTTCTTACTTCTTTCTTACTTCTTTCTTACTTCTTTCTTCATTCCTTTTTACTTCTTTCTTACTTCTTTCTTACTTATTTCTAACTTCTTTCTTACTTCTTTCTTACTTCTTTCTTACTTCTTTCTTTCTCCTTTCTTCTTTCTTTCTTACTTCTTTCTTACTTCTTTCTTCTTTCTTACTTCTTTCTTACTTCTTTCTTACTTCTTTCTTTCTTCTTTCTTACTTCTTTCTTTCTTCTTTCTTACTTCTTTCTTACTTCTTTCTTACTTCTTTCTTCTTTCTTTCTTACTTCTTTCTTACTTTTTTCTTACTTCTTTCTTCATTCCTTCTTACTTCTTTCTTACTTCTTTCTTCATTCTTTCTTACTTCTTTCTTACTTCCTTCTTACTTCTTTCTTACTTCTTTCTTACTTCTTTCTTTCTTCTTTCTTACTTCTTTGTTTCTTATTTCTTACTTCTTTCTTCTTTCTTTCTTACTTCTTTCTTACTTCTTTCTTACTTCTTTCTTCTTTCTTTCTTACTTCTTTCTTACTTCTTTCTTACTTCTTTCTTTCTTCTTTCTTACTTCTTTCTTCATTCCTTCTTACTTCTTTCTTACTTCTTTCTTACTTCTTTCTTACTTCTTTCTTACTTCTTTCTTTCTTCTGTCTTCTTTCTTTCTTACTTCTTTCTTACTTCTTTCTTACTTCTTTCTCTCTTCTTTCTTACTTCTTTCTTACTTCTTTCTTACTTCTTTCTTTCTTCTTTCTTACTTCTTTCTTACTTCTTTCTTACTTCTTTCTTCATTCCTTTTTACTTATTTCTTACTTCTTTCTTACTTCTTTCTTACTTCTTTCTTACTTCTTTCTTTCTTCTTTCTTCTTTCTTTCTTACTTCTTTCTTACTTCTTTCTTACTTCTTTCTCTCTTCTTTCTTACTTCTTTCTTACTTCTTTCTTACTTCTTTCTTACTTCTTTCTTACTTCTTTCTTACTTCTTTCTTACTTCTTTCTTCTTTCTTTCTTACTTCTTTCTTACTTCTTTCTTACTTCTTTCTTACTTCTTTCTTCATTCCTTTTTACTTCTTTCTTACTTCTTTCTTACTTCTTTCTTACTTCTTTCTTTCTTCTTTCTTCTTTCTTTCTTACTTCTTTCTTACTTCTTTCTTACTTCTTTCTTACTTCTTTCTTTCTTCTTTCTTACTTCTTTCATACTTCTTTCTTACTTCTTTCTTTCTTCTTTCTTACTTCTTTCTTACTTCTTTCTTACTTCTTTCTTCTTTCTTTCTAACTTCTTTCTTACTTCTTTCTTACTTCTTTCTTCATTCCTTCTTACTTCTTTCTTACTTCTTTCCTCATTCCTTCTTACTTCTTTCTTACTTCTTTCTTACTTCTTTCTTACTTCTTTCTTTCTTCTTTCTTCTTTCTTTCTTACTTCTTTCTTACTTCTTTCTTACTTCTTTCTTTCTTCTTTCTTACTTCTTTCTTACTTCTTTCTTACTTCTTTCTTCTTTCTTTCTTACTTCTTTCTTTCTTCTTTCTTACTTCTTTCTTCATTCCTTCTTACTTCTTTCTTCATTCCTTTTTACTTCTTTCTTACTTCTTTCTTACTTCTTTCTTACTTCTTTCTTTCTTCTTTCTTACTGCTTTCATACTTCTTTCTTACTTCTTTCTTTCTTCTTTCTTACTTCTTTCTTACTTCTTTCTTACTTCTTTCTTACTTCTTTCTTCTTTCTTTCTTACTTCTTTCTTACTTCTTTCTTACTTCTTTCTTCATTCCTTCTTACTTCTTTCTTACTTCTTTCCTCATTCCTTCTTACTTCTTTCTTACTTCTTTCTTACTTCTTTCTTACTTCTTTCTTACTTCTTTCTTTCTTCTTTCTTCTTTCTTTCTTACTTCTTTCTTACTTCTTTCTTACTTCTTTCTTACTTATTTCTTACTTTTTTCTAACTTCATTCTTCATTCCCTCTTACTTCTTTCTTTCTTCTTTCTTACTTCTTTCTTACTTCTTTCTTCTTTCTTTCTTTCTTCTTTCTTTCTTCTTTCTTACTTCTTTCATACTTCTTTCTTACTTCTTTCTTACTTCTTTTTCTTTCTTTCTTCTTTCTTACTTCTTTCTTCTTTCTTTCTTACTTCTTTCTTCTTTCTTTCTTACTTCTTTCTTACTTCTTTCTTACTTCTTTCTTACTTCTTTCTTACTTTTTTCTTACTTCTTTCTTACTTCTTTCTTCATTCCTTCTTACTTCTTTCTTACTTCTTTCTTACTTCTTTCTTACTTCTTTCTTACTTCTTTCTTTCTTCTTTCTTCTTTCTTTCTTACTTCTTTCTTACTTCTTTCTTCTTTCTTTCTTACTTCTTTCTTACTTCTTTCTTACTTCTTTCATACTTCTTTCTTACTTCTTTCTTACTTCTTTCTTCTTTCTTTCTTACTTCTTTCATACTTCTTTCTTACTTCTTTCTTACTTCTTTCTTCTTTCTTTCTTCTTTCTTTCTTACTTCTTTCTTACTTCTTTCTTACTTCTTTCTTACTTCTTTCTTACTTCTTTCTTACTTCTTTCTTACTTCTTTCCTACTTCTTTCTTCATTCCTTCTTACTTCTTTCTTACTTCTTTCTTACTTCTTTCTTACTTCTTTCTTTCTTCTTTCTTCTTTCTTTCTTACTTCTTTCTTACTTCTTTCTTACTTCTTTCTTACTTCTTTTTTCTTCTTTCTTACTTCTTTCTTACTTCTTTCTTACTTCTTTCTTTCTTCTTTCTTCTTTCTTTCTTACTTCTTTCTTACTTCTTTCTTACTTCTTTCTCTCTTCTTTCTTACTTCTTTCTTACTTCTTTCTTACTTCTTTCTTTCTTCTTTCTTACTTCTTTCTTACTTCTTTCTTACTTCTTTCTTCATTCCTTTTTACTTATTTGTTACTTCTTTCTTACATCTTTCTTACTTCTTTCTTACTTCTTTCTTACTTCTTTCTTACTTCTTTCTTTCTTCTTTCTTACTTCTTTCATACTTCTTTCTTACTTCTTTCTTTCTTCTTTCTTACTTCTTTCTTACTTCTTTCTTACTTCTTTCTTCTTTCTTTCTTACTTCTTTCTTACTTCTTTCTTACTTCTTTCTTCATTCCTTCTTACTTCTTTCTTACTTCTTTCCTCATTCCTTCTTACTTCTTTCTTACTTCTTTCTTACTTCTTTCTTACTTCTTTCTTTCTTCTTTCTTCTTTCTTTCTTACTTCTTTCTTACTTCTTTCTTACTTCTTTCTTTCTTCTTTCTTACTTCTTTCTTACTTCTTTCTTACTTCTTTCTTCTTTCTTTCTTACTTCTTTCTTACTTCTTTCTTACTTCTTTCTAACTTCTTTTTTCTTCTTTCTTACTTCTTTCTTACTTCTTTCTTACTTCTTTCTTCATTCCTTCTTACTTCTTTCTTACTTCTTTCTTACTTCTTTCTTACTTCTTTCTTACTTCTTTCTTTCTTCTTTCTTCTTTCTTTCTTACTTCTTTCTTACTTCTTTCTTACTTCTTTCATACTTCTTTCTTTCTTCTTTCTTTCTTCTTTCTTCATTCCTTCTTACTTCTTTCTTACTTCTTTCTTTCTTCTTTCTTACTTCTTTATTACTTCTTCCTTCATCTTTCTTACTTCTTTCTTACTTCTTTCTTACTTCTTTCTTACTTGTTTCTTTCTTCTTTCTTACTTCTTTCTTTCTTCTTTCTTCCTTCTTTCTTACTTCTTTCTTTCTTCTTTCTTCTTTCTTTCTTACTTCTTTCTTACTTCTTTCTTACTTCTTTCATACTTCTTTCTTTCTTCTTTCTTACTTCTTTCTTCATTCCTTCTTACTTCTTTCTTACTTCTTTCTTTCTTCTTTCTTACTTCTTTCTTACTTCTTCCTTCATCTTTCTTACTTCTTTCTTACTTCTTTCTTACTTCTTTCTTACTTCTTTCTTACTTCTTTCTTACTTCTTTCTAACTTCTTTTTTCTTCTTTCTTACTTCTTTCTTTCTTCTTTCTTACTTCTTTCTTACTTCTTTCTTACTTCTTTCTTACTTCTTTCTTCATTCCTTTTTACTTCTTTCTTACTTCTTTCTTACTTATTTCTAACTTCTTTCTTACTTCTTTCTTACTTCTTTCTTACTTCTTTCTTTCTCCTTTCTTCTTTCTTTCTTACTTCTTTCTTACTTCTTTCTTTCTTCTTTCTTACTTCTTTCTTACTTCTTTCTTACTTCTTTCTTTCTTCTTTCTTACTTCTTCCTTTCTTCTTTCTTACTTCTTTCTTACTTCTTTCTTACTTCTTTCTTCTTTCTTTCTTACTTCTTTCTTACTTTTTTCTTACTTCTTTCTTACTTCCTTCTTACTTCTTTCTTACTTCTTTCTTACTTCTTTCTTTCTTCTTTCTTACTTCTTTGTTTCTTATTTCTTACTTCTTTCTTCTTTCTTTCTTACTTCTTTCTTACTTCTTTCTTACTTCTTTCTTCTTTCTTTCTTACTTCTTTCTTACTTCTTTCTTACTTCTTTCTTTCTTCTTTCTTACTTCTTTCATACTTCTTTCTTACTTCTTTCTTTCTTCTTTCTTACTTCTTTCTTACTTCTTTCTTACTTCTTTCTTCTTTCTTTCTTACTTCTTTCTTACTTCTTTCTTACTTCTTTCTTCATTCCTTCTTACTTCTTTCTTACTTCTTTCCTCATTCCTTCTTACTTCTTTCTTACTTCTTTCTTACTTCTTTCTTACTTCTTTCTTTCTTCTTTCTTCTTTCTTTCTTACTTCTTTCTTACTTCTTTCTTACTTCTTTCTTTCTTCTTTCTTACTTCTTTCTTACTTCTTTCTTACTTCTTTCTTCTTTCTTTCTTACTTCTTTCTTACTTCTTTCTTACTTCTTTCTAACTTCTTTTTTCTTCTTTCTTACTTCTTTCTTACTTCTTTCTTACTTCTTTCTTCATTCCTTCTTACTTCTTTCTTACTTCTTTCTTACTTCTTTCTTACTTCTTTCTTACTTCTTTCTTTCTTCTTTCTTCTTTCTTTCTTACTTCTTTCTTACTTCTTTCTTACTTCTTTCATACTTCTTTCTTTCTTCTTTCTTTCTTCTTTCTTCATTCCTTCTTACTTCTTTCTTACTTCTTTCTTTCTTCTTTCTTACTTCTTTATTACTTCTTCCTTCATCTTTCTTACTTCTTTCTTACTTCTTTCTTACTTCTTTCTTACTTGTTTCTTTCTTCTTTCTTACTTCTTTCTTTCTTCTTTCTTCCTTCTTTCTTACTTCTTTCTTTCTTCTTTCTTCTTTCTTTCTTACTTCTTTCTTACTTCTTTCTTACTTCTTTCATACTTCTTTCTTTCTTCTTTCTTACTTCTTTCTTCATTCCTTCTTACTTCTTTCTTACTTCTTTCTTTCTTCTTTCTTACTTCTTTCTTACTTCTTCCTTCATCTTTCTTACTTCTTTCTTACTTCTTTCTTACTTCTTTCTTACTTCTTTCTTACTTCTTTCTTACTTCTTTCTAACTTCTTTTTTCTTCTTTCTTACTTCTTTCTTTCTTCTTTCTTACTTCTTTCTTACTTCTTTCTTACTTCTTTCTTACTTCTTTCTTCATTCCTTTTTACTTCTTTCTTACTTCTTTCTTACTTATTTCTAACTTCTTTCTTACTTCTTTCTTACTTCTTTCTTACTTCTTTCTTTCTCCTTTCTTCTTTCTTTCTTACTTCTTTCTTACTTCTTTCTTTCTTCTTTCTTACTTCTTTCTTACTTCTTTCTTACTTCTTTCTTTCTTCTTTCTTACTTCTTCCTTTCTTCTTTCTTACTTCTTTCTTACTTCTTTCTTACTTCTTTCTTCTTTCTTTCTTACTTCTTTCTTACTTTTTTCTTACTTCTTTCTTACTTCCTTCTTACTTCTTTCTTACTTCTTTCTTACTTCTTTCTTTCTTCTTTCTTACTTCTTTGTTTCTTATTTCTTACTTCTTTCTTCTTTCTTTCTTACTTCTTTCTTACTTCTTTCTTACTTCTTTCTTCTTTCTTTCTTACTTCTTTCTTACTTCTTTCTTACTTCTTTCTTTCTTCTTTCTTACTTCTTTCTTCATTCCTTCTTACTTCTTTCTTACTTCTTTCTTACTTCTTTCTTACTTCTTTCTTAATTCTTTCTTTCTTCTTTCTTCTTTCTTTCTTACTTCTTTCTTACTTCTTTCTTACTTCTTTCTCTCTTCTTTCTTACTTCTTTCTTACTTCTTTCTTACTTCTTTCTTTCTTCTTTCTTACTTCTTTCTTACTTCTTTCTTACTTCTTTCTTCATTCCTTTTTACTTATTTCTTACTTCTTTCTTACTTCTTTCTTACTTCTTTCTTACTTCTTTCTTTCTTCTTTCTTCTTTCTTTCTTACTTCTTTCTTACTTCTTTCTTACTTCTTTCTTACTTCTTTCTTACTTCTTTCTTACTTCTTTCTTACTTCTTTCTTACTTCTTTCTTACTTCTTTGATACTTCTTTCTTCTTTCTTTCTTACTTCTTTCTTACTTCTTTCTTACTTCTTTCTTACTTCTTTCTTCATTCCTTTTTACTTCTTTCTTACTTCTTTCTTACTTCTTTCTTACTTCTTTCTTTCTTCTTTATTCTTTCTTTCTTACTTCTTTCTTACTTCTTTCTTACTTCTTTCTTACTTCTTTCTTTCTTCTTTCTTACTTCTTTCATACTTCTTTCTTACTTCTTTCTTTCTTCTTTCTTACTTCTTTCTTACTTCTTTCTTACTTCTTTCTTCTTTCTTTCTAACTTCTTTCTTACTTCTTTCTTACTTCTTTCTTCATTCCTTCTTACTTCTTTCTTACTTCTTTCCTCATTCCTTCTTACTTCTTTCTTACTTCTTTCTTACTTCTTTCTTACTTCTTTCTTTCTTCTTTCTTCTTTCTTTCTTACTTCTTTCTTACTTCTTTCTTACTTCTTTCTTTCTTCTTTCTTACTTCTTTCTTACTTCTTTCTTACTTCTTTCTTCTTTCTTTCTTACTTCTTTCTTTCTTCTTTCTTACTTCTTTCTTCATTCCTTCTTACTTCTTTCTTCATTCCTTTTTACTTCTTTCTTACTTCTTTCTTACTTCTTTCTTTCTTCTTTCTTCTTTCTTTCTTACTTCTTTCTTACTTCTTTCTTACTTCTTTCTTACTTCTTTCTTTCTTCTTTCTTACTGCTTTCATACTTCTTTCTTACTTCTTTATTTCTTCTTTCTTACTTCTTTCTTACTTCTTTCTTACTTCTTTCTTACTTCTTTCTTCTTTCTTTCTTACTTCTTTCTTACTTCTTTCTTACTTCTTTCTTACTTCTTTCTTTCTTCTTTCTTCTTTCTTTCTTACTTCTTTCTTACTTCTTTCTTACTTCTTTCTCTCTTCTTTCTTACTTCTTTCTTACTTCTTTCTTACTTCTTTCTTTCTTCTTTCTTACTATTTTCTTACTTCTTTCTTACTTCTTTCTTCATTCCTTTTTACTTATTTGTTCCTTCTTTCTTACATCTTTCTTACTTCTTTCTTACTTCTTTCTTTCTTCTTTCTTCTTTCTTTCTTACTTCTTTCTTACTTCTTTCTTACTTCTTTCTTACTTCTTTCTTTCTTCTTTCTTACTTCTTTCTTACTTCTTTCTTACTTCTTTCTTTCTTCTTTCTTCTTTCTTTCTTACTTCTTTCTTACTTCTTTCTTACTTCTTTCTTCTTTCATCTTACTTCTTTCTTACTTCTTTCTTACTTCTTTCTTACTTCTTTCTTTCTTCTTTCTTACTTCTTTCATACTTCTTTCTTACTTCTTTCTTTCTTCTTTCTTACTTCTTTCTTACTTCTTTCTTACTTCTTTCTTCTTTCTTTCTTACTTCTTTCTTACTTCTTTCTTACTTCTTTCTTCATTCCTTCTTACTTCTTTCTTACTTCTTTCCTCATTCCTTCTTACTTCTTTCTTACTTCTTTCTTACTTCTTTCTTTCTTCTTTCTTCTTTCTTTCTTACTTCTTTCTTACTTCTTTCTTACTTCTTTCTTTCTTCTTTCTTACTTCTTTCTTACTTCTTTCTTACTTCTTTCTTCTTTCTTTCTTACTTCTTTCTTACTTCTTTCTTACTTCTTTCTAACTTCTTTTTCTTCTTTCTTACTTCTTTCTTACTTCTTTCTTACTTCTTTCTTCATTCCTTCTTACTTCTTTCTTACTTCTTTCTTACTTCTTTCTTACTTCTTTCTTACTTCTTTCTTTCTTCTTTCTTCTTTCTTTCTTACTTCTTTCTTACTTCTTTCTTACTTCTTTCATACTTCTTTCTTTCTTCTTTCTTTCTTCTTTCTTCATTCCTTCTTACTTCTTTCTTACTTCTTTCTTTCTTCTTTCTTACTTCTTTATTACTTCTTCCTTCATCTTTCTTACTTCTTTCTTACTTCTTTCTTACTTCTTTCTTACTTGTTTCTTTCTTCTTTCTTACTTCTTTCTTTCTTCTTTCTTCCTTCTTTCTTACTTCTTTCTTTCTTCTTTCTTCTTTCTTTCTTACTTCTTTCTTACTTCTTTCTTACTTCTTTCATACTTCTTTCTTTCTTCTTTCTTACTTCTTTCTTCATTCCTTCTTACTTCTTTCTTACTTCTTTCTTTCTTCTTTCTTACTTCTTTCTTACTTCTTCCTTCATCTTTCTTACTTCTTTCTTACTTCTTTCTTACTTCTTTCTTACTTCTTTCTTACTTCTTTCTTACTTCTTTCTAACTTCTTTTTTCTTCTTTCTTACTTCTTTCTTTCTTCTTTCTTACTTCTTTCTTACTTCTTTCTTACTTCTTTCTTACTTCTTTCTTCATTCCTTTTTACTTCTTTCTTACTTCTTTCTTACTTATTTCTAACTTCTTTCTTACTTCTTTCTTACTTCTTTCTTACTTCTTTCTTTCTCCTTTCTTCTTTCTTTCTTACTTCTTTCTTACTTCTTTCTTTCTTCTTTCTTACTTCTTTCTTACTTCTTTCTTACTTCTTTCTTTCTTCTTTCTTACTTCTTTCTTTCTTCTTTCTTACTTCTTTCTTACTTCTTTCTTACTTCTTTCTTCTTTCTTTCTTACTTCTTTCTTACTTTTTTCTTACTTCTTTCTTACTTCCTTCTTACTTCTTTCTTACTTCTTTCTTACTTCTTTCTTTCTTATTTCTTACTTCTTTGTTTCTTATTTCTTACTTCTTTCTTCTTTCTTTCTTACTTCTTTCTTACTTCTTTCTTACTTCTTTCTTCTTTCTTTCTTACTTCTTTCTTACTTCTTTCTTACTTCTTTCTTTCTTCTTTCTTACTTCTTTCTTCATTCCTTCTTACTTCTTTCTTACTTCTTTCTTACTTCTTTCTTACTTCTTTCTTACTTCTTTCTTTCTTCTTTCTTCTTTCTTTCTTACTTCTTTCTTACTTCTTTCTTACTTCTTTCTCTCTTCTTTCTTACTTCTTTCTTACTTCTTTCTTACTTCTTTCTTTCTTCTTTCTTACTTCTTTCTTACTTCTTTCTTACTTCTTTCTTCATTCCTTTTTACTTATTTCTTACTTCTTTCTTACTTCTTTCTTACTTCTTTCTTACTTCTTTCTTTCTTCTTTCTTCTTTCTTTCTTACTTCTTTCTTACTTCTTTCTTACTTCTTTCTTTCTTCTTTCTTACTTCTTTCTTCATTCCTTCTTACTTCTTTCTTACTTCTTTCTTACTTCTTTCTTACTTCTTTCTTACTTCTTTCTTTCTTCTTTCTTCTTTCTTTCTTACTTCTTTCTTACTTCTTTCTTACTTCTTTCTCTCTTCTTTCTTACTTCTTTCTTACTTCTTTCTTACTTCTTTCTTTCTTCTTTCTTACTTCTTTCTTACTTCTTTCTTACTTCTTTCTTCATTCCTTTTTACTTATTTGTTACTTCTTTCTTACATCTTTCTTACTTCTTTCTTACTTCTTTCTTACTTCTTTCTTACTTCTTTCTTTCTTCTTTCTTACTTCTTTCATACTTCTTTCTTACTTCTTTCTTTCTTCTTTCTTACTTCTTTCTTACTTCTTTCTTACTTCTTTCTTCTTTCTTTCTTACTTCTTTCTTACTTCTTTCTTACTTCTTTCTTCATTCCTTCTTACTTCTTTCTTACTTCTTTCCTCATTCCTTCTTACTTCTTTCTTACTTCTTTCTTACTTCTTTCTTACTTCTTTCTTTCTTCTTTCTTCTTTCTTTCTTACTTCTTTCTTACTTCTTTCTTACTTCTTTCTTTCTTCTTTCTTACTTCTTTCTTACTTCTTTCTTACTTCTTTCTTCTTTCTTTCTTACTTCTTTCTTACTTCTTTCTTACTTCTTTCTAACTTCTTTTTTCTTCTTTCTTACTTCTTTCTTACTTCTTTCTTACTTCTTTCTTCATTCCTTCTTACTTCTTTCTTACTTCTTTCTTACTTCTTTCTTACTTCTTTCTTACTTCTTTCTTTCTTCTTTCTTCTTTCTTTCTTACTTCTTTCTTACTTCTTTCTTACTTCTTTCATACTTCTTTCTTTCTTCTTTCTTTCTTCTTTCTTCATTCCTTCTTACTTCTTTCTTACTTCTTTCTTTCTTCTTTCTTACTTCTTTATTACTTCTTCCTTCATCTTTCTTACTTCTTTCTTACTTCTTTCTTACTTCTTTCTTACTTGTTTCTTTCTTCTTTCTTACTTCTTTCTTTCTTCTTTCTTCCTTCTTTCTTACTTCTTTCTTTCTTCTTTCTTCTTTCTTTCTTACTTCTTTCTTACTTCTTTCTTACTTCTTTCATACTTCTTTCTTTCTTCTTTCTTACTTCTTTCTTCATTCCTTCTTACTTCTTTCTTACTTCTTTCTTTCTTCTTTCTTACTTCTTTCTTACTTCTTCCTTCATCTTTCTTACTTCTTTCTTACTTCTTTCTTACTTCTTTCTTACTTCTTTCTTACTTCTTTCTTACTTCTTTCTAACTTCTTTTTTCTTCTTTCTTACTTCTTTCTTTCTTCTTTCTTACTTCTTTCTTACTTCTTTCTTACTTCTTTCTTACTTCTTTCTTCATTCCTTTTTACTTCTTTCTTACTTCTTTCTTACTTATTTCTAACTTCTTTCTTACTTCTTTCTTACTTCTTTCTTACTTCTTTCTTTCTCCTTTCTTCTTTCTTTCTTACTTCTTTCTTACTTCTTTCTTTCTTCTTTCTTACTTCTTTCTTACTTCTTTCTTACTTCTTTCTTTCTTCTTTCTTACTTCTTCCTTTCTTCTTTCTTACTTCTTTCTTACTTCTTTCTTACTTCTTTCTTCTTTCTTTCTTACTTCTTTCTTACTTTTTTCTTACTTCTTTCTTACTTCCTTCTTACTTCTTTCTTACTTCTTTCTTACTTCTTTCTTTCTTCTTTCTTACTTCTTTGTTTCTTATTTCTTACTTCTTTCTTCTTTCTTTCTTACTTCTTTCTTACTTCTTTCTTACTTCTTTCTTCTTTCTTTCTTACTTCTTTCTTACTTCTTTCTTACTTCTTTCTTTCTTCTTTCTTACTTCTTTCATACTTCTTTCTTACTTCTTTCTTTCTTCTTTCTTACTTCTTTCTTACTTCTTTCTTACTTCTTTCTTCTTTCTTTCTTACTTCTTTCTTACTTCTTTCTTACTTCTTTCTTCATTCCTTCTTACTTCTTTCTTACTTCTTTCCTCATTCCTTCTTACTTCTTTCTTACTTCTTTCTTACTTCTTTCTTACTTCTTTCTTTCTTCTTTCTTCTTTCTTTCTTACTTCTTTCTTACTTCTTTCTTACTTCTTTCTTTCTTCTTTCTTACTTCTTTCTTACTTCTTTCTTACTTCTTTCTTCTTTCTTTCTTACTTCTTTCTTACTTCTTTCTTACTTCTTTCTAACTTCTTTTTTCTTCTTTCTTACTTCTTTCTTACTTCTTTCTTACTTCTTTCTTCATTCCTTCTTACTTCTTTCTTACTTCTTTCTTACTTCTTTCTTACTTCTTTCTTACTTCTTTCTTTCTTCTTTCTTCTTTCTTTCTTACTTCTTTCTTACTTCTTTCTTACTTCTTTCATACTTCTTTCTTTCTTCTTTCTTTCTTCTTTCTTCATTCCTTCTTACTTCTTTCTTACTTCTTTCTTTCTTCTTTCTTACTTCTTTATTACTTCTTCCTTCATCTTTCTTACTTCTTTCTTACTTCTTTCTTACTTCTTTCTTACTTGTTTCTTTCTTCTTTCTTACTTCTTTCTTTCTTCTTTCTTCCTTCTTTCTTACTTCTTTCTTTCTTCTTTCTTCTTTCTTTCTTACTTCTTTCTTACTTCTTTCTTACTTCTTTCATACTTCTTTCTTTCTTCTTTCTTACTTCTTTCTTCATTCCTTCTTACTTCTTTCTTACTTCTTTCTTTCTTCTTTCTTACTTCTTTCTTACTTCTTCCTTCATCTTTCTTACTTCTTTCTTACTTCTTTCTTACTTCTTTCTTACTTCTTTCTTACTTCTTTCTTACTTCTTTCTAACTTCTTTTTTCTTCTTTCTTACTTCTTTCTTTCTTCTTTCTTACTTCTTTCTTACTTCTTTCTTACTTCTTTCTTACTTCTTTCTTCATTCCTTTTTACTTCTTTCTTACTTCTTTCTTACTTATTTCTAACTTCTTTCTTACTTCTTTCTTACTTCTTTCTTACTTCTTTCTTTCTCCTTTCTTCTTTCTTTCTTACTTCTTTCTTACTTCTTTCTTTCTTCTTTCTTACTTCTTTCTTACTTCTTTCTTACTTCTTTCTTTCTTCTTTCTTACTTCTTCCTTTCTTCTTTCTTACTTCTTTCTTACTTCTTTCTTACTTCTTTCTTCTTTCTTTCTTACTTCTTTCTTACTTTTTTCTTACTTCTTTCTTACTTCCTTCTTACTTCTTTCTTACTTCTTTCTTACTTCTTTCTTTCTTCTTTCTTACTTCTTTGTTTCTTATTTCTTACTTCTTTCTTCTTTCTTTCTTACTTCTTTCTTACTTCTTTCTTACTTCTTTCTTCTTTCTTTCTTACTTCTTTCTTACTTCTTTCTTACTTCTTTCTTTCTTCTTTCTTACTTCTTTCTTCATTCCTTCTTACTTCTTTCTTACTTCTTTCTTACTTCTTTCTTACTTCTTTCTTAATTCTTTCTTTCTTCTTTCTTCTTTCTTTCTTACTTCTTTCTTACTTCTTTCTTACTTCTTTCTCTCTTCTTTCTTACTTCTTTCTTACTTCTTTCTTACTTCTTTCTTTCTTCTTTCTTACTTCTTTCTTACTTCTTTCTTACTTCTTTCTTCATTCCTTTTTACTTATTTCTTACTTCTTTCTTACTTCTTTCTTACTTCTTTCTTACTTCTTTCTTTCTTCTTTCTTCTTTCTTTCTTACTTCTTTCTTACTTCTTTCTTACTTCTTTCTTACTTCTTTCTTACTTCTTTCTTACTTCTTTCTTACTTCTTTCTTACTTCTTTCTTACTTCTTTGATACTTCTTTCTTCTTTCTTTCTTACTTCTTTCTTACTTCTTTCTTACTTCTTTCTTACTTCTTTCTTCATTCCTTTTTACTTCTTTCTTACTTCTTTCTTACTTCTTTCTTACTTCTTTCTTTCTTCTTTATTCTTTCTTTCTTACTTCTTTCTTACTTCTTTCTTACTTCTTTCTTACTTCTTTCTTTCTTCTTTCTTACTTCTTTCATACTTCTTTCTTACTTCTTTCTTTCTTCTTTCTTACTTCTTTCTTACTTCTTTCTTACTTCTTTCTTCTTTCTTTCTAACTTCTTTCTTACTTCTTTCTTACTTCTTTCTTCATTCCTTCTTACTTCTTTCTTACTTCTTTCCTCATTCCTTCTTACTTCTTTCTTACTTCTTTCTTACTTCTTTCTTACTTCTTTCTTTCTTCTTTCTTCTTTCTTTCTTACTTCTTTCTTACTTCTTTCTTACTTCTTTCTTTCTTCTTTCTTACTTCTTTCTTACTTCTTTCTTACTTCTTTCTTCTTTCTTTCTTACTTCTTTCTTTCTTCTTTCTTACTTCTTTCTTCATTCCTTCTTACTTCTTTCTTCATTCCTTTTTACTTCTTTCTTACTTCTTTCTTACTTCTTTCTTTCTTCTTTCTTCTTTCTTTCTTACTTCTTTCTTACTTCTTTCTTACTTCTTTCTTACTTCTTTCTTTCTTCTTTCTTACTGCTTTCATACTTCTTTCTTACTTCTTTATTTCTTCTTTCTTACTTCTTTCTTACTTCTTTCTTACTTCTTTCTTACTTCTTTCTTCTTTCTTTCTTACTTCTTTCTTACTTCTTTCTTACTTCTTTCTTACTTCTTTCTTTCTTCTTTCTTCTTTCTTTCTTACTTCTTTCTTACTTCTTTCTTACTTCTTTCTCTCTTCTTTCTTACTTCTTTCTTACTTCTTTCTTACTTCTTTCTTTCTTCTTTCTTACTATTTTCTTACTTCTTTCTTACTTCTTTCTTCATTCCTTTTTACTTATTTGTTCCTTCTTTCTTACATCTTTCTTACTTCTTTCTTACTTCTTTCTTTCTTCTTTCTTCTTTCTTTCTTACTTCTTTCTTACTTCTTTCTTACTTCTTTCTTACTTCTTTCTTTCTTCTTTCTTACTTCTTTCTTACTTCTTTCTTACTTCTTTCTTTCTTCTTTCTTCTTTCTTTCTTACTTCTTTCTTACTTCTTTCTTACTTCTTTCTTCTTTCATCTTACTTCTTTCTTACTTCTTTCTTACTTCTTTCTTACTTCTTTCTTTCTTCTTTCTTACTTCTTTCATACTTCTTTCTTACTTCTTTCTTTCTTCTTTCTTACTTCTTTCTTACTTCTTTCTTACTTCTTTCTTCTTTCTTTCTTACTTCTTTCTTACTTCTTTCTTACTTCTTTCTTCATTCCTTCTTACTTCTTTCTTACTTCTTTCCTCATTCCTTCTTACTTCTTTCTTACTTCTTTCTTACTTCTTTCTTTCTTCTTTCTTCTTTCTTTCTTACTTCTTTCTTACTTCTTTCTTACTTCTTTCTTTCTTCTTTCTTACTTCTTTCTTACTTCTTTCTTACTTCTTTCTTCTTTCTTTCTTACTTCTTTCTTACTTCTTTCTTACTTCTTTCTAACTTCTTTTTTCTTCTTTCTTACTTCTTTCTTACTTCTTTCTTACTTCTTTCTTCATTCCTTCTTACTTCTTTCTTACTTCTTTCTTACTTCTTTCTTACTTCTTTCTTACTTCTTTCTTTCTTCTTTCTTCTTTCTTTCTTACTTCTTTCTTACTTCTTTCTTACTTCTTTCATACTTCTTTCTTTCTTCTTTCTTTCTTCTTTCTTCATTCCTTCTTACTTCTTTCTTACTTCTTTCTTTCTTCTTTCTTACTTCTTTATTACTTCTTCCTTCATCTTTCTTACTTCTTTCTTACTTCTTTCTTACTTCTTTCTTACTTGTTTCTTTCTTCTTTCTTACTTCTTTCTTTCTTCTTTCTTCCTTCTTTCTTACTTCTTTCTTTCTTCTTTCTTCTTTCTTTCTTACTTCTTTCTTACTTCTTTCTTACTTCTTTCATACTTCTTTCTTTCTTCTTTCTTACTTCTTTCTTCATTCCTTCTTACTTCTTTCTTACTTCTTTCTTTCTTCTTTCTTACTTCTTTCTTACTTCTTCCTTCATCTTTCTTACTTCTTTCTTACTTCTTTCTTACTTCTTTCTTACTTCTTTCTTACTTCTTTCTTACTTCTTTCTAACTTCTTTTTTCTTCTTTCTTACTTCTTTCTTTCTTCTTTCTTACTTCTTTCTTACTTCTTTCTTACTTCTTTCTTACTTCTTTCTTCATTCCTTTTTACTTCTTTCTTACTTCTTTCTTACTTATTTCTAACTTCTTTCTTACTTCTTTCTTACTTCTTTCTTACTTCTTTCTTTCTCCTTTCTTCTTTCTTTCTTACTTCTTTCTTACTTCTTTCTTTCTTCTTTCTTACTTCTTTCTTACTTCTTTCTTACTTCTTTCTTTCTTCTTTCTTACTTCTTTCTTTCTTCTTTCTTACTTCTTTCTTACTTCTTTCTTACTTCTTTCTTCTTTCTTTCTTACTTCTTTCTTACTTTTTTCTTACTTCTTTCTTACTTCCTTCTTACTTCTTTCTTACTTCTTTCTTACTTCTTTCTTTCTTATTTCTTACTTCTTTGTTTCTTATTTCTTACTTCTTTCTTCTTTCTTTCTTACTTCTTTCTTACTTCTTTCTTACTTCTTTCTTCTTTCTTTCTTACTTCTTTCTTACTTCTTTCTTACTTCTTTCTTTCTTCTTTCTTACTTCTTTCCTCATTCCTTCTTACTTCTTTCTTACTTCTTTCTTACTTCTTTCTTACTTCTTTCTTACTTCTTTCTTTCTTCTTTCTTCTTTCTTTCTTACTTCTTTCTTACTTCTTTCTTACTTCTTTCTCTCTTCTTTCTTACTTCTTTCTTACTTCTTTCTTACTTCTTTCTTTCTTCTTTCTTACTTCTTTCTTACTTCTTTCTTACTTCTTTCTTCATTCCTTTTTACTTATTTCTTACTTCTTTCTTACTTCTTTCTTACTTCTTTCTTACTTCTTTCTTTCTTCTTTCTTCTTTCTTTCTTACTTCTTTCTTACTTCTTTCTTACTTCTTTCTCTCTTCTTTCTTACTTCTTTCTTACTTCTTTCTTTCTTCTTTCTTCTTTCTTTCTTACTTCTTTCTTACTTCTTTCTTACTTCTTTCTCTCTTCTTTCTTACTTCTTTCTTACTTCTTTCTTACTTCTTTCTTTCTTCTTTCTTACTTCTTTCTTACTTCTTTCTTACTTCTTTCTTCATTCCTTTTTACTTATTTGTTACTTCTTTCTTACATCTTTCTTACTTCTTTCTTACTTCTTTCTTTCTTCTTTCTTCTTTCTTTCTTACTTCTTTCTTACTTCTTTCTTACTTCTTTCTTACTTCTTTCTTTCTTCTTTCTTACTTCTTTCTTACTTCTTTCTTACTTCTTTCTTTCTTCTTTCTTCTTTCTTTCTTACTTCTTTCTTACTTCTTTCTTACTTCTTTCTTCTTTCTTTCTTACTTCTTTCTTACTTCTTTCTTACTTCTTTCTTACTTCTTTCTTTCTTCTTTCTTACTTCTTTCATACTTCTTTCTTACTTCTTTCTTTCTTCTTTCTTACTTCTTTCTTACTTCTTTCTTACTTCTTTCTTCTTTCTTTCTTACTTCTTTCTTACTTCTTTCTTACTTCTTTCTTCATTCCTTCTTACTTCTTTCTTACTTCTTTCCTCATTCCTTCTTACTTCTTTCTTACTTCTTTCTTACTTCATTCTTACTTCTTTCTTTCTTCTTTCTTCTTTCTTTCTTACTTCTTTCTTACTTCTTTCTTACTTCTTTCTTTCTTCTTTCTTACTTCTTTCTTACTTCTTTCTTACTTCTTTCTTCTTTCTTTCTTACTTCTTTCTTACTTCTTTCTTACTTCTTTCTAACTTCTTTTTTCTTCTTTCTTACTTCTTTCTTACTTCTTTCTTACTTCTTTCTTCATTCCTTCTTACTTCTTTCTTACTTCTTTCTTACTTCTTTATTACTTCTTTCTTACTTCTTTCTTTCTTCTTTCTTCTTTCTTTCTTACTTCTTTCTTACTTCTTTCTTACTTCTTTCATACTTCTTTCTTTCTTCTTTCTTTCTTCTTTCTTCATTCCTTCTTACTTCTTTCTTACTTCTTTCTTTCTTCTTTCTTACTTCTTTATTACTTCTTCCTTCATCTTTCTTACTTCTTTCTTACTTCTTTCTTACTTCTTTCTTACTTGTTTCTTTCTTCTTTCTTACTTCTTTCTTTCTTCTTTCTTCCTTCTTTCTTACTTCTTTCTTTCTTCTTTCTTCTTTCTTTCTTACTTCTTTCTTACTTCTTTCTTACTTCTTTCATACTTCTTTCTTTCTTCTTTCTTACTTCTTTCTTCATTCCTTCTTACTTCTTTCTTACTTCTTTCTTTCTTCTTTCTTACTTCTTTCTTACTTCTTCCTTCATCTTTCTTACTTCTTTCTTACTTCTTTCTTACTTCTTTCTTACTTCTTTCTTACTTCTTTCTTACTTCTTTCTAACTTCTTTTTTCTTCTTTCTTACTTCTTTCTTTCTTCTTTCTTACTTCTTTCTTACTTCTTTCTTACTTCTTTCTTACTTCTTTCTTCATTCCTTTTTACTTCTTTCTTACTTCTTTCTTACTTCTTTCTTACTTCCTTCTTACTTCTTTCTTACTTCTTTCTTACTTCTTTCTTTCTTCTTTCTTACTTCTTTGTTTCTTATTTCTTACTTCTTTCTTCTTTCTTTCTTACTTCTTTCTTACTTCTTTCTTACTTCTTTCTTCTTTCTTTCTTACTTCTTTCTTACTTCTTTCTTACTTCTTTCTTTCTTCTTTCTTACTTCTTTCTTCATTCCTTCTTACTTCTTTCTTACTTCTTTCTTACTTCTTTCTTACTTCTTTCTTACTTCTTTCTTTCTTCTTTCTTCTTTCTTTCTTACTTCTTTCTTACTTCTTTCTTACTTCTTTCTCTCTTCTTTCTTACTTCTTTCTTACTTCTTTCTTACTTCTTTCTTTCTTCTTTCTTACTTCTTTCTTACTTCTTTCTTACTTCTTTCTTCATTCCTTTTTACTTATTTCTTACTTCTTTCTTACTTCTTTCTTACTTCTTTCTTACTTCTTTCTTTCTTCTTTCTTCTTTCTTTCTTACTTCTTTCTTACTTCTTTCTTACTTCTTTCTCTCTTCTTTCTTACTTCTTTCTTACTTCTTTCTTTCTTCTTTCTTCTTTCTTTCTTACTTCTTTCTTACTTCTTTCTTACTTCTTTCTCTCTTCTTTCTTACTTCTTTCTTACTTCTTTCTTACTTCTTTCTTTCTTCTTTCTTACTTCTTTCTTACTTCTTTCTTACTTCTTTCTTCATTCCTTTTTACTTATTTGTTACTTTTTTCTTACATCTTTCTTACTTCTTTCTTACTTCTTTCTTTCTTCTTTCTTCTTTCTTTCTTACTTCTTTCTTACTTCTTTCTTACTTCTTTCTTACTTCTTTCTTTCTTCTTTCTTACTTCTTTCTTACTTCTTTCTTACTTCTTTCTTTCTTCTTTCTTCTTTCTTTCTTACTTCTTTCTTACTTCTTTCTTACTTCTTTCTTCTTTCTTTCTTACTTCTTTCTTACTTCTTTCTTACTTCTTTCTTACTTCTTTCTTTCTTCTTTCTTACTTCTTTCATACTTCTTTCTTACTTCTTTCTTTCTTCTTTCTTACTTCTTTCTTACTTCTTTCTTACTTCTTTCTTCTTTCTTTCTTACTTCTTTCTTACTTCTTTCTTACTTCTTTCTTCATTCCTTCTTACTTCTTTCTTACTTCTTTCCTCATTCCTTCTTACTTCTTTCTTACTTCTTTCTTACTTCATTCTTACTTCTTTCTTTCTTCTTTCTTCTTTCTTTCTTACTTCTTTCTTACTTCTTTCTTACTTCTTTCTTTCTTCTTTCTTACTTCTTTCTTACTTCTTTCTTACTTCTTTCTTCTTTCTTTCTTACTTCTTTCTTACTTCTTTCTTACTTCTTTCTAACTTCTTTTTTCTTCTTTCTTACTTCTTTCTTACTTCTTTCTTACTTCTTTCTTCATTCCTTCTTACTTCTTTCTTACTTCTTTCTTACTTCTTTATTACTTCTTTCTTACTTCTTTCTTTCTTCTTTCTTCTTTCTTTCTTACTTCTTTCTTACTTCTTTCTTACTTCTTTCATACTTCTTTCTTTCTTCTTTCTTTCTTCTTTCTTCATTCCTTCTTACTTCTTTCTTACTTCTTTCTTTCTTCTTTCTTACTTCTTTATTACTTCTTCCTTCATCTTTCTTACTTCTTTCTTACTTCTTTCTTACTTCTTTCTTACTTGTTTCTTTCTTCTTTCTTACTTCTTTCTTTCTTCTTTCTTCCTTCTTTCTTACTTCTTTCTTTCTTCTTTCTTCTTTCTTTCTTACTTCTTTCTTACTTCTTTCTTACTTCTTTCATACTTATTTCTTTCTTCTTTCTTACTTCTTTCTTCATTCCTTCTTACTTCTTTCTTACTTCTTTCTTTCTTCTTTCTTACTTCTTTCTTACTTCTTCCTTCATCTTTCTTACTTCTTTCTTACTTCTTTCTTACTTCTTTCTTACTTCTTTCTTACTTCTTTCTTACTTCTTTCTAACTTCTTTTTTCTTCTTTCTTACTTCTTTCTTTCTTCTTTCTTACTTCTTTCTTACTTCTTTCTTACTTCTTTCTTACTTCTTTCTTCATTCCTTTTTACTTCTTTCTTACTTCTTTCTTACTTATTTCTAACTTCTTTCTTACTTCTTTCTTACTTCTTTCTTACTTCTTTCTTTCTCCTTTCTTCTTTCTTTCTTACTTCTTTCTTACTTCTTTCTTTCTTCTTTCTTACTTCTTTCTTACTTCTTTCTTACTTCTTTCTTTCTTCTTTCTTACTTCTTTCTTTCTTCTTTCTTACTTCTTTCTTACTTCTTTCTTACTTCTTTCTTCTTTCTTTCTTACTTCTTTCTTACTTTTTTCTTACTTCTTTCTTCATTCCTTCTTACTTCTTTCTTACTTCTTTCTTCATTCTTTCTTACTTCTTTCTTACTTCCTTCTTACTTCTTTCTTACTTCTTTCTTACTTCTTTCTTTCTTCTTTCTTACTTCTTTGTTTCTTATTTCTTACTTCTTTCTTACTTCTTTCTTACTTATTTCTTACTTCTTTCTTACTTCTTTCTTTCTTCTTTCTTCTTTCTTTCTTACTTCTTTCTTACTTCTTTCTTACTTCTTTCTAACTTCTTTCTTTCTTCTTTCTTACTTCTTTCTTACTTCTTTCCTACTTCTTTCTTTCTTCTTTCTTACTTCTTTCTTACTTCTTTCTTACTACTTTCTTACTGCTTCTTTCTTTCTTACTTCTTTCTTACTTCTTTCTTACTTCTTTCTTACTTCTTTCTTACTTCTTTCATAATTCTTTCTTACTTCTTTCTTCTTTCTTTCTTCTTTCTTACTTCTTTCTTACTTCTTTCTTTCTTCTTTCTTCTTTCTTTCTTACTTCTTTCTTACTTCTTTCTTACTTCTTTCATACTTCTTTCTTTCTTCTTTCTTTCTTCTTTCTTCATTCCTTCTTACTTCTTTCTTACTTCTTTCTTTCTTCTTTCTTACTTCTTTCTTACTTCTTTCTTACTTCTTTCTTCTTTCTTTCTTACTTCTTTCTTTCTTCTTTCTTACTTCTTTCTTCATTCCTTCTTACTTCTTTCTTCATTCCTTTTTACTTCTTTCTTACTTCTTTCTTACTTCTTTCTTTCTTCTTTCTTCTTTCTTTCTTACTTCTTTCTTACTTCTTTCTTACTTCTTTCTTACTTCTTTCTTTCTTCTTTCTTACTGCTTTCATACTTCTTTCTTACTTCTTTCTTTCTTCTTTCTTACTTCTTTCTTACTTCTTTCTTACTTCTTTCTTACTTCTTTCTTCTTTCTTTCTTACTTCTTTCTTACTTCTTTCTTACTTCTTTCTTCATTCCTTCTTACTTCTTTCTTACTTCTTTCCTCATTCCTTCTTACTTCTTTCTTACTTCTTTCTTACTTCTTTCTTACTTCTTTCTTACTTCTTTCTTTCTTCTTTCTTCTTTCTTTCTTACTTCTTTCTTACTTCTTTCTTACTTCTTTCTTACTTATTTCTTACTTTTTTCTAACTTCATTCTTCATTCCCTCTTACTTCTTTCTTTCTTCTTTCTTACTTCTTTCTTACTTCTTTCTTCTTTCTTTCTTACTTCTTTCTTACTTCTTTCTTACTTCTTTCTTTCTACTTTCTTACTTGTTTCTTTCTTCTTTCTTACTTCTTTCTTACTTCTTTCTTCATTCCTTCTTACTTCTTTCTTACTTCTTTCTTTCTTCTTTCTTACTTCTTTCATACTTCTTTCTTACTTCTTTCTTACTTCTTTCTTCTTTCTTTCTTCTTTCTTACTTCTTTCTTCTTTCTTTCTTACTTCTTTCTTCTTTCTTTCTTACTTCTTTCTTACTTCTTTCTTACTTCTTTCTTACTTCTTTCTTACTTTTTTCTTACTTCTTTCTTACTTCTTTCTTCATTCCTTCTTACTTCTTTCTTACTTCTTTCTTACTTCTTTCTTACTTCTTTCTTACTTCTTTCTTTCTTCTTTCTTCTTTCTTTCTTACTTCTTTCTTACTTCTTTCTTACTTCTTTCTTACTTCTTTCTTTCTTCTTTCTTACTTCTTTCATACTTCTTTCTTACTTCTTTCTTACTTCTTTCTTCTTTCTTTCTTCTTTCTTTCTTACTTCTTTCTTACTTCTTTCTTACTTCTTTCTTACTTCTTTCTTACTTCTTTCTTACTTCTTTCTTACTTCTTTCTTACTTCTTTCTTACTTCTTTCCTACTTCTTTCTTCATTCCTTCTTACTTCTTTCTTACTTCTTTCTTACTTCTTTCTTACTTCTTTCTTTCTTCTTTCTTCTTTCTTTCTTACTTCTTTCTTACTTCTTACTTCTTTCTTACTTCTTTCTTTCTTCTTTCTTACTTCTTTCATACTTCTTTCTTACTTCTTTCTTACTTCTTTCTTCTTTCTTTCTTACTTCTTTCCTACTTCTTTCTTACTTCTTTCTTACTTCTTTCTTACTTCTTTCTTACTTCTTTCTTCATTCCTTCTTACTTCTTTCTTACTTCTTTCTTTCTTCTTTCTTACTTCTTTCATACTTCTTTCTTACTTCTTTCTTACTTCTTTCTTCTTTCTTTCTTCTTTCTTACTTCTTTCTTACTTCTTTCTTACTTCTTTCTTACTTCTTTTTACTTCTTTCTTCTTTCTTTCTTACTTCTTTCTTACTTCTTTCTTACTTCTTTCTTTCTTCTTTCTTCTTTCTTTCTTACTTCTTTCTTACTTCTTTCTTACTTCTTTCTTACTTCTTTTTTTCTTCTTTCTTACTTCTTTCTTACTTCTTTCTTACTTCTTTCTTTCTTCTTTCTTCTTCTTTCTTACTTCTTTCTTACTTCTTTCTTACTTCTTTCTCTCTTCTTTATTACTTCTTTCTTACTTCTTTCTTACTTCTTTCTTTCTTCTTTCTTACTTCTTTCTTACTTCTTTCTTACTTCTTTCTTCATTCCTTTTTACTTATTTGTTACTTCTTTCTTACATCTTTCTTACTTCTTTCTTACTTCTTTCTTTCTTCTTTCTTCTTTCTTTCTTACTTCTTTCTTACTTCTTTCTTACTTCTTTCTTACTTCTTTCTTTCTTCTTTCTTACTTCTTTCTTACTTCTTTCTTACTTCTTTCTTCTTTCTTCTTTCTTTCTTACTTCTTTCTTACTTCTTTCTTACTTCTTTCTTCTTTCTTTCTTACTTCTTTCTTACTTCTTTCTTACTTCTTTCTTACTTCTTTCTTTCTTCTTTCTTACTTCTTTCATACTTCTTTCTTACTTCTTTCTTTCTTCTTTCTTACTTCTTTCTTACTTCTTTCTTACTTCTTTCTTCTTTCTTTCTTACTTCTTTCTTACTTCTTTCTTACTTCTTTCTTCATTCCTTCTTACTTCTTTCTTACTTCTTTCCTCATTCCTTCTTACTTCTTTCTTACTTCTTTCTTACTTCATTCTTACTTCTTTCTTTCTTCTTTCTTCTTTCTTTCTTACTTCTTTCTTACTTCTTTCTTACTTCTTTCTTTCTTCTTTCTTACTTCTTTCTTACTTCTTTCTTACTTCTTTCTTCTTTCTTTCTTACTTCTTTCTTACTTCTTTCTTACTTCTTTCTAACTTCTTTTTCTTCTTTCTTACTTCTTTCTTACTTCTTTCTTACTTCTTTCTTCATTCCTTCTTACTTCTTTCTTACTTCTTTCTTACTTCTTTCTTACTTCTTTCTTACTTCTTTCTTTCTTCTTTCTTCTTTCTTTCTTACTTCTTTCTTACTTCTTTCTTACTTCTTTCATACTTCTTTCTTTCTTCTTTCTTTCTTCTTTCTTCATTCCTTCTTACTTCTTTCTTACTTCTTTCTTTCTTCTTTCTTACTTCTTTATTACTTCTTCCTTCATCTTTCTTACTTCTTTCTTACTTCTTTCTTACTTCTTTCTTACTTGTTTCTTTCTTCTTTCTTACTTCTTTCTTTCTTCTTTCTTCCTTCTTTCTTACTTCTTTCTTTCTTCTTTCTTCTTTCTTTCTTACTTCTTTCTTACTTCTTTCTTACTTCTTTCATACTTCTTTCTTTCTTCTTTCTTACTTCTTTCTTCATTCCTTCTTACTTCTTTCTTACTTCTTTCTTTCTTCTTTCTTACTTCTTTCTTACTTCTTCCTTCATCTTTCTTACTTCTTTCTTACTTCTTTCTTACTTCTTTCTTACTTCTTTCTTACTTCTTTCTAACTTCTTTTTTCTTCTTTCTTACTTCTTTCTTTCTTCTTTCTTACTTCTTTCTTACTTCTTTCTTACTTCTTTCTTACTTCTTTCTTACTTCTTTCTTCATTCCTTTTTACTTCTTTCTTACTTCTTTCTTACTTATTTCTAACTTCTTTCTTACTTCTTTCTTACTTCTTTCTTACTTCTTTCTTTCTCCTTTCTTCTTTCTTTCTTACTTCTTTCTTACTTCTTTCTTTCTTCTTTCTTACTTCTTTCTTACTTCTTTCTTACTTCTTTCTTACTTCTTTCTTACTTCTTTCTTTCTTCTTTCTTACTTCTTTCTTACTTCTTTCTTACTTCTTTCTTCTTTCTTTCTTACTTCTTTCTTACTTTTTTCTTACTTCTTTCTTCATTCCTTCTTACTTCTTTCTTACTTCTTTCTTCATTCTTTCTTACTTCTTTCTTACTTCCTTCTTACTTCTTTCTTACTTCTTTCTTACTTCTTTCTTTCTTCTTTCTTACTTCTTTGTTTCTTATTTCTTACTTCTTTCTTACTTCTTTCTTACTTATTTCTTACTTCTTTCTTACTTCTTTCTTTCTTCTTTCTTCTTTCTTTCTTACTTCTTTCTTACTTCTTTCTTACTTCTTTCTAACTTCTTTCTTTCTTCTTTCTTACTTCTTTCTTACTTCTTTCCTACTTCTTTCTTTCTTCTTTCTTACTTCTTTCTTACTTCTTTCTTACTACTTTCTTACTGCTTCTTTCTTTCTTACTTCTTTCTTACTTCTTTCTTACTTCTTTCTTACTTCTTTCTTACTTCTTTCATAATTCTTTCTTACTTCTTTCTTCTTTCTTTCTTCTTTCTTACTTCTTTCTTACTTCTTTCTTTCTTCTTTCTTCTTTCTTTCTTACTTCTTTCTTACTTCTTTCTTACTTCTTTCATACTTCTTTCTTTCTTCTTTCTTTCTTCTTTCTTCATTCCTTCTTACTTCTTTCTTACTTCTTTCTTTCTTCTTTCTTACTTCTTTATTACTTCTTCCTTCATCTTTCTTACTTCTTTCTTACTTCTTTCTTACTTCTTTCTTACTTGTTTCTTTCTTCTTTCTTACTTCTTTCTTTCTTCTTTCTTCCTTCTTTCTTACTTCTTTCTTTCTTCTTTCTTCTTTCTTTCTTACTTCTTTCTTACTTCTTTCTTACTTCTTTCATACTTCTTTCTTTCTTCTTTCTTACTTCTTTCTTCATTCCTTCTTACTTCTTTCTTACTTCTTTCTTTCTTCTTTCTTACTTCTTTCTTACTTCTTCCTTCATCTTTCTTACTTCTTTCTTACTTCTTTCTTACTTCTTTCTTACTTCTTTCTTACTTCTTTCTAACTTCTTTTTCTTCTTTCTTACTTCTTTCTTTCTTCTTTCTTACTTCTTTCTTACTTCTTTCTTACTTCTTTCTTACTTCTTTCTTCATTCCTTTTTACTTCTTTCTTACTTCTTTCTTACTTATTTTTTACTTCTTTCTTACTTCTTTCTTCTTTCTTACTTCTTTCTTTCTCCTTTCTTCTTTCTTTCTTACTTCTTTCTTACTTTTTTCTTACTTCTTTCTTCATTCCTTCTTAATTCTTTCTTACTTCTTTCTTACTTCTTTCTTTCTTCTTTCTTACTTCTTTCTTTCTTCTTTCTTACTTCTTTCTTACTTCTTTCTTACTTCTTTCTTCTTTCTTTCTTACTTCTTTCTTACTTCTTTCTTACTTCTTTCTTACTTCTTTCTTTCTTCTTTCTTACTTCTTTCTTCATTCTTTCTTACTTCTTTCTTACTTCCTTCTTACTTCTTTCTTACTTCTTTCTTACTTCTTTCTTTCTTCTTTCTTACTTCTTTCTTTCTTATTTCTTACTTCTTTCTTACTTCTTTCTTACTTATTTCTTACTCCTTTCTTACTTCTTTCTTTCTTCTTTCTTCTTTCTTTCTTACTTCTTTCTTACTTCTTTCTTACTTCTTTCTAACTTCTTTCTTTCTTCTTTCTTACTTCTTTCTTACTTCTTTCTTACTTCTTTCTTACTTCTTTCTTACTTCTTTCTTCATTCCTTTTTACTTATTTCTTACTTCTTTCTTACTTCTTTCTTACTTCTTTCTTACTTCTTTCTTACTTCTTTCATAATTCTTTCTTACTTCTTTCTTACTTCTTTCTCTCTTCTTTCTTACTTCTTTCTTACTTCTTTCTTACTTCTTTCTTACTTCTTTCTTTCTTCTTTCTTCTTTCTTTCTTACTTCTTTCTTTCTTCTTTCTTACTTCTTTCATAATTCTTTCTTACTTCTTTCTTACTTCTTTCTTACTTCTTTCTTTCTTCTTTCTTCTTTCTTTCTTACTTCTTTCTTACTTCTTTCTTACTTCTTTCTTACTTCTTTCTTTCTTCTTTCTTACTTCTTTCATACTTCTTTCTTACTTCTTTCTTTCTTCTTTCTTACTTCTTTCTTACTTCTTTCTTACTTTTTTCTTCTTTCTTTCTTACTTCTTTCTTACTTCTTTCTTACTTCTTTCTTCATTCCTTCTTACTTCTTTCTTACTTCTTTCCTCATTCCTTCTTACTTCTTTCTTACTTCTTTCTTACTTCTTTCTTACTTCTTTCTTTCTTCTTTCTTCTTTCTTTCTTACTTCTTTCTTACTTCTTTCTTACTTCTTTCTTTCTTCTTTCTTACTTCTTTCTTACTTCTTTCTTACTTCTTTCTTCTTTCTTTCTTACTTCTTTCTTACTTCTTTCTTACTTCTTTCTTCATTCCTTCTTACTTCTTTCTTACTTTTTTCCTCATTCCTTCTTACTTCTTTCTTACTTCTTTCTTACTTCTTTCTTACTTCTTTCTTTCTTCTTTCTTCTTTCTTTCTTACTTCTTTCTTACTTCTTTCTTACTTCTTTCTTTCTTCTTTCTTACTTCTTTCTTACTTTTTTCTTACTTCTTTCTTCTTTCTTTCTTACTTCTTTCTTACTTCTTTCTTACTTCTTTCTTACTTCTTTCTTCTTTCTTTCTTACTTCTTTCTTACTTCTTTCTTACTTCTTTCTTTCTTCTTTCTTACTTCTTTCTTCATTCCTTCTTACTTCTTTCTTACTTCTTTCTTACTTCTTTCTTACTTCTTTCTTACTTCTTTCTTTCTTCATTCTTCTTTCTTTCTTACTTCTTTCTTACTTCTTACTTCTTTCTTACTTCTTTCTTTCTTCTTTCTTACTTCTTTCATACTTCTTTCTTACTTCTTTCTTACTTCTTTCTTCTTTCTTTCTTACTTCTTTCTTACTTCTTTCTTACTTCTTTCTTACTTCTTTCTTGCTTCTTTCTTACTTCTTTCTTACTTCTTTCTTCTTTCTTTCTTACTTCTTTCTTCATTCCTTCTTACTTCTTTCTTACTTCTTTCTTACTTCTTTCTTACTTCTTTCTTACTTCTTTCTTTCTTCTTTCTTCTTTCTTTCTTACTTCTTTCTTACTTCTTTCTTACTTCTTTCTTACTTCTTTTTTTCTTCTTTCTTACTTCTTTCTTACTTCTTTCTTACTTCTTTCTTTCTTCTTTCTTCTTTCTTTCTTACTTCTTTCTTACTTCTTTCTTACTTCTTTCTCTCTTCTTTCTTACTTCTTTCTTACTTCTTTCTTACTTCTTTCTTTCTTCTTTCTTACTTCTTTCTTACTTCTTTCTTACTTCTTTCTTCATTCCTTTTTACTTATTTGTTACTTCTTTCTTACATCTTTCTTACTTCTTTCTTACTTCTTTCTTTCTTCTTTCTTCTTTCTTTCTTACTTCTTTCTTACTTCTTTCTTACTTCTTTCTTACTTCTTTCTTTCTTCTTTCTTACTTCTTTCTTACTTCTTTCTTACTTCTTTCTTTCTTCTTTCTTCTTTCTTTCTTACTTCTTTCTTACTTCTTTCTTACTTATTTCTCTCTTCTTTCTTACTTCTTTCTTACTTCTTTCTTACTTCTTTCTTTCTTCTTTCTTACTTCTTTCTTACTTCTTTCTTACTTCTTTCTTCATTCCTTTTTACTTATTTCTTACTTCTTTCTTACTTCTTTCTTACTTCTTTCTTTCTTCTTTCTTCTTTCTTTCTTACTTCTTTCTTACTTCTTTCTTACTTCTTTCTCTCTTCTTTCTTACTTCTTTCTTACTTCTTTCTTACTTCTTTCTTACTTCTTTCTTACTTCTTTCTTACTTCTTTCTTCTTTCTTTCTTACTTCTTTCTTACTTCTTTCTTACTTCTTTCTTACTTCTTTCTTACTTCTTTCTTACTTCTTTCTTCATTCCTTTTTACTTCTTTCTTACTTCTTTCTTACTTCTTTCTTACTTCTTTCTTTCTTCTTTCTTCTTTCTTTCTTACTTCTTTCTTACTTCTTTCTTACTTCTTTCTTACTTCTTTCTTTCTTCTTTCTTACTTCTTTCATTCTTCTTTCTTACTTCTTTCTTTCTTCTTTCTTACTTCTTTCTTACTTCTTTCTTCTTTCTTTCTAACTTCTTTCTTACTTCTTTCTTACTTCTTTCTTACTTCTTTCTTTCTTCTTTCTTCTTTCTTTCTTACTTCTTTCTTACTTCTTTCTTACTTCTTTCTTACTTCTTTCTCTCTTCTTTCTTACTTCTTTCTTACTTCTTTCTTACTTCTTTCTTTCTTCTTTCTTACTTCTTTCTTACTTCTTTCTTACTTCTTTCTTCATTCCTTTTTACTTCTTTGTTACTTCTTTCTTACATCTTTCTTCCTTCTTTCTTACTTCTTTCTTTCTTCTTTCTTCTTTCTTTCTTACTTCTTTCTAACTTCTTTCTTACTTCTTTCTTACTTCTTTCTTTCTTCTTTCTTACTTCTTTCTTACTTCTTTCTTACTTCTTTCTTTCTTCTTTCTTCTTTCTTTCTTACTTCTTTCTTACTTCTTTCTTACTTCTTTCTTCTTTCTTTCTTACTTCTTTCTTACTTCTTTCTTACTTCTTTCTTACTTCTTTCTTTCTTCTTTCTTACTTCTTTCATACTTCTTTCTTACTTCTTTCTTTCTTCTTTCTTACTTCTTTCTTACTTCTTTCTTACTTCTTTCTTCTTTCTTTCTTACTTCTTTCTTACTTCTTTCTTACTTCTTTCTTCATTCCTTCTACTTCTTTCTTACACTTTTCCTCATTCCTTCTTACTTCTTCTTACTTCTTTCTACTTCTTTCTTACTTCTTTCTTTCTTCTTTCTTCTTCTTTCTTACTTCTTTCTAACTTCTTCTTACTTCTTTCTTCTTCTTTCTTACTTCTTTCTTACTTCTTTCTAACTTCTTTCTTTCTTCTTTCTTACTTCTTTCTTACTTCTTTCCTACTTCTTTCTTTCTTCTTTCTTACTTCTTTCTTACTTCTTTCTTACTACTTTCTTACTGCTTCTTTCTTTCTTACTTCTTTCTTACTTCTTTCTTACTTCTTTCTTACTTCTTTCTTACTTCTTTCATAATTCTTTCTTACTTCTTTCTTCTTTCTTTCTTCTTTCTTACTTCTTTCTTACTTCTTTCTTTCTTCTTTCTTCTTTCTTTCTTACTTCTTTCTTACTTCTTTCTTACTTCTTTCATACTTCTTTCTTTCTTCTTTCTTTCTTCTTTCTTCATTCCTTCTTACTTCTTTCTTACTTCTTTCTTTCTTCTTTCTTACTTCTTATTACTTCTTCCTTCATCTTTCTTACTTCTTTCTTACTTCTTTCTTACTTCTTTCTTACTTGTTTCTTTCTTCTTTCTTACTTCTTTCTTTCTTCTTTCTTCCTTCTTTCTTACTTCTTCTTTCTTCTTTCTTCTTCTTTCTTACTTCTTTCTTACTTCTTTCTTACTTCTTTCATACTTCTTTCTTTCTTCTTTCTTACTTCTTTCTTCATTCCTTCTTACTTCTTTCTTACTTCTTTCTTTCTTCTTTCTTACTTCTTTCTTACTTCTTCCTTCATCTTTCTTACTTCTTTCTTACTTCTTTCTTACTTCTTTCTTACTTCTTTCTTACTTCTTTCTAACATCTTTTTCTTCTTTCTTACTTCTTTCTTTCTTCTTTCTTACTTCTTTCTTACTTCTTTCTTACTTCTTTCTTACTTCTTTCTCATTCCTTTTTACTTCTTTCTTACTTCTTTCTTACTTATTTTTTACTTCTTTCTTACTTCTTTCTTCTTCTTACTTCTTTCTTTCTCCTTTCTTCTTTCTTTCTACTTCTTTCTTACTTCTTTCTTTCTTCTTTCTTACTTCTTTCTTACTTCTTTCTTACTTCTTTCTTCTTCTTTCTTACTTCTTTCTTTCTTCTTTCTTACTTCTTTATTACTTCTTTATTACTTCTTTCTTCTTTCTTCTTACTTCTTTCTTACTTTTTTCTTACTTCATTCTTCATTCCTTCTTAATTCTTTATTACTTCTTTCTTACTTCTTTCTTACTTCTTTCTTACTTCTTTCTTTCTTCTTTCTTACTTCTTCTTACTTTTCTTACTTCTTTCTTCTTTCTTTCTTACTTCTTTCTTACTTCTTTCTTACTTCTTTCTTACTTCTTTCTTTCTTCTTTCTTACTTCTTTCTTCATTCTTTCTTACTTCTTTCTTACTTCCTTCTTACTTCTTTCTTACTTCTTTCTTACTTCTTTCTTTCTTCTTTCTTACTTCTTTCTTTCTTATTTCTTACTTCTTTCTTACTTCTTTCTTACTTATTTCTTACTCCTTTCTTACTTCTTTCTTTCTTCTTTCTTCTTTCTTTCTTACTTCTTTCTTACTTCTTTCTTACTTCTTTCTAACTTCTTTCTTTCTTCTTTCTTACTTCTTTCTTACTTCTTTCTTACTTCTTTCTTACTTCTTTCTTACTTCTTTCTTCATTCCTTTTTACTTATTTCTTACTTCTTTCTTACTTCTTTCTTACTTCTTTCTTACTTCTTTCTTACTTCTTTCATAATTCTTTCTTACTTCTTTCTTACTTCTTTCTCTCTTCTTTCTTACTTCTTTCTTACTTCTTTCTTACTTCTTTCTTACTTCTTTCTTTCTTCTTTCTTCTTTCTTTCTTACTTCTTTCTTTCTTCTTTCTTCTTTCTTTCTTACTTCTTTCTTACTTCTTTCTTACTTCTTTCTTACTTCTTTCTTTCTTCTTTCTTACTTCTTTCATACTTCTTTCTTACTTCTTTCTTTCTTCTTTCTTACTTCTTTCTTACTTCTTTCTTACTTTTTTCTTCTTTCTTTCTTACTTCTTTCTTACTTCTTTCTTACTTCTTTCTTCATTCCTTCTTACTTCTTTCTTACTTCTTTCCTCATTCCTTCTTACTTCTTTCTTACTTCTTTCTTACTTCTTTCTTACTTCTTTCTTTCTTCTTTCTTCTTTCTTTCTTACTTCTTTCTTACTTCTTTCTTACTTCTTTCTTTCTTCTTTCTTACTTCTTTCTTACTTCTTTCTTACTTCTTTCTTCTTTCTTTCTTACTTCTTTCTTACTTCTTTCTTACTTCTTTCTTCATTCCTTCTTACTTCTTTCTTACTTCTTTCCTCATTCCTTCTTACTTCTTTCTTACTTCTTTCTTACTTCTTTCTTACTTCTTTCTTTCTTCTTTCTTCTTTCTTTCTTACTTCTTTCTTACTTCTTTCTTACTTCTTTCTTTCTTCTTTCTTACTTCTTTCTTACTTTTTTCTTACTTCTTTCTTCTTTCTTTCTTACTTCTTTCTTACTTCTTTCTTACTTCTTTCTTACTTCTTTCTTCTTTCTTTCTTACTTCTTTCTTACTTCTTTCTTACTTCTTTCTTTCTTCTTTCTTACTTCTTTCTTCATTCCTTCTTACTTCTTTCTTACTTCTTTCTTACTTCTTTCTTACTTCTTTCTTACTTCTTTCTTTCTTCATTCTTCTTTCTTTCTTACTTCTTTCTTACTTCTTACTTCTTTCTTACTTCTTTCTTTCTTCTTTCTTACTTCTTTCATACTTCTTTCTTACTTCTTTCTTACTTCTTTCTTCTTTCTTTCTTACTTCTTTCTTACTTCTTTCTTACTTCTTTCTTACTTCTTTCTTGCTTCTTTCTTACTTCTTTCTTACTTCTTTCTTCTTTCTTTCTTACTTCTTTCTTCATTCCTTCTTACTTCTTTCTTACTTCTTTCTTACTTCTTTCTTACTTCTTTCTTACTTCTTTCTTTCTTCTTTCTTCTTTCTTTCTTACTTCTTTCTTACTTCTTTCTTACTTCTTTCTTACTTCTTTTTTTCTTCTTTCTTACTTCTTTCTTACTTCTTTCTTACTTCTTTCTTTCTTCTTTCTTCTTTCTTTCTTACTTCTTTCTTACTTCTTTCTTACTTCTTTCTCTCTTCTTTCTTACTTCTTTCTTACTTCTTTCTTACTTCTTTCTTTCTTCTTTCTTACTTCTTTCTTACTTCTTTCTTACTTCTTTCTTCATTCCTTTTTACTTATTTGTTACTTCTTTCTTACATCTTTCTTACTTCTTTCTTACTTCTTTCTTTCTTCTTTCTTCTTTCTTTCTTACTTCTTTCTTACTTCTTTCTTACTTCTTTCTTACTTCTTTCTTTCTTCTTTCTTACTTCTTTCTTACTTCTTTCTTACTTCTTTCTTTCTTCTTTCTTCTTTCTTTCTTACTTCTTTCTTACTTCTTTCTTACTTATTTCTCTCTTCTTTCTTACTTCTTTCTTACTTCTTTCTTACTTCTTTCTTTCTTCTTTCTTACTTCTTTCTTACTTCTTTCTTACTTCTTTCTTCATTCCTTTTTACTTATTTCTTACTTCTTTCTTACTTCTTTCTTACTTCTTTCTTTCTTCTTTCTTCTTTCTTTCTTACTTCTTTCTTACTTCTTTCTTACTTCTTTCTCTCTTCTTTCTTACTTCTTTCTTACTTCTTTCTTACTTCTTTCTTACTTCTTTCTTACTTCTTTCTTACTTCTTTCTTCTTTCTTTCTTACTTCTTTCTTACTTCTTTCTTACTTCTTTCTTACTTCTTTCTTACTTCTTTCTTACTTCTTTCTTCATTCCTTTTTACTTCTTTCTTACTTCTTTCTTACTTCTTTCTTACTTCTTTCTTTCTTCTTTCTTCTTTCTTTCTTACTTCTTTCTTACTTCTTTCTTACTTCTTTCTTACTTCTTTCTTTCTTCTTTCTTACTTCTTTCATTCTTCTTTCTTACTTCTTTCTTTCTTCTTTCTTACTTCTTTCTTACTTCTTTCTTCTTTCTTTCTAACTTCTTTCTTACTTCTTTCTTACTTCTTTCTTACTTCTTTCTTTCTTCTTTCTTCTTTCTTTCTTACTTCTTTCTTACTTCTTTCTTACTTCTTTCTTACTTCTTTCTCTCTTCTTTCTTACTTCTTTCTTACTTCTTTCTTACTTCTTTCTTTCTTCTTTCTTACTTCTTTCTTACTTCTTTCTTACTTCTTTCTTCATTCCTTTTTACTTCTTTGTTACTTCTTTCTTACATCTTTCTTCCTTCTTTCTTACTTCTTTCTTTCTTCTTTCTTCTTTCTTTCTTACTTCTTTCTAACTTCTTTCTTACTTCTTTCTTACTTCTTTCTTTCTTCTTTCTTACTTCTTTCTTACTTCTTTCTTACTTCTTTCTTTCTTCTTTCTTCTTTCTTTCTTACTTCTTTCTTACTTCTTTCTTACTTCTTTCTTCTTTCTTTCTTACTTCTTTCTTACTTCTTTCTTACTTCTTTCTTACTTCTTTCTTTCTTCTTTCTTACTTCTTTCATACTTCTTTCTTACTTCTTTCTTTCTTCTTTCTTACTTCTTTCTTACTTCTTTCTTACTTCTTTCTTCTTTCTTTCTTACTTCTTTCTTACTTCTTTCTTACTTCTTTCTTCATTCCTTCTTACTTCTTTCTTACACTTTTCCTCATTCCTTCTTACTTCTTTCTTACTTCTTTCTTACTTCTTTCTTACTTCTTTCTTTCTTCTTTCTTCTTTCTTTCTTACTTCTTTCTAACTTCTTTCTTACTTCTTTCTTTCTTCTTTCTTACTTCTTTCTTACTTCTTTCTTACTTCTTTCTTCTTTCTTTCTTACTTCTTTCTTACTTCTTTCTTACTTCTTTCTAAATTCTTTTTTCTTCTTTCTTACTTCTTTCTTACTTCTTTCTTACTTCTTTCTTCATTCCTTCTTACTTCTTTCTTACTTCTTTCTTACTTCTTTCTTACTTCTTTCTTACTTCTTTCTTTCTTCTTTCTTCTTTCTTTCTTACTTCTTTCTTACTTCTTTCTTACTTCTTTCATACTTCTTTCTTTCTTCTTTCTTTCTTCTTTCTTCATTCCTTCTTACTTCTTTCTTACTTCTTTCTTTCTTCTTTCTTACTTCTTTATTACTTCTTCCTTCATCTTTCTTACTTCTTTCTTACTTCTTTCTTACTTCTTTCTTACTTGTTTCTTTCTTCTTTCTTACTTCTTTCTTTCTTCTTTGTTCCTTCTTTTTTACTTCTTTCTTTCTTCTTTCTTCTTTCTTTCTTACTTCTTTCTTACTTCTTTCTTACTTCTTTCATACTTCTTTCTTTCTTCTTTCTTACTTCTTTCTTCATTCCTTCTTACTTCTTTCTTACTTCTTTCTTTCTTCTTTCTTACTTCTTTCTTACTTCTTCCTTCATCTTTCTTACTTCTTTCTTACTTCTTTCTTACTTCTTTCTTACTTCTTTCTTACTTCTTTCTAACTTCTTTTTTCTTCTTTCTTACTTCTTTCTTTCTTCTTTCTTACTTCTTTCTTACTTCTTTCTTACTTCTTTCTTACTTCTTTCTTCATTCCTTTTTACTTCTTTCTTACTTCTTTCTTACTTATTTCTAACTTCTTTCTTACTTCTTTCTTACTTCTTTCTTACTTCTTTCTTTCTCCTTTCTTCTTTCTTTCTTACTTCTTTCTTACTTCTTTCTTTCTTCTTTCTTACTTCTTTCTTACTTCTTTCTTACTTCTTTCTTTCTTCTTTCTTACTTCTTTCTTTCTTCTTTCTTACTTCTTTCTTACTTCTTTCTTAATTCTTTCTTCTTTCTTTCTTACTTCTTTCTTACTTTTTTCTTACTTCTTTCTTCATTCCTTCTTACTTCTTTCTTACTTCTTTCTTCATTCTTTCTTACTTCTTTCTTACTTCCTTCTTACTTCTTTCTTACTTCTTTCTTACTTCTTTCTTTCTTCTTTCTTACTTCTTTCTTTCTTATTTCTTACTTCTTTCTTACTTCTTTCTTACTTCTTTCTTACTTCTTTCTTTCTTCTTTCTTCTTTATTTCTTACTTCTTTTTTACTTCTTTCTTACTTCTTTCTAACTTCTTTCTTTCTTCTTTCTTACTTCTTTCTTACTTCTTTCTTACTTCTTTCTTTCTTCATTCTTACTTCTTTCTTACTTCTTTCTTAGTACTTTCTTACTGCTTCTGTCTTTCTTACTTCTTTCTTACTTCTTTCTTACTTCTTTCTTACTTCTTTCTTACTTCTTTCATAATTCTTTCTTACTTCTTTCTTACTTCTTTCTTTCTTCTTTCTTACTTCTTTCTTACTTCTTTCTTTCTTCTTTCTTCTTTCTTTCTTACTTCTTTCTTACTTCTTTCTTACTTCTTTCATACTTCTTTCTTTCTTCTTTCTTTCTTCTTTCTTCATTCCTTCTTACTTCTTTCTTACTTCTTTCTTACTTCTTTATTACTTCTTCCTTCATCTTTCTTACTTCTTTCTTACTTCTTTCTTACTTCTTTCTTACTTGTTTCTTTCTTCTTTCTTACTTCTTTCTTTCTTCTTTCTTCCTTCTTTCTTACTTCTTTCTTTCTTCTTTCTTCTTTCTTTCTTACTTCTTTCTTACTTCTTTCTTACTTCTTTCATACTTCTTTCTTTCTTCTTTCTTACTTCTTTCTTCATTCCTTCTTACTTCTTTCTTACTTCTTTCTTTCTTCTTTCTTACTTCTTTCTTACTTCTTCCTTCATCTTTCTTACTTCTTTCTTACTTCTTTCTTACTTCTTTCTTACTTCTTTCTTACTTCTTTCTAACTTCTTTTTTCTTCTTTCTTACTTCTTTCTTTCTTCTTTCTTACTTCTTTCTTACTTCTTTCTTACTTCTTTCTTACTTCTTTCTTCATTCCTTTTTACTTCTTTCTTACTTCTTTCTTACTTATTTTTTACTTCTTTCTTACTTCTTTCTTACTTCTTTCTTACTTCTTTCTTTCTCCTTTCTTCTTTCTTTCTTACTTCTTTCTTACTTCTTTCTTTCTTCTTTCTTACTTCTTTCTTACTTCTTTCTTACTTCTTTCTTTCTTCTTTCTTACTTCTTTCTTCTTTCTTACTTCTTTCTTACTTCTTTCTTACTTCTTTCTTCTTTCTTTCTTACTTCTTTCTTACTTTTTTCTTACTTCTTTCTTCATTCCTTCTTACTTCTTTCTTACTTCTTTCTTACTTCTTTCTTTCTTCTTTCTTACTTCTTTCTTTCTTCTTTCTTACTTCTTTCTTACTTCTTTCTTACTTCTTTCTTCTTTCTTTCTTACTTCTTTCTTACTTTTTTCTTACTTCTTTCTTCATTCCTTCTTACTTCTTTCTTAGTTCTTTCTTCATTCTTTCTTACTTCTTTCTTACTTCCTTCTTACTTCTTTCTTACTTCTTTCTTACTTCTTTCTTTCTTCTTTCTTACTTCTTTCTTTCTTATTTCTTACTTCTTTCTTACTTCTTTCTTACTTATTTCTTACTTCTTTCTTACTTCTTTCTTTCTTCTTTCTTCTTTCTTTCTTACTTCTTTCTTACTTCTTTCTTACTTCTTTCTAACTTCTTTCTTTCTTCTTTCTTACTTCTTTCTTACTTCTTTCTTACTTTTTTCTTACTTCTTTCTTACTTCTTTCTTCATTCCTTTTTACTTATTTCTTGAATCTTTCTTACTTCTTTCTTACTTCTTTCTTACTTCTTTCTTACTTCTTTCATAATTCTTTCTTACTTCTTTCTTACTTCTTTCTCTCTTCTTTCTTACTTCTTTCTTACTTCTTTCTTACTTTTTTCTTACTTCTTTCTTTCTTCTTTCTTCTTTCTTTCTTACTTCTTTCTTTCTTCTTTCTTACTTCTTTCATAATTCTTTCTTACCTCTTTCTTACTTCTTTCTTACTTCTTTCTTCATTCCTTTTTACTTCTTTCTTACTTCTTTCTTACTTCTTTCTTACTTCTTTCTTACTTCTTTCTTACTTCTTTCTTTCTTCTTTCTTCTTTCTTTCTTACTTCTTTCTTACTTCTTTCTTACTTCTTTCTTACTTCTTTCTTTCTTCTTTCTTACTTCTTTCATACTTCTTTCTTACTTCTTTCTTTCTTCTTTCTTACTTCTTTCTTACTTCTTTCTTACTTCTTTCTTCTTTCTTTCTTACTTCTTTCTTACTTCTTTCTTACTTCTTTCTTCATTCCTTCTTACTTCTTTCTTACTTCTTTCCTCATTCCTTCTTACTTCTTTCTTACTTCTTTCTTACTTCTTTCTTTCTTCTTTCTTTCTTCTTTCTTCTTTCTTTCTTACTTCTTTCTTACTTCTTTCTTACTTCTTTCTTTCTTCTTTCTTACTTCTTTGTTACTTCTTTCTTACTTCTTTCTTCTTTCTTTCTTACTTCTTTCTTACTTCTTTCTTCTTTCTTTCTTACTTCTTTCTTACTTCTTTCTTACTTCTTTCTTACTTCTTTCTAACTTCTTTCTTTCTTCTTTCTTACTTCTTTCTTACTTCTTTCTTACTTTTTTCTTACTTCTTTCTTACTTCTTTCTTCATTCCTTTTTACTTATTTCTTGCTTCTTTCTTACTTCTTTCTTACTTCTTTCTTACTTCTTTCTTTCTCCTTTCTTCTTTCTTTCTTACTTCTTTCTTACTTCTTTCTTTCTTCTTTCTTACTTCTTTCTTACTTCTTTCTTACTTCTTTCTTTCTTCTTTCTTACTTCTTTCTTTCTTCTTTCTTACTTCTTTCTTACTTCTTTCTTAATTCTTTCTTCTTTCTTTCTTACTTCTTTCTTACTTTTTTCTTACTTCTTTCTTCATTCCTTCTTACTTCTTTCTTACTTCTTTCTTCATTCTTTCTTACTTCTTTCTTACTTCCTTCTTACTTCTTTCTTACTTCTTTCTTACTTCTTTCTTTCTTCTTTCTTACTTCTTTCTTTCTTATTTCTTACTTCTTTCTTACTTCTTTCTTACTTCTTTCTTACTTCTTTCTTTCTTCTTTCTTCTTTATTTCTTACTTCTTTTTTACTTCTTTCTTACTTCTTTCTAACTTCTTTCTTTCTTCTTTCTTACTTCTTTCTTACTTCTTTCTTACTTCTTTCTTTCTTCATTCTTACTTCTTTCTTACTTCTTTCTTACTACTTTCTTACTGCTTCTGTCTTTCTTACTTCTTTCTTACTTCTTTCTTACTTCTTTCTTACTTCTTTCTTACTTCTTTCATAATTCTTTCTTACTTCTTTCTTACTTCTTTCTTTCTTCTTTCTTACTTCTTTCTTACTTCTTTCTTTCTTCTTTCTTCTTTCTTTCTTACTTCTTTCTTACTTCTTTCTTACTTCTTTCATACTTCTTTCTTTCTTCTTTCTTTCTTCTTTCTTCATTCCTTCTTACTTCTTTCTTACTTCTTTCTTACTTCTTTATTACTTCTTCCTTCATCTTTCTTACTTCTTTCTTACTTCTTTCTTACTTCTTTCTTACTTGTTTCTTTCTTCTTTCTTACTTCTTTCTTTCTTCTTTCTTCCTTCTTTCTTACTTCTTTCTTTCTTCTTTCTTCTTTCTTTCTTACTTCTTTCTTACTTCTTTCTTACTTCTTTCATACTTCTTTCTTTCTTCTTTCTTACTTCTTTCTTCATTCCTTCTTACTTCTTTCTTACTTCTTTCTTTCTTCTTTCTTACTTCTTTCTTACTTCTTCCTTCATCTTTCTTACTTCTTTCTTACTTCTTTCTTACTTCTTTCTTACTTCTTTCTTACTTCTTTCTAACTTCTTTTTTCTTCTTTCTTACTTCTTTCTTTCTTCTTTCTTACTTCTTTCTTACTTCTTTCTTACTTCTTTCTTACTTCTTTCTTCATTCCTTTTTACTTCTTTCTTACTTCTTTCTTACTTATTTTTTACTTCTTTCTTACTTCTTTCTTACTTCTTTCTTACTTCTTTCTTTCTCCTTTCTTCTTTCTTTCTTACTTCTTTCTTACTTCTTTCTTTCTTCTTTCTTACTTCTTTCTTACTTCTTTCTTACTTCTTTCTTTCTTCTTTCTTACTTCTTTCTTCTTTCTTACTTCTTTCTTACTTCTTTCTTACTTCTTTCTTCTTTCTTTCTTACTTCTTTCTTACTTTTTTCTTACTTCTTTCTTCATTCCTTCTTACTTCTTTCTTACTTCTTTCTTACTTCTTTCTTTCTTCTTTCTTACTTCTTTCTTTCTTCTTTCTTACTTCTTTCTTACTTCTTTCTTACTTCTTTCTTCTTTCTTTCTTACTTCTTTCTTACTTTTTTCTTACTTCTTTCTTCATTCCTTCTTACTTCTTTCTTAGTTCTTTCTTCATTCTTTCTTACTTCTTTCTTACTTCCTTCTTACTTCTTTCTTACTTCTTTCTTACTTCTTTCTTTCTTCTTTCTTACTTCTTTCTTTCTTATTTCTTACTTCTTTCTTACTTCTTTCTTACTTATTTCTTACTTCTTTCTTACTTCTTTCTTTCTTCTTTCTTCTTTCTTTCTTACTTCTTTCTTACTTCTTTCTTACTTCTTTCTAACTTCTTTCTTTCTTCTTTCTTACTTCTTTCTTACTTCTTTCTTACTTTTTTCTTACTTCTTTCTTACTTCTTTCTTCATTCCTTTTTACTTATTTCTTGCTTCTTTCTTACTTCTTTCTTACTTCTTTCTTACTTCTTTCTTACTTCTTTCATAATTCTTTCTTACTTCTTTCTTACTTCTTTCTCTCTTCTTTCTTACTTCTTTCTTACTTCTTTCTTACTTTTTTCTTACTTCTTTCTTTCTTCTTTCTTCTTTCTTTCTTACTTCTTTCTTTCTTCTTTCTTACTTCTTTCATAATTCTTTCTTACTTCTTTCTTACTTCTTTCTTACTTCTTTCTTCATTCCTTTTTACTTCTTTCTTACTTCTTTCTTACTTCTTTCTTACTTCTTTCTTACTTCTTTCTTACTTCTTTCTTTCTTCTTTCTTCTTTCTTTCTTACTTCTTTCTTACTTCTTTCTTACTTCTTTCTTACTTCTTTCTTTCTTCTTTCTTACTTCTTTCATACTTCTTTCTTACTTCTTTCTTTCTTCTTTCTTACTTCTTTCTTACTTCTTTCTTACTTCTTTCTTCTTTCTTTCTTACTTCTTTCTTACTTCTTTCTTACTTCTTTCTTCATTCCTTCTTACTTCTTTCTTACTTCTTTCCTCATTCCTTCTTACTTCTTTCTTACTTCTTTCTTACTTCTTTCTTACTTCTTTCTTTCTTCTTTCTTCTTTCTTTCTTACTTCTTTCTTACTTCTTTCTTACTTCTTTCTTTCTTCTTTCTTACTTCTTTGTTACTTCTTTCTTACTTCTTTCTTCTTTCTTTCTTACTTCTTTCTTACTTCTTTCTTCTTTCTTTCTTACTTCTTTCTTACTTCTTTCTTACTTCTTTCTTACTTCTTTCTAACTTCTTTCTTTCTTCTTTCTTACTTCTTTCTTACTTCTTTCTTACTTTTTTCTTACTTCTTTCTTACTTCTTTCTTCATTCCTTTTTACTTATTTCTTGCTTCTTTCTTACTTCTTTCTTACTTCTTTCTTACTTCTTTCTTACTTCTTTCATAATTCTTTCTTACTTCTTTCTTACTTCTTTCTCTCTTCTTTCTTACTTCTTTCTTACTTCTTTCTTACTTTTTTATTACTTCTTTCTTTCTTCTTTCTTCTTTCTTTCTTACTTCTTTCTTTCTTCTTTCTTACTTCTTTCATAATTCTTTCTTACTTCTTTCTTACTTCTTTCTTACTTCTTTCTTCATTCCTTTTTACTTCTTTCTTACTTCTTTCTTACTTCTTTCTTACTTCTTTCTTACTTCTTTCTTACTTCTTTCTTTCTTCTTTCTTCTTTCTTTCTTACTTCTTTCTTACTTCTTTCTTACTTCTTTCTTACTTCTTTCTTTCTTCTTTCTTACTTCTTTCATACTTCTTTCTTACTTCTTTCTTTCTTCTTTCTTACTTCTTTCTTACTTCTTTCTTACTTCTTTCTTCTTTCTTTCTTACTTCTTTCTTACTTCTTTCTTACTTCTTTCTTCATTCCTTCTTACTTCTTTCTTACTTCTTTCCTCATTCCTTCTTACTTCTTTCTTACTTCTTTCTTACTTCTTTCTTACTTCTTTCTTTCTTCTTTCTTCTTTCTTTCTTACTTCTTTCTTACTTCTTTCTTACTTCTTTCTTTCTTCTTTCTTACTTCTTTGTTACTTCTTTCTTACTTCTTTCTTCTTTCTTTCTTACTTCTTTCTTACTTCTTTCTTACTTCTTTCTTACTTCTTTCTTCTTTCTTTCTTACTTCTTTCTTACTTCTTTCTTACTTCTTTCTTACTTCTTTCTTCATTCCTTCTTACTTCTTTCTTACTTCTTTCTTACTTCTTTCTTACTTCTTTCTTACTTCTTTCTTTCTTCTTTCTTCTTTCTTTCTTACTTCTTTCTTACTTCTTTCTTTCTTCTTTCTTACTTCTTTCATACTTCTTTCTTACTTCTTTCTTACTTCTTTCTTCTTTCTTTCTTACTTCTTCCTTACTTCTTTCTTACTTCTTTCTTACTTCTTTCTTGCTTCTTTCTTACTTCTTTCTTACTTCTTTCTTCTTTCTTTCTTACTTCTTTCTTCATTCCTTCTTACTTCTTTCTTACTTCTTTCTTACTTCTTTCTTACTTCTTTCTATCTTCTTTTTTCTTCTTTCTTACTTCTTTCTTACTTCTTTCTTACTTCTTTCTTCATTCCTTCTTACTTCTTTCTTACTTCTTTCTTACTTCTTTCTTACTTCTTTCTTACTTCTTTCTTTCTTCTTTCTTCTTTCTTTCTTACTTCTTTCTTACTTCTTTCTTACTTCTTTCTTACTTCTTTTTTTCTTCTTTCTTACTTCTTTCTTACTTCTTTCTTACTTCTTTCTTTCTTCTTTCTTCTTTCTTTCTTACTTCTTTCTTACTTCTATCTTACTTCTTTCTCTCTTCTTTCTTACTTATTTCTTACTTCTTTCTTACTTCTTTCTTTCTTCTTTCTTACTTCTTTCTTACTTCTTTCTTACTTCTTTCTTCATTCCTTTTTACTTATTTGTTACTTCTTTCTTACATCTTTCTTACTTCTTTCTTACTTCTTTCTTTCTTCTTTCTTCTTTCTTTCTTACTTCTTTCTTACTTCTTTCTTCATTCTTTCTTACTTCTTTCTTACTTCCTTCTTACTTCTTTCTTACTTCTTTCTTACTTCTTTCTTTCTTCTTTCTTACTTCTTTCTTTCTTATTTCTTACTTCTTTCTTACTTCTTTCTTACTTATTTCTTACTTCTTTCTTACTTCTTTCTTTCTTCTTTCTTCCTTCTTTCTTACTTCTTTCTTACTTCTTTCTTACTTCTTTCTAACTTCTTTCTTTCTTCTTTCTTACTTCTTTCTTACTTCTTTCTTACTTCTTTCTTTCTTCTTTCTTACTTCTTTCTTACTTCTTTCTTACTACTTTCTTACTGCTTCTTTCTTTCTTACTTCTTTCTTACTTCTTTCTTACTTCTTTCTTACTTCTTTCTTACTTCTTTCATAATTCTTTCTTACTTCTTTCTTACTTCTTTCTTTCTTCTTTCTTACTTCTTTCTTACTTCTTTCTTTCTTCTTTCTTCTTTCTTTCTTACTTCTTTCTTACTTCTTTCTTACTTCTTTCATACTTCTTTCTTTCTTCTTTCTTTCTTCTTTCTTCATTCCTTCTTACTTCTTTCTTACTTCTTTCTTTCTTCTTTCTTACTTCTTTATTACTTCTTCCTTCATCTTTCTTACTTCTTTCTTACTTCTTTCTTACTTCTTTCTTACTTGTTTCTTTCTTCTTTCTTACTTCTTTCTTTCTTCTTTCTTCCTTCTTTCTTACTTCTTTCTTTCTTCTTTCTTCTTTCTTTCTTACTTCTTTCTTACTTCTTTCTTACTTCTTTCATACTTCTTTCTTTCTTCTTTCCTACTTCTTTCTTCATTCCTTCTTACTTCTTTCTTACTTCTTTCTTTCTTCTTTCTTACTTCTTTCTTACTTCTTCCTTCATCTTTCTTACTTCTTTCTTACTTCTTTCTTACTTCTTTCTTACTTCTTTCTTCTTTCTTTCTTACTTCTTTCTTACTTCTTTCTTACTTCTTTCTAACTTCTTTTTTCTTCTTTCTTACTTCTTTCTTACTTCTTTCTTACTTCTTTCTTCATTCCTTCTTACTTCTTTCTTACTTCTTTCTTACTTCTTTCTTACTTCTTTCTTACTTCTTTCTTGCTTCTTTCTTCTTTCTTTCTTACTTCTTTCTTACTTCTTTCTTACTTCTTTCATACTTCTTTCTTTCTTCTTTCTTTCTTCTTTCTTACTTCTTTCTTTCTTATTTCTTACTTCTTTCTTACTTCTTTCTTTCTTCTTTCTTACTTCTTTCTTACTTCTTTCTTTCTCCTTTCTTCTTTCTTTCTTACTTCTTTCTTACTTCTTTCTTACTTCTTTCTTACTTCTTTCTTACTTCTTTCTTACTTCTTTCTTTCTTCTTTCTTCTTTCTTTCTTACTTCTTTCTTACTTCTTTCTTACTTCTTTCTTACTTCTGTTTTTTCTTCTTTCTTACTTCTTTCTTACTTCTTTCTTACTTCTTTCTTTCTTCTTTCTTCTTTCTTTCTTACTTCTTTCTTACTTCTTTCTTACTTCTTTCTCTCTTCTTTCTTACTTCTTTCTTACTTCTTTCTTACTTCTTTCTTTCTTCTTTCTTACTTCTTTCTTACTTCTTTCTTACTTCTTTCTTCATTCCTTTTTACATATTTGTTACTTCTTTCTTACATCTTTCTTACTTCTTTCTTACTTATTTCTTTCTTCTTTCTTCTTTCTTTCTTACTTCTTTCTTACTTCTTTCTTACTTCTTTCTTACTTCTTTCTTTCTTCTTTCTTACTTCTTTCTTTCTTCTTTCTTCTTTCTTTCTTACTTCTTTCTTACTTCTTTCTTACTTCTTTCTCTCTTCTTTCTTACTTCTTTCTTACTTCTTTCTTACTTCTTTCTTTCTTCTTTCTTACTTCTTTCTTACTTCTTGCTTACTTCTTTCTTCATTCCTTTTTACTTATTTCTTACTTCTTTCTTACTTCTTTCTTACTTCTTTCTTACTTCTTTCTTTCTTCTTTCTTCTTTCTTTCTTACTTCTTTCTTACTTCTTTCATACTTCTTTCTCTCTTCTTTCTTACTTCTTTCTTACTTCTTTCTTACTTCTTTCTTACTTCTTTCTTACTTCTTTCTTACTTCTTTCTTACTTCTTTCTTACTTCTTTCTTACTTCTTTCTTCATTCCTTTTTACTTCTTTCTTACTTCTTTCTTACTTCTTTCTTACTTCTTTCTTTCTTCTTTCTTCTTTCTTTCTTACTTCTTTCTTACTTCTTTCTTACTTCTTTCTTACTTCTTTCTTTCTTCTTTCTTACTTCTTTCATACTTCTTTCTTACTTCTTTCTTTCTTCTGTCTTACTTCTTTCTTACTTCTTTCTTACTTCTTTCTTTTTTCTTTCTTACTTCTTTCTTACTTCTTTCTTACTTCTTTCTTCATTCTTCTTACTTCTTTCTTACTTCTTTCCTCATTCCTTCTTACTTCTTTCTTACTTCTTTCTTACTTCTTTCTTACTTCTTTCTTTCTTCTTTCTTCTTTCTTTCTTACTTCTTTCTTACTTCTTTCTTACTTCTTTCTTTCTTCTTTCTTACTTCTTTCTTACTGCTTTCTTACTTCTTTCTTCTTTCTTTCTTACTTCTTTCTTACTTCTTTCTTACTTCTTTCTAACTTCTTTTTTCTTCTTTCTTACTTCTTTCTTACTTCTTTCTTACTTCTTTCTTCATTCCTTCTTACTTCTTTCTTACTTCTTTCTTACTTCTTTCTTACTTCTTTCTTACTTCTTTCTTTCTTCTTTCTTCTTTCTTTCTTACTTCTTTCTTACTTCTTTCTTACTTCTTTCATACTTCTTTCTTTCTTCTTTCTTTCTTCTTTCTTACTTCTTTCTTTCTTATTTCTTACTTCTTTCTTACTTCTTTCTTACTTATTTCTTACTTCTTTCTTACTTCTTTCTTTCTTCTTTCTTCTTTCTTTCTTACTTCTTTCTTACTTCTTTCTTACTTCTTTCTAACTTCTTTCTTTCTTCTTTCTTACTTCTTTCTTACTTCTTTCTTACTTCTTTCTTTCTTCTTTCTTACTTCTTTCTTACTTCTTTCTTACTACTTTCTTACTGCTTCTTTCTTTCTTACTTCTTTCTTACTTCTTTCTTACTTCTTTCTTACTTCTTTCTTACTTCTTTCATAATTCTTTCTTACTTCTTTCTTACTTCTTTCTTACTTCTTTCTTACTTCTTTCTTACTTCTTTCTTTCTTCTTTCTTCTTTCTTTCTTACTTCTTTCTTACTTCTTTCTTACTTCTTTCATACTTCTTTCTTTCTTCTTTCTTTCTTCTTTCTTCATTCCTTCTTACTTCTTTCTTACTTCTTTCTTTCTTCTTTCTTACTTCTTTATTACTTCTTCCTTCATCTTTCTTACTTCTTTCTTACTTCTTTCTTACTTCTTTCCTACTTGTTTCTTTCTTCTTTCTTACTTCTTTCTTTCTTCTTTCTTCCTTCTTTCTTACTTCTTTCTTTCTTCTTTCTTCTTTCTTTCTTACTTCTTTCTTACTTCTTTCTTACTTCTTTCATACTTCTTTCTTTCTTCTTTCTTACTTCTTTCTTCATTCCTTCTTACTTCTTTCTTACTTCTTTCTTTCTTCTTTCTTACTTCTTTCTTACTTCTTCCTTCATCTTTCTTACTTCTTTCTTACTTCTTTCTTACTTCTTTCTTACTTCTTTCTTACTTCTTTCTTACTTCTTTCTAACTTCTTTTTTCTTCTTTCTTACTTCTTTCTTTCTTCTTTCTTACTTCTTTCTTACTTCTTTCTTACTTCTTTCTTCATTCCTTTTTACTTCTTTCTTACTTCTTTCTTACTTATTTTTTACTTCTTTCTTACTTCTTTCTTACTTCTTTCTTACTTCTTTCTTTCTCCTTTCTTCTTTCTTTCTTACTTCTTTCTTACTTCTTTCTTCATTCCTTCTTACTTCTTTCTTACTTCTTTCTTTCTTCTTTCTTACTTCTTTCTTACTTCTTTCTTACTTCTTTCTTCTTTCTTTCTTACTTCTTTCTTACTTTTTTCTTACTTCTTTCTTCATTCCTTCTTACTTCTTTCTTACTTCTTTCTTTCTTCTTTCTTACTTCTTTCTTACTTCTTTCTTACTTCTTTCTTCTTTCTTTCTTACTTCTTTCTTACTTTTTTCTTACTTCTTTCTTCATTCCTTCTTACTTCTTTCTTACTTCTTTCTTACTTCTTTCTTACTTCTTTCTTACTTCTTTCTTTCTTCTTTCTTACTTCTTTCTTACTTCTTTCTTACTTCTTTCTTCTTTCTTTCTTACTTCTTTCTTACTTTTTTCTTACTTCTTTCTTCATTCCTTCTTACTTCTTTCTTACTTCTTTCTTCATTCTTTCTTACTTCTTTCTTACTTCCTTCTTACTTCTTTCTTACTTCTTTCTTACTTCTTTCTTTCTTCTTTCTTACTTCTTTCTTTCTTATTTCTCACTTCTTTCTTACTTCTTTCTTTCTTCTTTCTTACTTCTTTCTTACTTCTTTCTTACTTCTTTCTTACTTCTTTCTTACTTCTTTCTTACTTCTTTCTTACTTCTTTCTTCATTCCTTTTTACTTATTTCTTACTTCTTTCTTACTTCTTTCTTACTTCTTTCTTACTTCTTTCTTACTTCTTTCTTACTTCTTTCTTACTTCTTTCATAATTCTTTCTTACTTCTTTCTTACTTCTTTCTCTCTTCTTTCTTACTTCTTTCTTACTTCTTTCTTACTTCTTTCTTACTTCTTTCTTTCTTCTTTCTTCTTTCTTTCTTACTTCTTTCTTTCTTCTTTCTTACTTCTTTCATAATTCTTTCTTACTTCTTTCTTACTTCTTTCTTACTTCTTTCTTACTTCTTTCTTCATTCCTTTTTACTTCTTTCTTACTTCTTTCTTACTTCTTTCTTTCTTCTTTCTTCTTTCTTTCTTACTTCTTTCTTACTTCTTTCTTACTTCTTTCTTACTTCTTTCTTTCTTCTTTCTTACTTCTTTCATACTTCTTTCTTACTTCTTTCTTTCTTCTTTCGTACTTCTTTCTTACTTCTTTCTTACTTCTTTCTTCTTTCTTTCTTACTTCTTTCTTACTTCTTTCTTACTTCTTTCTTCATTCCTTCTTACTTCTTTCTTACTTCTTTCCTCATTCCTTCTTACTTCTTTGTTACTTCTTTCTTACTTCTTTCTTACTTCTTTCTTTCTTCTTTCTTCTTTCTTTCTTAGTTCTTTCTTACTTCTTTCTTACTTCTTTCTTTCTTCTTTCTTACTTCTTTCTTACTTCTTTCTTACTTCTTTCTTCTTTCTTTCTTACTTCTTTCTTACTTCTTTCTTACTTCTTTCTTACTTTCTTACTTCTTTCTTACTTCTTTCTTACTTCTTTCTTACTTCTTTCTTACTTCTTTCTTCATTCCTTCTTACTTCTTTCTTACTTCTTTCTTACTTCTTTCTTACTTCTTTCTTACTTCTTTCTTTCTTCTTTCTTCTTTCTTTCTTACTTCTTTCTTACTTCTTACTTCTTTCTTACTTCTTTCTTTCTTCTTTCTTACTTCTTTCATATTTCTTTCTTACTTCTTTCTTACTTCTTTCTTCTTTCTTTCTTACTTCTTTCTTACTTCTTTCTTACTTCTTTCTTACTTCTTTCTTGCTTCTTTCTTACTTCTTTCTTACTTCTTTCTTCTTTCTTTCTTACTTCTTTCTTCATTCCTTCTTACTTCTTTCTTACTTCTTTCTTACTTCTTTCTTACTTCTTTCTATCTTCTTTTTTCTTCTTTCTTACTTCTTTCTTACTTCTTTCTTACTTCTTTCTTCATTCCTTCTTACTTCTTTCTTACTTCTTTCTTACTTCTTTCTTACTTCTTTCTTACTTCTTTCTTTCTTCTTTCTTCTTTCTTTCTTACTTCTTTCTTACTTCTTTCTTACTTCTTTCTTACTTCTTTTTTTCTTCTTTCTTACGTCTTTCTTACTTCTTTCTTACTTCTTTCTTTCTTCTTTCTTCTTTCTTTCTTACTTCTTTCTTACTTCTTTCTTACTTCTTTCTCTCTTCTTTCTTACTTCTTTCTTACTTCTTTCTTTCTTCTTTCTTACTTCTTTCTTACTTCTTTCTTACTTCTTTCTTCATTCCTTTTTACTTATTTGTTACTTCTTTCTTACATCTTTCTTACTTCTTTCTTACTTCTTTCTTTCTTCTTTCTTCTTTCGTTCTTACTTCTTTCTTACTTCTTTCTTACTTCTTTCTTACTTCTTTCTTTCTTCTTTCTTACTTCTTTCTTACTTCTTTCTTACTTCTTTCTTTCTTCTTTCTTCTTTCTTTCTTACTTCTTTCTTACTTCTTTCTTACTTCTTTCTCTCTTCTTTCTTACTTCTTTCTTACTTCTTTCTTACTTCTTTCTTTCTTCTTTCTTACTTCTTTCTTACTTCTTTCTTACTTCTTTCTTCATTCCTTTTTACTTATTTCTTACTTCTTTCTTACTTCTTTCTTACTTCTTTCTTACTTCTTTCTTTCTTCTTTCTTCTTTCTTTCTTACTTCTTTCTTACTTCTTTCTTACTTCTTTCTCTCTTCTTTCTTTCTTCTTTCTTACTTCTTTCTTACTTCTTTCTTACTTCTTTCTTACTTCTTTCTTACTTCTTTCTTCTTTCTTTCTTACTTCTTTCTTACTTCTTTCTTACTTCTTTCTTACTTCTTTCTTACTTCTTTCTTCTTTCTTTCTTACTTCTTTCTTACTTCTTTCTTACTTCTTTCTTCATTCCTTCTTACTTCTTTCTTACTTCATTCCTCATTCCTTCTTACTTCTTTCTTACTTCTTTCTTACTTCTTTCTTACTTCTTTCTTTCTTCTTTCTTCTTTCTTTCTTACTTCTTTCTTACTTCTTTCTTACTTCTTTCTTTCTTCTTTCTTACTTCTTTCTTACTTCTTTCTTCATTCCTTCTTACTTCTTTCTTACTTCTTTCTTACTTCTTTCTTACTTCTTTCTTACTTCTTTCTTTCTTCTTTCTTCTTTCTTTCTTACTTCTTTCTTACTTCTTTCTTACTTCTTTCATACTTCTTTCTTTCTTCTTTCTTTCTTCTTTCTTCATTCCTTCTTACTTCTTTCTTACTTCTTTCTTTCTTCTTTCTTACTTCTTTCTTACTTCTTTCTTACTTCTTTCTTACTTCTTTCTTACTTCTTTCTTCGTTCCTTTTTACTTCTTTCTTAATTCTTTCTTACTTATTTCTTACTTCTTTCTTACTACTTTCTTACTTCTTTCTTACTTCTTTCTTTCTCCTTTCTTCTTTCTTTCTTACTTCTTTCTTACTTCTTTCTTTCTTCTTTCTTACTTCTTTCTTACTTCTTTCTTACTTCTTTCTTTCTTCTTTCTTACTTCTTTCTTTCTTCTTTCTTACTTCTTTCTTACTTCTTTCTTACTTCTTTCTTCTTTCTTTCTTACTTCTTTCTTACTTTTTTCTTACTTCTTTCTTCATTCCTTCTTACTTCTTTCTTACTTCTTTCTTCATTCTTTCTTACTTCTTTCTTACTTCCTTCTTACTTCTTTCTTACTTCTTTCTTACTTCTTTCTTTCTTCTTTCTTACTTCTTTCTTATTTCTTACTTCTTTCTTACTTCTTTCTTACTTATTTCTTACTTCTTTCTTACTTCTTTCTTTCTTCTTTCTTCTTTCTTTCTTACTTCTTTCTTACTTCTTTCTTACTTCTTTCTAACTTCTTTCTTTCTTCTTTCTTACTTCTTTCTTACTTCTTTCTTACTTCTTTCTTTCTTCTTTCTTACTTCTTTCTTACTTCTTTCTTACTACTTTCTTACTTCTTTCTTCTTTCTTTCTTACTTCTTTCTTACTTCTTTCTTACTTCTTTCTTACTTCTTTCTTATTTCTTTCATAATTCTTTCTTACTTCTTTCTTACTTCTTTCTTTCTTCTTTCTTACTTCTTTCTTACTTCTTTCTTACTTCTTTCTTACTTCTTTCTTTCTTCTTTCTTCTTTCTTTCTTACTTCTTTCTTTCTTCTTTCTTACTTCTTTCATAATTCTTTCTTACTTCTTTCTTACTTCTTTCTTCTTTCTTTCTTACTTCTTTCTTACTTCTTTCTTACTTATTTCTTACTTCTTTCTAAGTTCTTTCTTTCTTACTTCTTTCTTACTTCTTTCATACTTCTTTCTTTCTTCTTTCTTACTTCTTTCTTCATTCCTTCTTACTTCTTTCTTACTTCTTTCTTACTTCTTTCTTACTTCTTTCTTATTTCTTCCTTTCTTCTTTCTTACTTCTTTCATACTTCTTTCTTCTTTCTTTCTTCTTTCTTACTTCTTTCTTACTTCTTTCTTACTTCTTTCTTACTTCTTTCTTCTTTCTTTCTTACTTCTTTCTTTCTTCTTTCTTACTTCTTTCATACGTCTTTCTTACTTCTTTCTTACTTCTTTCTTCTTTCTTTCTTACTTCTTTCTTACTTCTTTCTTACTTATTTCTTACTTCTTTCTAACTTCTTTCTTTCTTACTTCTTTCTTACTTCTTTCTTTCTTCTTTCTTCTTTCTTTCTTACTTCTTTCTTTCTTCTTTCTTACTTCTTTCATAATTCTTTCTTACTTCTTTCTTACTTCTTTCTTACTTCTTTCTTACTTCTTTCTTCATTCCTTTTTACTTCTTTCTTACTTCTTTCTTACTTCTTTCTTCTTTCTTACTTCTTTCTTACTTCTTTCTTTCTTCTTTCTTCTTTCTTTCTTACTTCTTTCTTACTTCTTTCTTACTTCTTTCTTACTTCTTTCTTTCTTCTTTCTTACTTCTTTCATACTTCTTTCTTACTTCTTTCTTTCTTCTTTCTTACTTCTTTCTTACTTCTTTCTTACTTCTTTCTTCTTTCTTTCTTACTTCTTTCTTACTTCTTTCTTACTTCTTTCTTCATTCCTTCTTACTTCTTTCTTACTTCTTTCCTCATTCCTTCTTACTTCTTTCTTACTTCTTTCTTACTTCTTTCTTACTTCTTTCTTTCTTCTTTCTTCTTTCTTTCTTACTTCTTTCTTACTTCTTTCTTACTTCTTTCTTTCTTCTTTCTTACTTCTTTCTTACTTCTTTCTTACTTCTTTCTTCTTTCTTTCTTACTTCTTTCTTACTTCTTTCTTACTTCTTTCTTACTTCTTTCTTCTTTCTTTCTTACTTCTTTCTTAATTCTTTCTTACTTCTTTCTTACTTCTTTCTTACTTCTTTCTTCATTCCTTCTTACTTCTTTCTTACTTCTTTCTTACTTCTTTCTTACTTCTTTCTTACTTCTTTCTTACTTCTTTCTTTCTTCTTTCTTCTTTCTTTCTTACTTCTTTCTTACTTCTTACTTCTTTCTTACTTCTTTCTTTCTTCTTTCTTACTTCTTTCATACTTCTTTCTTACTTCTTTCTTACTTCTTTCTTCTTTCTTTCTTACTTCTTTCTTACTTCTTTCTTACTTCTTTCTTACTTCTTTCTTGCTTCTTTCTTACTTCTTTCTTACTTCTTTCTTCTTTCTTTCTTACTTCTTTCTTCATTCCTTCTTACTTCTTTCTTACTTCTTTCTTACTTCTTTTTTACTTCTTTCTATCTTCTTTTTTCTTCTTTCTTACTTCTTTCTTACTTCTTTCTTACTTCTTTCTTCATTCCTTCTTACTTCTTTCTTACTTCTTTCTTACTTCTTTCTTACTCCTTTCTTTCTTCTTTCTTCTTTCTTTCTTACTTCTTTCTTACTTCTTTCTTACTTCTTTCTTACTTCTTTTTTTCTTCTTTCTTACTTCTTTCTTACTTCTTTCTTACTTCTTTCTTTCTTCTTTCTTCTTAATTTCTTACTTCTTTCTTACTTCTTTCTTACTTCTTTCTCTCTTCTTTCTTACTTCTTTCTTACTTCTTTCTTTCTTCTTTCTTACTTCTTTCTTACTTCTTTCTTACTTCTTTCTTCATTCCTTTTTACTTATTTGTTACTTCTTTCTTACATCTTTCTTACTTCTTTCTTACTTCTTTCTTTCTTCTTTCTTCTTTCTTTCTTACTTCTTTCTTACTTCTTTCTTACTTCTTTCTTACTTCTTTCTTTCTTCTTTCTTACTTCTTTCTTACTTCTTTCTTACTTCTTTCTTTCTTACTTCTTTCTTACTTCTTTCTTACTTCTTTCTTTCTTCTTTCTTACTTCTTTCTTACTTCTTTCTTACTTCTTTCTTCATTCCTTTTTAATTATTTCTTACTTCTTTCTTACTTCTTTCTTACTTCTTTCTTACTTCTTTATTTCTTCTTTCTTCTTTCTTTCTTACTTCTTTCTTACTTCTTTCTTACTTCTTTCTCTCTTCTTTCTTACTTCTTTCTTACTTCTTTCTTACTTCTTTCTTACTTCTTTCTTACTTCTTTCTTACTTCTTTCTTACTTCTTTCTTCTTTCTTTCTTACTTCTTTCTTACTTCTTTCTTACTTCTTTCTTACTTCTTTCTTACTTCTTTCTTACTCCTTTCTTCATTCCTTTTTTTCTTCTTTCTTACTTCTTTCTTACTTCTTTCTTACTTCTTTCTTACTTCTTTCTTTCTTCTTTCTTACTTCTTTCATACTTCTTTCTTTCTTCTTTCTTTCTTCTTTCTTACTTCTTTCTTACTTCTTTCTTACTTCTTTCTTCTTTCTTTCTTACTTCTTTCTTACTTCTTTCTTACTTCTTTCTTCATTTCTTCTTACTTCTTTCTTACTTCTTTCCTCATTCCTTCTTACTTCTTTCTTACTTATTTCTTACTTCTTTCTTACTTCTTTCTTTCTTCTTTCTTCTTTCTTTCTTACTTCTTTCTTACTTCTTTCTTACTTCTTTCTTTCTTCTTTCTTACTTCTTTCTTACTTCTTTCTTACTTCTTTCTTCTTTCTTTCTTACTTCTTTCTTACTTCTTTCTTACTTCTTTCTAACTTCTTTTTCTTCTTTCTTACTTCTTTCTTACTTCTTTCTTACTTCTTTCTTCATTCCTTCTTACTTCTTTCTTACTTCTTTCTTACTTCTTTCTTACTTCTTTCTTACTTCTTTCTTTCTTCATTCTTCTTTCTTTCTTACTTCTTTCTTACTTCTTTCTTACTTCTTTCATACTTCTTTCTTTCTTCTTTCTTTCTTCTTTCTTCATTCCTTCTTACTTCTTTCTTACTTCTTTCTTTCTTCTTTCTTACTTCTTTCTTCATTCCTTTTTACTTCTTTCTTACTTCTTTCTTACTTCTTTCTTACTTCTTTCTTTCTTCTTTCTTCTTTCTTTCTTACTTCTTTCTTACTTCTTTCTTACTTCTTTCTTACTTCTTTCTTTCTTCTTTCTTACTTCTTTCATACTTCTTTCTTACTTCTTTCTTTCTTCTTTCTTACTTCTTTCTTACTTCTTTCTTACTTCTTTCTTCTTTCTTTCTTACTTCTTTCTTACTTCTTTCTTACTTCTTTCTTCATTCCTTCTTACTTCTTTCTTACTTCTTTCCGCATTCCTTCTTACTTCTTTCCTCATTCCTTCTTACTTCTTTCTTACTTCTTTCTTACTTCTTTCTTTCTTCTTTCTTCTTTCTTTCTTACTTCTTTCTTACTTCTTTCTTACTTCTTTCTTTCTTCTTTCTTACTTCTTTCTTACTTCTTTCTTACTTCTTTCTTCTTTCTTTCTTACTTCTTTCTTACTTCTTTCTTACTTCTTTCTTACTTCTTTCTTCTTTCTTTCTTACTTCTTTCTTACTTCTTTCTTACTTCTTTCTTACTTCTTTCTTACTTCTTTCTTCATTCCTTCTTACTTCTTTCTTACTTCTTTCTTACTTCTTTCTTACTTCTTTCTTACTTCTTTCTTTCTTCTTTCTTCTTTCTTTCTTACTTCTTTCTTACTTCTTACTTCTTTCTTACTTCTTTCTTTCTTCTTTCTTACTTCTTTCATACTTCTTTCTTACTTCTTTCTTACTTCTTTCTTCTTTCTTTCTTACTTCTTTCTTACTTCTTTCTTACTTCTTTTTTTCTTCTTTCTTACTTCTTTCTTACTTCTTTCTTACTTCTTTCTTACTTCTTTCTTACTTCTTTCTATCTTCTTTTTTCTTCTTTCTTACTTCTTTCTTACTTCTTTCTTACTTCTTTCTTCATTCCTTCTTACTTCTTTCTTACTTCTTTCTTACTTCTTTCTTACTTCTTTTTTTCTTCTTTCTTACTTCTTTCTTACTTCTTTCTTACTTCTTTCTTTCTTCTTTCTTCTTTATTTCTTACTTCTTTCTTACTTCTTTCTTACTTCTTTCTTACTTCTTTCTTTCTTCTTTCTTCTTTCTTTCTTAATTCTTTCTTACTTCTTTCTTACTTCTTTCTTACTTCTTTTTTTCTTCTTTCTTACTTCTTTCTTACTTCTTTCTTACTTCTTTCTTACTTCTTTCCTTCTTCTTTCTTCTTTATTTCTTACTTCTTTCTTACTTCTTTCTTACTTCTTTCTCTCTTCTCTCTTACTTCTTTCTTACTTCTTTCTTTCTTCTTTCTTACTTCTTTCTTACTTCTTTCTTACTTCTTTCTTCATTCCTTTTTACTTATTTGTTACTTCTTTCTTACATCTTTCTTACTTCTTTCTTACTTCTTTCTTTCTTCTTTCTTCTTTCTTTCTTACTTCTTTCTTACTTCTTTCTTACTTCTTTCTTACTTCTTTCTTTCTTCTTTCTTACTTCTTTCTTACTTCTTTCTTACTTCTTTCTTTCTTACTTCTTTCTTACTTCTTTCTTACTTCTTTCTTTCTTCTTTCTTACTTCTTTCTTACTTCTTTCTTACTTCTTTCTTCATTCCTTTTTACTTATTTCTTACTTCTTTCTTACTTCTTTCTTACTTCTTTCTTACTTCTTTATTTCTTCTTTCTTCTTTCTTTCTTACTTCTTTCTTACTTCTTTCTTACTTCTTTCTCTCTTCTTTCTTACTTCTTTCTTACTTCTTTCTTACTTCTTTCTTACTTCTTTCTTACTTCTTTCTTACTTCTTTCTTACTTCTTTCTTCTTTCTTTCTTACTTCTTTCTTACTTCTTTCTTACTTCTTTCTTACTTCTTTCTTACTTCTTTCTTACTCCTTTCTTCATTCCTTTTTACTTCTTTCTTACTTCTTTCTTACTTCTTTCTTAATTCTTTCTTAGTTCTTTCTTTCTTCTTTCTTCTTTCTTTCTTACTTCTTTCTTACTTCTTTCTTATTTCTTTCTTACTTCTTTCTTTCTTCTTTCTTACTTCTTTCATACTTCTTTCTTTCTTCTTTCTTTCTTCTTTCTTACTTCTTTCTTACTTCTTTCTTACTTCTTTCTTCTTTCTTTCTTACTTCTTTCTTACTTCTTTCTTACTTCTTTCTTCATTTCTTCTTACTTCTTTCTTACTTCTTTCCTCATTCCTTCTTACTTCTTTCTTACATCTTTCTTACTTCTTTCTTACTTCTTTCTTTCTTCTTTCTTCTTTCTTTCTTACTTCTTTCTTACTTCTTTCTTACTTCTTTCTTCTTTCTTTCTTACTTCTTTCTTACTTCTTTCTTACTTCTTTCTAACTTCTTTTTTCTTCTTTCTTACTTCTTTCTTACTTCTTTCTTACTTCTTTCTTCATTCCTTCTTACTTCTTTCTTACTTCTTTCTTACTTCTTTCTTACTTCTTTCTTACTTCTTTCTTTCTTCTTTCTTCTTTCTTTCTTACTTCTTTCTTACTTCTTTCTTACTTCTTTCATACTTCTTTCTTTCTTCTTTCTTTCTTCTTTCTTCATTCCTTCTTACTTCTTTCTTACTTCTTTCTTTCTTCTTTCTTACTTCTTTCTTCATTCCTTTTTACTTCTTTCTTACTTCTTTCTTACTTCTTTCTTACTTCTTTCTTTCTTCTTTCTTCTTTCTTTCTTACTCCTTTCTTTCTTCTTTCTTACTTCTTTCTTGCTTCTTTCTTTCTTCTTTCTTACTTCTTTCATACTTCTTTCTTTCTTCTTTCTTACTTCTTTCTTACTTCTTTCTTACTTCTTTCTTCTTTCTTTCTTACTTCTTTCTTACTTCTTTCTTACTTCTTTCTTCATTCCTTCTTACTTCTTTCTTACTTCTTTCCTCATTCCTTCTTACTTCTTTCTTACTTCTTTCTTACTTCTTTCTTACTTCTTTCTTTCTTCTTTCTTCTTTCTTTCTTACTTCTTTCTTACTTCTTTCTTACTTCTTTCTTACTTCTTTCTTTCTTCTTTCTTACTTCTTTCATACTTCTTTCTTTCTTCTTTCTTTCTTCTTTCTTACTTCTTTCTTACTTCTTTCTTACTTCTTTCTTCTTTCTTTCTTACTTCTTTCTTACTTCTTTCTTACTTCTTTCTTCATTTCTTCTTACTTCTTTCTTACTTCTTTCCTCATTCCTTCTTACTTCTTTCTTACATCTTTCTTACTTCTTTCTTACTTCTTTCTTTCTTCTTTCTTCTTTCTTTCTTACTTCTTTCTTACTTCTTTCTTACTTCTTTCTTCTTTCTTTCTTACTTCTTTCTTACTTCTTTCTTACTTCTTTCTAACTTCTTTTTTCTTCTTTCTTACTTCTTTCTTACTTCTTTCTTACTTCTTTCTTCATTCCTTCTTACTTCTTTCTTACTTCTTTCTTACTTCTTTCTTACTTCTTTCTTACTTCTTTCTTTCTTCTTTCTTCTTTCTTTCTTACTTCTTTCTTACTTCTTTCTTAATTCTTTCATACTTCTTTCTTTCTTCTTTCTTTCTTCTTTCTTCATTCCTTCTTACTTCTTTCTTACTTCTTTCTTTCTTCTTTCTTACTTCTTTCTTCATTCCTTTTTACTTCTTTCTTACTTCTTTCTTACTTCTTTCTTACTTCTTTCTTTCTTCTTTCTTCTTTCTTTCTTACTTCTTTCTTACTTCTTTCTTACTTCTTTCTTACTTCTTTCTTTCTTCTTTCTTACTTCTTTCATACTTCTTTCTTACTTCTTTCTTCTTCTTTCTTACTTCTTTCTTACTTCTTTCTTACTTCTTTCTTCTTTCTTTCTTACTTCTTTCTTACTTCTTTCTTACTTCTTTCTTCATTCCTTCTTACTTCTTTCTTACTTCTTTCCTCATTCCTTCTTACTTCTTTCTTACTTCTTTCTTACTTCTTTCTTACTTCTTTCTTTCTTCTTTCTTCTTTCTTTCTTACTTCTTTCTTACTTCTTTCTTACTTCTTTCTTTCTTCTTTCTTACTTCTTTCTTACTTCTTTCTTACTTCTTTCTTCTTTCTGTCTTACTTCTTTCTTACTTCTTTCTTACTTCTTTCTTACTTCTTTCTTCTTTCTTTCTTACTTCTTTCTTACTTCTTTCTTACTTCTTTCTTACTTCTTTCTTACTTCTTTCTTCATTCCTTCTTACTTCTTTCTTACTTCTTTCTTACTTCTTTCTTACTTCTTTCTTACTTCTTTCTTTCTTCTTTCTTCTTTCTTTCTTACTTCTTTCTTACTTCTTACTTCTTTCTTACTTCTTTCTTTCTTCTTTCTTACTTCTTTCATACTTCTTTCTTACTTCTTTCTTACTTCTTTCTTCTTTCTTTCTTACTTCTTTCTTTCTTCTTTCTTACTTCTTTCTTACTTCTTTCTTGCTTCTTTCTTACTTCTTTCTTACTTCTTTCTTCTTTCTTTCTTACTTCTTTCTTCATTCCTTCTTACTTCTTTCTTACTTCTTTCTTACTTCTTTCTTACTTCTTTCTATCTTCTTTTTCTTCTTTCTTACTTCTTTCTTACTTCTTTCTTACTTCTTTCTTCATTCCTTCTTACTTCTTTCTTACTTCTTTCTTACTTCTTTCTTACTCCTTTCTTTCTTCTTTCTTCTTTCTTTCTTACTTCTTTCTTACTTCTTTCTTACTTCTTTCTTACTTCTTTTTTCTTCTTTCTTACTTCTTTCTTACTTCTTTCTTACTTCTTTCTTTCTTCTTTCTTCTTTATTTCTTACTTCTTTCTTACTTCTTTCTTACTTCTTTCTCTCTTCTTTCTTACTTCTTTCTTACTTCTTTCTTTCTTCTTTCTTACTTCTTTCTTACTTCTTTCTTACTTCTTTCTTCATTCCTTTTTACTTATTTGTTACTTCTTTCTTACATCTTTCTTACTTCTTTCTTACTTCTTTCTTTCTTCTTTCTTCTTTCTTTCTTACTTCTTTCTTACTTCTTTCTTACTTCTTTCTTACTTCTTTCTTTCTTCTTTCTTACTTCTTTCTTACTTCTTTCTTACTTCTTTCTTTCTTACTTCTTTCTTACTTCTTTCTTACTTCTTTCTTTCTTCTTTCTTACTTCTTTCTTACTTCTTTCTTACTTCTTTCTTCATTCCTTTTTACTTCTTTCTTACTTCTTTCTTACTTCTTTCTTACTTCTTTCTTACTTCTTTATTTCTTCTTTCTTCTTTCTTTCTATACTTCTTTCTTACTTCTTTCTTACTTCTTTCTCTCTTCTTTCTTACTTCTTTCTTACTTCTTTCTTACTTCTTTCTTACTTCTTTCTTACTTCTTTCTTCTTTCTTTCTTACTTCTTTCTTACTTCTTTCTTACTTCTTTCTTACTTCTTTCTTACTTCTTTCTTACTTCTTTCTTCATTCCTTTTTACTTCTTTCTTACTTCTTTCTTACTTCTTTCTTACTTCTTTCTTACTTCTTTCTTTCTTCTTTCTTCTTTCTTTCTTACTTCTTTCTTACTTCTTTCTTACTTCTTTCTTACTTCTTTCTTTCTTCTTTCTTACTTCTTTCTTTCTTCTTTCTTACTTCTTTCTTACTTCTTTCTTACTTCTTTCTTCTTTCTATCTTACTTCTTTCTTACTTCTTTCTTACTTCTTTCTTCATTCCTTCTTACTTCTTTCTTACTTCTTTCCTCATTCCTTCTTACTTCTTTCTTACTTCTTTCTTACTTCTTTCTTACTTCTTTCTTTCTTCTTTCTTCTTTCTTTCTTACTTCTTTCTTACTTCTTTCTTACTTCTTTCTTTCTTCTTTCTTACTTCTTTCTTACTTCTTTCTTACTTCTTTCTTCTTTCTTTCTTACTTCTTTTTTACTTCTTTCTTACTTCTTTCTAACTTCTTTTGTCTTCATTCTTACTTCTTTCTTACTTCTTTCTTACTTCTTTCTTCATTCCTTCTTACTTCTTTCTTACTTCTTTCTTACTTCTTTCTTACTTCTTTCTTACTTCTTTCTTTCTTCTTTCTTCTTTCTTTCTTACTTCTTTCTTACTTCTTTCTTACTTCTTTCATACTTCTTTCTTTCTTCTTTCTTTCTTCTTTCTTCATTCCTTCTTACTTCTTTCTTACTTCTTTCTTTCTTCTTTCTTACTTCTTTATTACTTCTTCCTTCATCTTTCTTACTTCTTTCTTACTTCTTTCTTACTTCTTTCTTAATTGTTTCTTTCTTCTTTCTTACTTCTTTCTTTCTTCTTTCTTCTTTCTTTCTTACTTCTTTCTTACTTCTTTCTTACTTCTTTCTTACTTCTTTCTTTCTTCTTTCTTACTTCTTTCATACTTCTTTCTTACTTCTTTCTTTCTTCTTTCTTACTTCTTTCTTACTTCTTTCTTACTTCTTTCTTCTTTCTTTCTTACTTCTTTCTTACTTCTTTCTTACTTCTTTCTTCATTCCTTCTTACTTCTTTCTTACTTCTTTCCTCATTCCTTCTTACTTCTTTCTTACTTCTTTCTTACTTCTTTCTTACTTCTTTCTTTCTTCTTTCTTCTTTCTTTCTTACTTCTTTCTTACTTCTTTCTTACTTCTTTCTTACTTCTTTCTTTCTTCTTTCTTACTTCTTTCATACTTCTTTCTTTCTTCTTTCTTTCTTCTTTCTTACTTCTTTCTTACTTCTTTCTTACTTCTTTCTTCTTTCTTTCTTACTTCTTTCTTACTTCTTTCTTACTTCTTTCTTCATTTCTTCTTACTTCTTTCTTACTTCTTTCCTCATTCCTTCTTACTTCTTTCTTACATCTTTCTTACTTCTTTCTTACTTCTTTCTTTCTTCTTCCTTCTTTCTTTCTTACTTCTTTCTTACTTCTTACTTACTTCTTTCTTCTTTCTTTCTTACTTCTTTCTTACTTCTTTCTTACTTCTTTCTAACTTCTTTTTTCTTCTTTCTTACTTCTTTCTTACTTCTTTCTTACTTCTTTCTTCATTCCTTCTTACTTCTTTCTTACTTCTTTCTTACTTCTTTCTTACTTCTTTCTTACTTCTTTCTTTCTTCTTTCTTCTTTCTTTCTTACTTCTTTCTTACTTCTTTCTTAATTCTTTCATACTTCTTTCTTTCTTCTTTCTTTCTTCTTTCTTCATTCCTTCTTACTTCTTTCTTACTTCTTTCTTTCTTCTTTCTTACTTCTTTCTTCATTCCTTTTTACTTCTTTCTTACTTCTTTCTTACTTCTTTCTTACTTCTTTCTTTCTTCTTTCTTCTTTCTTTCTTACTTCTTTCTTACTTCATTCTTACTTCTTTCTTACTTCTTTCTTTCTTCTTTCTTACTTCTTTCATACTTCTTTCTTACTTCTTTCTTTCTTCTTTCTTACTTCTTTCTTACTTCTTTCTTACTTCTTTCTTCTTTCTTTCTTACTTCTTTCTTACTTCTTTCTTACTTCTTTCTTCATTCCTTCTTACTTCTTTCTTACTTCTTTCCTCATTCCTTCTTACTTCTTTCTTACTTCTTTCTTACTTCTTTCTTACTTCTTTCTTTCTTCTTTCTTCTTTCTTTCTTACTTCTTTCTTACTTCTTTCTTACTTCTTTCTTTCTTCTTTCTTACTTCTTTCTTACTTCTTTCTTACTTCTTTCTTCTTTCTTTCTTACTTCTTTCTTACTTCTTTCTTACTTCTTTCTTACTTCTTTCTTCTTTCTTTCTTACTTCTTTCTTACTTCTTTCTTACTTCTTTCTTACTTCTTTCTTACTTCTTTCTTCATTCCTTCTTACTTCTTTCTTACTTCTTTCTTACTTCTTTCTTACTTCTTTCTTACTTCTTTCTTTCTTCTTTCTTCTTTCTTTCTTACTTCTTTCTTACTTCTTACTTCTTTCTTACTTCTTTCTTTCTTCTTTCTTACTTCTTTCATACTTCTTTCTTACTTCTTTCTTACTTCTTTCTTCTTTCTTTCTTACTTCTTTCTTACTTCTTTCTTACTTCTTTCTTACTTCTTTCTTGCTTCTTTCTTACTTCTTTCTTACTTCTTTCTTCTTTCTTTCTTACTTCTTTCTTCATTCCTTCTTACTTCTTTCTTACTTCTTTCTTACTTCTTTCTTACTTCTTTCTATCTTCTTTTTTCTTCTTTCTTACTTCTTTCTTACTTCTTTCTTACTTCTTTCTTCATTCCTTCTTACTTCTTTCTTACTTCTTTCTTACTTCTTTCTTACTTCTTTTTTTCTTCTTTCTTACTTCTTTCTTACTTCTTTCTTACTTCTTTCTTTCTTCTTTCTTCTTTATTTCTTACTTCTTTCTTACTTCTTTCTTACTTCTTTCTCTCTTCTTTCTTACTTCTTTCTTACTTCTTTCTTTCTTCTTTCTTACTTCTTTCTTACTTCTTTCTTACTTCTTTCTTCATTCCTTTTTACTTATTTGTTACTTCTTTCTTACATCTTTCTTACTTCTTTCTTACTTCTTTCTTTCTTCTTTCTTCTTTCTTTCTTACTTCTTTCTTACTTCTTTCTTACTTCTTTCTTACTTCTTTCTTTCTTCTTTCTTACTTCTTTCTTACTTCTTTCTTACTTCTTTCTTTCTTACTTCTTTCTTACTTCTTTCTTACTTCTTTCTTTCTTCTTTCTTACTTCTTTCTTACTTCTTTCTTACTTCTTTCTTCATTCCTTTTTACTTCTTTCTTACTTCTTTCTTACTTCTTTCTTACTTCTTTCTTACTTCTTTATTTCTTCTTTCTTCTTTCTTTCTATACTTCTTTCTTACTTCTTTCTTACTTCTTTCTCTCTTCTTTCTTACTTCTTTCTTACTTCTTTCTTACTTCTTTCTTACTTCTTTCTTACTTCTTTCTTCTTTCTTTCTTACTTCTTTCTTACTTCTTTCTTACTTCTTTCTTACTTCTTTCTTACTTCTTTCTTACTTCTTTCTTCATTCCTTTTTACTTCTTTCTTACTTCTTTCTTACTTCTTTCTTACTTCTTTCTTACTTCTTTCTTTCTTCTTTCTTCTTTCTTTCTTACTTCTTTCTTACTTCTTTCTTACTTCTTTCTTACTTCTTTCTTTCTTCTTTCTTACTTCTTTCTTTCTTCTTTCTTACTTCTTTCTTACTTCTTTCTTACTTCTTTCTTCTTTCTATCTTACTTCTTTCTTACTTCTTTCTTACTTCTTTCTTCATTCCTTCTTACTTCTTTCTTACTTCTTTCCTCATTCCTTCTTACTTCTTTCTTACTTCTTTCTTACTTCTTTCTTACTTCTTTCTTTCTTCTTTCTTCTTTCTTTCTTACTTCTTTCTTACTTCTTTCTTACTTCTTTCTTTCTTCTTTCTTACTTCTTTCTTACTTCTTTCTTACTTCTTTCTTCTTTCTTTCTTACTTCTTTTTTACTTCTTTCTTACTTCTTTCTAACTTCTTTTTTCTTCATTCTTACTTCTTTCTTACTTCTTTCTTACTTCTTTCTTCATTCCTTCTTACTTCTTTCTTACTTCTTTCTTACTTCTTTCTTACTTCTTTCTTACTTCTTTCTTTCTTCTTTCTTCTTTCTTTCTTACTTCTTTCTTACTTCTTTCTTACTTCTTTCATACTTCTTTCTTTCTTCTTTCTTTCTTCTTTCTTCATTCCTTCTTACTTCTTTCTTACTTCTTTCTTTCTTCTTTCTTACTTCTTTATTACTTCTTCCTTCATCTTTCTTACTTCTTTCTTACTTCTTTCTTACTTCTTTCTTAATTGTTTCTTTCTTCTTTCTTACTTCTTTCTTTCTTCTTTCTTCCTTCTTTCTTACTTCTTTCTTTCTTCTTTCTTCTTTCTTTCTTACTTCTTTCTTACTTCTTTCTTACTTCTTTCATACTTCTTTCTTTCTTCTTTCTTACTTCTTTCTTCATTCCTTCTTACTTCTTTCTTACTTCTTTCTTTCTTCTTTCTTACTTCTTTCTTACTTCTTCCTTCATCTTTCTTACTTCTTTCTTACTTCTTTCTTACTTCTTTCTTACTTCTTTCTTACTTCTTTCTAACTTCTTTTTTCTTCTTTCTTACTTCTTTCTTTCTTCTTTCTTACTTCTTTCTTACTTCTTTCTTACTTCTTTCTTACTTCTTTCTTACTTCTTTCCTCGTTCCTTTTTACTTCTTTCTTACTTCTTTCTTACTTATTTCTTACTTCTTTCTTACTTCTTTCTTACTTCTTTCTTACTTCTTTCTTTCTCCTTTCTTCTTTCTTTCTTACTTCTTTCTTACTTCTTTCTTTCTTCTTTCTTACTTCTTTCTTACTTCTTTCTTACTTCTTTCTTTCTTCTTTCTTACTTCTTTCTTTCTTCTTTCTTACTTCTTTCTTACTTCTTTCTTACTTCTTTCTTCTTTCTTTCTTACTTCTTTCTTACTTTTTCTTACTTCTTTCTTCATTCCTTCTTACTTCTTTCTTACTTCTTTCTTCATTCTTTCTTACTTCTTTCTTACTTCCTTCTTACTTCTTTCTTACTTCTTTCTTACTTCTTTCTTTCTTCTTTCTTACTTCTTTCTTTCTTATTTCTTACTTCTTTCTTACTTCTTTCTTACTTATTTCTTACTTCTTTCTTACTTCTTTCTTTCTTCTTTCTTCTTTCTTTCTTACTTCTTTCTTACTTCTTTCTTACTTCTTTCTAACTTCTTTCTTTCTTCTTTCTTACTTCTTTCTTACTTCTTTCTTACTTCTTTCTTTCTTCTTTCTTACTTCTTTCTTACTTCTTTCTTACTACTTTCTTACTTCTTTCTTCTTTCTTTCTTACTTCTTTCTTACTTCTTTCTTACTTCTTTCTTACTTCTTTCTTACTTCTTTCATAATTCTTTCTTACTTCTTTCTTACTTCTTTCTTTCTTCTTTCTTCTTTCTTTCTTACTTCTTTCTTTCTTCTTTCTTACTTCTTTCATAATTCTTTCTTACTTCTTTCTTACTTCTTTCTTCTTTCTTTCTTACTTCTTTCTTACTTCTTTCTTACTTATTTCTTACTTCTTTCTAAGTTCTTTCTTTGTTTCTTCTTTCTTACTTCTTTCATACTTCTTTCTTTCTTCTTTCTTACTTCTTTCTTCATTCCTTCTTACTTCTTTCTTACTTCTTTCTTATTTCTTCCTTTCTTCTTTCTTACTTCTTTCATACTTCTTTCTTCTTTCTTTCTTCTTTCTTACTTCTTTCTTACTTCTTTCTTACTTCTTTCTTACTTCTTTCTTCTTTCTTTATTACTTCTTTCTTACTTCTTTCTTACTTCTTTCTTACTTCTTTCTTACTTCTTTCTTACTTCTTTCATACGTCTTTCTTACTTCTTTCTTACTCCTTTCTTCTTTCTTTCTTACTTCTTTCTTTCTTCTTTCTTACTTCTTTCATACGTCTTTCTTACTTCTTTCTTACTTCTTTCTTCTTTCTTTCTTACTTCTTTCTTACTTCTTTCTTACTTCTTTCTAACTTCTTTCTTACTTCTTTCTTACTTCTTTCTCACTTCTTTCTTCTTTCTTTCTTACTTCTTTCTTACTTCTTTCATACTTCTTTCTTTCTTCTTCCTTACTTCTTTCTTCTTTCTTTCTTACTTCTTTCTTACGTCTTTCTTACTTCTTTCTTACTTCTTTCGTACTTCTTTCTTTCTTCTTTCTTACTTCTTTCATACTTCTTTCTTACTTCTTTCTTACTTCTTTCTAACTTCTTTCTTACTTCTTTCTTACTTCTTTCTCACTTCTTTCTTCTTTCTTTCTTACTTCTTTCTTACTACTTTCTTACTTCTTTCTTACTTCTTTCTTACTTCTTTCTTCTTTATTTCTTACTTCTTTGTTACTTCTTTCTTACTTCTTTCTTAATTCTTTCTTTCTTACTTCTTTCTTACTTCTTTCTTACTTATTTCTTACTACTTTCTAACTTCTTTCTTACTTCTTTCTTACTTCTTTCTAACTTCTTTCTGACTTCTTTCTTACTTCTTTCTTTCTTACTTCTTTCTTACTTCTTTCATACTTCTTTCTTTCTTCTTCCTTACTTCTTTCTTCTTTCTTTCTTATTTCTTTCTTACTTCTTTCCTACTTCTTTCTTACTTCTTTCTTTATTCCTTTTTACTTCTTTCCTACTTCTTTCTTACTTCTTTCTTACTCCTTTCTTACTTCTTTCTTCTTTCTTTCTTACTTCTTTCTTACTTCTTTCTTACTTCTTTCTTTCTTCTTTCTTACTTCTTTCTTACTTCTTTCTTCTTTCTTTCTTACTTCTTTCTTACTTCTTTCTTACTTCTTTCTTACTTCTTTCTAACTTCTTTCTTCATTCCTTCTTACTTCTTTCTTTCTTCTTTCTTACTTCTTTCTTACTTCTTTCTTCTTTCTTTCTTACGTATTTCTTACTTCTTTCTAACTTCTTTCTGACTTCTTTCTTACTTCTTTCTTTCTTACTTCTTTCTTACTTCTTTCATACTTCTTTCTTTCTTCTTCCTTACTTCTTTCTCCTTTCTTTCTTACTTCTTTCTTACGTCTTTCTTACTTCTTTCTTACTTCTTTCGTACTTCTTTCTTTCTTCTTTCTTACTTCTTTCATACTTCTTTCTTACTTCTTTCTTACTTCTTTCTAACTTCTTTCTTACTTCTTTCTTACTTCTTTCTCACTTCTTTCTTCTTTCTTTCTAACTTCTTTCTTAATTCTTTCTTACTTCTTTCTAACTTCTTTCTTACTTCTTTCTTACTTCTTTCTTACTTCTTTCTTTCTTACTTCTTTCTTACTTCTTTTACACTTCTTTCTTTCTCCTTTCTTACTTCTTTCTTCATTCCTTCTTACTTCTTTCTTACTTCTTTCTTACTTCTTTCTTAATTCTTTCTTACTTCTTTCTTCTTTATTTCTTACTTCTTTCTTACTTCTTTCTTACTTCTTTCTTACTTCTTTCTTTCTTACTTCTTTCTTACTTCTTTCTTACTTATTTCTTACTACTTTCTAACTTCTTTCTTACTTCTTTCTTACTTCTTTCTAACTTCTTTCTGACTTCTTTCTTACTTCTTTCTTTCTTACTTCTTTCTTACTTCTTTCATACTTCTTTCTTTCTTCTTCCTTACTTCTTTCTTCTTTCTTTCTTACTTCTTTCTTACTTCTTTCCTACTTCTTTCTTACTTCTTTCTTTATTCCTTTTTACTTCTTTCCTACTTCTTTCTTACTTCTTTCTTACTCCTTTCTTACTTCTTTCTTCTTTCTTTCTTACTTCTTTCTTACTTCTTTCTTACTTCTTTCTTACTTCTTTCTTACTTCTTTCTTACTTCTTTCTTACTTCTTCCTTTCTTCTTTCTTACTTCTTTCTTACTTCTTTCTTCTTTCTTTCTTACTTCTTTCTTACTTCTTTCTTACTTCTTTCTTACTTCTTTCTAACTTCTTTCTTCATTCCTTCTTACTTCTTTCTTACTTCTTTCTTACTTCTTTCTTACTTCTTTCTTTCTTCTTTCTTCTTTCTTTCTTACTTCTTTCTTTCTTCTTTCTTACTTCTTTCTTACTTCTTTCTTTCTTCTTTCTTACTTCTTTCATACTTATTTCTTACTTCTTTCTTACTTCTTTCTTCTTTCTTTCCTACTCCTTTCTTACCTCTTTCTTACTTCTTTCTTACTTCTTTCTTACTTCTTTCTTCTTTCTTCCTTCTTTCTTACTTCTTTCTTACTTCTTTCTTTCTTCTTTCTACTTTCTTTCTTACTTCTTTCTTTCTTCTTTCTTACTTCTTTCTTACTTCTTTCTTTCTTCTTTCTTACTTCTTTCATACTGATTTCTTACTTCTTTCTTACTTCTTTCTTCTTTCTTTCCTACTCCTTTCTTACCTCTTTCTTACTTCTTTCTTACTTCTTTCTTACTTCTTTCTTCTTTCTTCCTTCTTTCTTACTTCTTTCTTAATTCTTTCTTACTTCTTTCTTCTTTATTTCTTACTTCTTTCTTACTTCTTTCTTACTTCTTTCTTACTTCTTTCTTTCTTACTTCTTTCTTACTTCTTTCTTACTTATTTCTTACTACTTTCTAACTTCTTTCTTACTTCTTTCTTACTTCTTTCTAACTTCTTTCTGACTTCTTTCTTACTTCTTTCTTTCTTACTTCTTTCTTACTTCTTTCATACTTCTTTCTTTCTTCTTCCTTACTTCTTTCTTCTTTCTTTCTTACTTCTTTCTTACGTCTTTCTTACTTCTTTCTTACTTCTTTCGTACTTCTTTCTTTCTTCTTTCTTACTTCTTTCATACTTCTTTCTTACTTCTTTCTTACTTCTTTCTAACTTCTTTCTTACTTCTTTCTTACTTCTTTCTCACTTCTTTCTTCTTTCTTTCTAACTTCTTTCTTAATTCTTTCTTACTTCTTTCTAACTTCTTTCTTACTTCTTTCTTACTTCTTTCTTACTTCTTTCTTTCTTACTTCTTTCTTACTTCTTTTACACTTCTTTCTTTCTCCTTTCTTACTTCTTTCTTCATTCCTTCTTACTTCTTTCTTACTTCTTTCTTACTTCTTTCTTAATTCTTTCTTACTTCTTTCTTCTTTATTTCTTACTTCTTTCTTACTTCTTTCTTACTTCTTTCTTACTTCTTTCTTTCTTACTTCTTTCTTACTTCTTTCTTACTTATTTCTTACTACTTTCTAACTTCTTTCTTACTTCTTTCTTACTTCTTTCTAACTTCTTTCTGACTTCTTTCTTACTTCTTTCTTTCTTACTTCTTTCTTACTTCTTTCATACTTCTTTCTTTCTTCTTCCTTACTTCTTTCTTCTTTCTTTCTTACTTCTTTCTTACTTCTTTCCTACTTCTTTCTTACTTCTTTCTTTATTCCTTTTTACTTCTTTCCTACTTCTTTCTTACTTCTTTCTTACTCCTTTCTTACTTCTTTCTTCTTTCTTTCTTACTTCTTTCTTACTTCTTTCTTACTTCTTTCTTACTTCTTTCTAACTTCTTTCTTCATTCCTTCTTACTTCTTTCTTACTTCTTTCTTACTTCTTTCTTACTTCTTTCTTTCTTCTTTCTTCTTTCTTTCTTACTTCTTTCTTTCTTCTTTCTTACTTCTTTCTTACTTCTTTCTTTCTTCTTTCTTACTTCTTTCATACTTATTTCTTACTTCTTTCTTACTTCTTTCTTCTTTCTTTCCTACTCCTTTCTTACCTCTTTCTTACTTCTTTCTTACTTCTTTCTTACTTCTTTCTTCTTTCTTCCTTCTTTCTTACTTCTTTCTTACTTCTTTCTTTCTTCTTTCTTCTTTCTTTCTTACTTCTTTCTTTCTTCTTTCTTACTTCTTTCTTACTTCTTTCTTTCTTCTTTCTTACTTCTTTCATACTGATTTCTTACTTCTTTCTTACTTCTTTCTTCTTTCTTTCCTACTCCTTTCTTACCTCTTTCTTACTTCTTTCTTACTTCTTTCTTACTTCTTTCTTCTTTCTTCCTTCTTTCTTACTTCTTTCTTAATTCTTTCTTACTTCTTTCTTCTTTATTTCTTACTTCTTTCTTACTTCTTTCTTACTTCTTTCTTACTTCTTTCTTTCTTACTTCTTTCTTACTTCTTTCTTACTTATTTCTTACTACTTTCTTACTTCTTTCTTACTTCTTTCTTACTTCTTTCTAACTTCTTTCTGACTTCTTTCTTACTTCTTTCTTTCTTGCTTCTTTCTTACTTCTTTCATACTTCTTTCTTTCTTCTTCCTTACTTCTTTCTTCTTTCTTTCTTACTTCTTTCTTACTTCTTTCCTACTTCTTTCTTACTTCTTTCTTTATTCCTTTTTACTTCTTTCCTACTTCTTTCTTACTTCTTTCTTACTCCTTTCTTACTTCTTTCTTCTTTCTTTCTTACTTCTTTCTTACTTCTTTCTTACTTCTTTCTTACTTCTTTCTTACTTCTTTCTTACTTCTTTCTTTCTTCTTTCTTACTTCTTTCTTACTTCTTTCTTCTTTCTTTCTTACTTCTTTCTTACTTCTTTCTTACTTCTTTCTTACTTCTTTCTAACTTCTTTCTTCATTCCTTCTTACTTCTTTCTTACTTCTTTCTTACTTCTTTCTTACTTCTTTCTTTCTTCTTTCTTCTTTCTTTCTTACTTCTTTCTTCTTTCTTACTTCTTTCTTACTTCTTTCTTTCTTCTTTCTTACTTCTTTCATACTTATTTCTTACTTCTTTCTTACTTCTTTCTTCTTTCTTTCCTACTCCTTTCTTACCTCTTTCTTACTTCTTTCTTACTTCTTTCTTACTTCTTTCTTCTTTCTTCCTCCTTCTTACTTCTTTCTTACTTCTTTCTTACTTCTTTCGTACTTCTTTCTTACTTCTTTCTTACTTCTTTCTTACTTCTTTCTTCTTTCTTTCTTACTTCTTTCTTACTTCTTTCGTACTTCTTTCTTACTTCTTTCTTACTTCTTTCTTACTTCTTTCTTCTTTCTTTCTTACTTCTTTCTTACTTCTTTCTTACTTCTTTCTTACTTCTTTCTTACTTCTTTCTTACTTCTTTCTTACTTCTTTCTTACTTCTTTCTTTCTTCTTTCTTCTTTCTTTCTTACTTCTTTCTTACTTCTTTCTTACTTCTTTCTTCTTTCTTTCTTCTTTCTTACTTCTTTCATACTTCTTTCTAACTTCTTTCTTCTTTCTTACTTCTTTCTTACTTCTTTCTTACTTCTTTCTTCTTTCTTTCTTATTTCTTTCTTACTTCTTTCTTACTTCTTTCTTACTTCTTTCTTACTTCTTTCTTACTTCTTTATTCATTCCTTCTTACTTCTTTCTTACTTCTTTCTTACTTCTTTCTTACTTCTTTCTTACTTCTTTCTTCTTTCTTTCTTACTTCTTTCTTTCATCTTTCTTCTATCTTTCTTACTTCTTTCTGACTTCTTTCTTACTTCTTTCTTACTTCTTTCTTTCTTCTTTCTTACTTCTTTCATACTTCTTTCTTCTTTCTTTCTTACTTCTTTCTTCTTTCTTACTTCTTTCTTACTTCTTTCTTTCTTCTTTCTTACTTCTTTCTTTCTTCTTTCTCTTTCTTACTTCTTTCTTCATTCCTTCTTACTTCTTTCTTACTTCTTTGTTTCTTCTTTCTTACTTCTTTCATACTTCTTTCTTACTTCTTTCTTACTTCTTTCTTCTTTCTTTCTTCTTTCTTACTTCTTTCTTACTTCTTTCTTACTTCTTTCTTACTTCTTTCTTCATTCCTTTTTACTTATTTCTTCCTTCTTTCTTTCTTCTTTCTTACTTCTTTCTTACTTCTTTCTTTCTTCTTTCTTCTTTCTTTCTTACTTCTTTCTTTCTTCTTTCTTCCTTCTTTCTTAGTTCTTTCTTACTTCTTTCTTACTTCTTTCTTACTTCTTTCTTACTTCTTTCTTACTTCTTTCTTTCTTCTTTCTTCTTTCTTTCTTACTTCTTTCTTACTTCTTTCTTACTTCTTTCTTACTTCTTTCTTTCTTCTTTCTTACTTCTTTCATACTTCTTTCTTACTTCTTTCTTACTTCTTTCTTCTTTCTTTCTTACTTCTTTCTTACTTCTTTCATACTTCTTTCTTACTTCTTTCTTACTTCTTTCATACTTCTTTCTTTCTTCTTTCTTACTTCTTTCTTCATTCCTTCTTACTTCTTTCTTTCTTCTTTCTTACTTCTTTCTTACTTCTTTGTTCTTTCTTTCTTACTTCCTTCTTACTTCTTTCTTACTTCTTTCTTACTTCTTTCTTTCTTCTTTCTTAATTCTTTCTTTCTTCTTTCTTACTTCTTTCTTACTTCTTTCTTCATTCCTTCTTACTTCTTTCTTACTTCTTTCTTTCTTTTTTCTTACTTCTTTCATACTTCTTTCTTACTTCTTTCTTACTTCTTTCTTCTTTCTTTCTTCTTTCTTACTTCTTTCTTACTTCTTTCTTACTTCTTTCTTACTTCTTTCTTACTTCTTTCTTACTTCTTTCTTACTTATTTCTTCATTCCTTTTTACTTCTTTCTTACTTCTTTCTTACTTCTTTCTTACTTCTTTCTTACTTCTTTCTTTCTTCTTTCTTCTTTCTTTCTTACTTCTTTCTTACTTCTTTCTTACTTCTTTCTTACTTCTTTCTTTTTTCTTCTTTCTTTCTTACTTCTTTCTTACTTCTTTCTTTCTTCTTTCTTCTTTCTTTCTTACTTCTTTCTTACTTCTTTCTTACTTCTTTCTTTCTTCTTTCTTACTTCTTTCATACTTCTTTCTTACTTCTTTCTTCTTTCTTACTTCTTTCTTACTTCTTTCTTACTTCTTTCTTCTTTCTTTCTTACTTCTTTCTTACTTCTTTCTTACTTCTTTCTTCATTCCTTCTTACTTCTTTCTTACTTCTTTCTTTCTTCTTTCTTCTTTCTTTCTTACTTCTTTCTTACTTCTTTCTTACTTCTTTACTTCTTTCTTTCTTCTTTCTTCTTTCTTTCTTACTTCTTTCTTACTTCTTTCTTACTTCTTTCTTCTTTCTTTCTTAATTCTTTCTTCTTTCTTTCTTACTTCTTTCTTCTTTCTTTCTTACTTCTTTCTTACTTCTTTCTTACTTCGTTCTTACTTCTTTATTCATTCCTTCTTACTTCTTTCTTACTTCTTTCTTACTTCTTTCTTACTTCTTTCTTCTTTCTTTCTTACTTCTTTCTTTCATCTTTCTTCTTTCTTTCTTACTTCTTTCTTACTTCTTTCTTACTTCTTTCTTACTTCTTTCTTTCTTCTTTCTTACTTCTTTCATACTTCTTCCTTACTTCTTTCTTACTTCTTTCTTCTTTCTTTCTTACTTTTTTCTTACTTCTTTCTTACTAATTTCTTACTTCTTTCTAAGTTCTTTCTTTCTTACTTCTTTCTTACTTCTTTCTTACTTCTTTCTTTCTTCTTTCTTCTTTCTTTCTTACTTCTTTCTTACTTCTTTCTTACTTCTTTCTTTCTTCTTTCTTACTTTCTTCATACTTCTTTCTTACTTCTTTCTTACTTCTTTCTTACTTCTTTCTTACTTCTTTCTTACTTCTTTCTTACTTCTTTCTTTATTCCTTTTTACTTCTTTCCTACTTCTTTCTTACTTCTTTCTTACTTCTTTCTTACTTCTTTCTTCTTTCTTTCTTACTTCTTTCTTACGTCTTTTTTACTTCTTTCTTACTTCTTTCGTACTTCTTTCTTTCTTCTTTCTTACTTCTTTCATACTTCTTTCTTTCTTCTTTCTTTCTTCTTTCTTACTTCTTTCTTACTTCTTTCTTACTTCTTTCTTACTTCTTTCTTTCTTCTTTCTTACTTCTTTCTTACTTCTTTCTTAGTTCTTTCTTCTTTCTTTCTTACTTCTTTCTTACTTCTTTCTTACTTCTTTCTAACTTCTTTCTTCATTCCTTCTTACTTCTTTCTTACTTCTTTCTTCTTTCTTACTTCTTTCTTACTTCTTTCTTTCTTCTTTCTTACTTCTTTCTTTCTTCTTTCTTCTTTCTTTCTTACTTCTTTCTGCTTTCTTTCTTACTCCTTTCTTACCTCTTTCTTACTTCTTTCTTACTTCTTTCTTACTTCTTTCTTACTTCTTTCTTCTTTCTTCCTTCCTTCTTACTTCTTTCTTACTTATTTCTTACTTCTTTCTTACTTCTTTCTTACTTCTTTCTTACTTCTTTCTTACTTCGTTGTTCTTTCTTTCTTTCTTCTTACTTTCTTCTTTCTTACTTCTTTCTTACTTCTTTCTTACTTCTTACTAACTTCTTTTTTCTTCTTTCTTACTTCTTTCTTACTTCCTTCTTACTTATTTCTTACTTCTTTCTAACTTCTTTCTTACTTCTTTCTTACTTCTTTCTAACTTCTTTCTTACTTCTTTCTTACTTCTTTCTTTCTTCTTTCTTACTTCTTTCTTTCTTCTTTCTTACTTCTTTCTTACTTCTTTCTTCTTTCTTTCTTCTTTCTTACTTCTTTCTTACTTCTTTCTTACTTCTTTCTTACTTCTTTCTTCATTCCTTTTTACTTATATCTTACTTCTTTCTTTCTTCTTTCTTACTTCTTTCTTACTTCTTTCTTCTTTCTTTCTTGCTTCTTTCTTACTTCTTTCTTACTTCTTTCTTACTTCTTTCTAACTTCTTTCTTCATTCCTTCTTACTTCTTTCTTACTTCTTTCTTACTTCTTTCTTACTTCTTTCTTACTTCTTTCTTTCTTCTTTCTTCTTTCTTTCTTACTTCTTTCTTACTTCTTTCTTACTTCTTTCTTACTTCTTTCTTTCTTCTTTCTTACTTTTTTCATACTTATTTCTTACTTCTTTCTTACTTCTTTCTTCTTTCTTTCCTACTCCTTTCTTACCTCTTTCTTACTTCTTTCTTACTTCTTTCTTACTTCTTTCTTTCTTCTTTCTTCTTTCTTTCTTATTTCTTTCTTTCTTCTTTCTTACTTCTTTCTTACTTCTTTCTTTCTTCTTTCTTATTCTTTCATACTTATTTCTTACTTCTTTCTTACTTCTTTCTTCTTTCTTTCCTACTCCTTTCTTACCTCTTTCTTACTTCTTTCTTACTTCTTTCTTACTTCTTTCTTCTTTCTTCCTTCTTTCTTACTTCTTTCTTACTTCTTTCTTTCTTCTTTCTTCTTTCTTTCTTACTTCTTTCTTTCTTCTTTCTTACTTCTTTCTTACTTCTTTCTTTCTTCTTTCTTACTTCTTTCATACTTATTTCTTACTTCTTTCTTACTTCTTTCTTCTTTCTTTCCTACTCCTTTCTTACCTCTTTCTTACTTCTTTCTTACTTCTTTCTTCTTTCTTCTTTCTTCCTTCTTTCTTACTTCTTTCTTAATTCTTTCTTACTTCTTTCTTCTTTATTTCTTACTTCTTTCTTACTTCTTTCTTACTTCTTTCTTACTTCTTTCTTTCTTACTTCTTTCTTACTTCTTTCTTACTTATTTCTTACTACTTTCTAACTTCTTTCTTACTTCTTTCTTACTTCTTTCTAACTTCTTTCTGACTTCTTTCTTACTTCTTTCTTTCTTACTTCTTTCTTACTTCTTTCATACTTCTTTCTTTCTTCTTCCTTACTTCTTTCTTCTTTCTTACTTCTTTCTTACTTCTTTCCTACTTCTTTCTTACTTCTTTCTTTATTCCTTTTTACTTCTTTCCTACTTCTTTCTTACTTCTTTCTTACTCCTTTCTTACTTCTTTCTTCTTTCTTTCTTACTTCTTTCTTACTTCTTTCTTACTTCTTTCTTACTTCTTTCTTACTTCTTTCTTACTTCTTTCTTTCTTCTTTCTTACTTCTTTCTTACTTCTTTCTTCTTTCTTTCTTACTTCTTTCTTACTTCTTTCTTACTTCTTTCTAACTTCTTTCTTCATTCCTTCTTACTTCTTTCTTACTTCTTTCTTACTTCTTTCTTCTTTCTTTCTTCTTTCTTCTTTCTTTCTTACTTCTTTCTTTCTTCTTTCTTACTTCTTTCTTACTTCTTTCTTTCTTCTTTCTTACTTCTTTCATACTTATTTCTTACTTCTTTCTTACTTCTTTCTTCTTTCTTTCCTACTCCTTTCTTACCTCTTTCTTACTTCTTTCTTACTTCTTTCTTACTTCTTTCTTCTTTCTTCCTTCTTTCTTACTTCTTTCTTACTTCTTTCTTACTTCTTTCGTACTTCTTTCTTACTTCTTTCTTACTTCTTTCTTACTTCTTTCTTCTTTCTTTCTTACTTCTTTCTTACTTCTTTCGTACTTCTTTCTTACTTCTTTCTTACTTCTTTCTTACTTCTTTCTTCTTTCTTTCTTACTTCTTTCTTACTTCTTTCTTACTTCTTTCTTACTTCTTTCTTACTTCTTTCTTACTTCTTTCTTACTTCTTTCTTACTTCTTTCTTTCTTCTTTCTTCTTTCTTTCTTACTTCTTTCTTACTTCTTTCTTACTTCTTTCTTCTTTCTTTCTTCTTTCTTACTTCTTTCATACTTCTTTCTTACTTCTTTCTTCTTTCTTACTTCTTTCTTACTTCTTTCTTACTTCTTTCTTCTTTCTTTCTTATTTCTTTCTTACTTCTTTCTTACTTCTTTCTTACTTCTTTCTTACTTCTTTCTTACTTCTTTATTCATTCCTTCTTACTTCTTTCTTACTTCTTTGTTTCTTCTTTCTTACTTCTTTCATACTTCTTTCTTACTTCTTTCTTACTTCTTTCTTCTTTCTTTCTTCTTTCTTACTTCTTTCTTACTTCTTTCTTACTTCTTTCTTACTTCTTTCTTCATTCCTTTTTACTTATTTCTTCCTTCTTTCTTTCTTCTTTCTTACTTCTTTCTTACTTCTTTCTTTCTTCTTTCTTCTTTCTTTCTTACTTCTTTCTTTCTTCTTTCTTCCTTCTTTCTTACTTCTTTCTTACTTCTTTCTTACTTCTTTCTTACTTCTTTCTTACTTCTTTCTTACTTCTTTCTTACTTCTTTCTTTCTTCTTTCTTCTTTCTTTCTTACTTCTTTCTTACTTCTTTCTTACTTCTTTCTTACTTCTTTCTTTCTTCTTTCTTACTTCTTTCATACTTCTTTCTTACTTCTTTCTTACTTCTTTCTTCTTTCTTTCTTACTTCTTTCTTACTTCTTTCTTACTTATTTCTTACTTCTTTCTAAGTTCTTTCTTTCTTACTTCTTTCTTACTTCTTTCATACTTCTTTCTTACTTCTTTCTTACTTCTTTCTTACTTCTTTCATACTTCTTTCTTTCTTCTTTCTTACTTCTTTCTTCATTCCTTCTTACTTCTTTCTTACTTCTTTCTAACTTCTTTATTCATTCCTTCTTACTTCTTTCTTTCTTCTTTCTTACTTCTTTCTTACTTCTTTGTTCTTTCTTTCTTACTTCCTTCTTACTTCTTTCTTACTTCTTTCTTACTTCTTTCTTTCTTCTTTCTTAATTCTTTCTTTCTTCTTTCTTACTTCTTTCTTACTTCTTTCTTCATTCCTTCTTACTTCTTTCTTACTTCTTTCTTTCTTTTTTCTTACTTCTTTCATACTTCTTTCTTACTTCTTTCTTACTTCTTTCTTCTTTCTTTCTTCTTTCTTACTTCTTTCTTACTTCTTTCTTACTTCTTTCTTACTTCTTTCTTACTTCTTTCTTACTTCTTTCTTACTTCTTTCTTACTTATTTCTTCATTCCTTTTTACTTCTTTCTTACTTCTTTCTTACTTCTTTCTTACTTCTTTCTTACTTCTTTCTTTTTTCTTTCTTCTTTTTTTCTTACTTCTTTCTTACTTCTTTCTTACTTCTTTCTTACTTCTTTCTTTTTTCTTCTTTCTTTCTTACTTCTTTCTTACTTCTTTCTTTCTTCTTTCTTACTTCTTTCTTACTTCTTTCTTACTTCTTTCTTCTTTCTTTCTTACTTCTTTCTTACTTCTTTCTTACTTCTTTCTTCATTCCTTCTTACTTCTTTCTTACATCTTTCTTTCTTCTTTCTTCTTTCTTTCTTACTTCTTTCTTACTTCTCTCTTACTTCTTTCTTACTTCTTTCTTTCTTCTCTCTTGCTTCTTTCTTTCTTCTTTCTTACTTCTTTCTTACTTCTTTCTTCTTTCTTTCTTTCTTCTTTCTTTCTTCTTTCTTACTTCTTTCTTACTTCTTTCTTACTTCTTTCTAACTTCTTTTTTTCTACTTTCTTACTTCTTTCTTACTTCTTTCTTTCTTAATTCTTTCTTACTTCTTTCGTACTTCTTTCTTACTTCTTTCTTACTTCTTTCTTCTTTCTTACTTCTTTCTTACTTCTTTCTTTCTTTATTCTTTCTTACTTCTTTCGTACTTCTTTCTTACTTCTTTCTTTCTTCTTTCTTACTTCTTTCATACTTCTTTTTTACTTCTTTCTTACTTCTTTCTTACTTCTTTCTTACTTCTTTATAACTTTTTTTTTCTTCTTTCTTACTTCTTTCTTACTTTTTCTTACTTTTTCTTTCTTCTTTCTTTCTTCTTATTTTCTTCTTTCTTTCTTACTTCTTTCTTACTTCTTTCTTACTTCTTTCTTACTTCTTTCTTTCTTCTTTCTTACTTCTTTCTTTCTTACTTCTTTCTTACTTCTTTCTTACTTCTTTCTTATTTCTTACTTCTTTCTTACTTCTTTCTTACTTCTTTCTTCTTTCTTTCTTACTTCTTTCTTACTTCTTTCTTAATTCTTTCTTACTACTTTCTTCATTCCTTCTTACTTCTTTCTTACTTCTTTCTTACTTCTTTCTTACTTCTTTCTTACTTCTTTCTTACTTCTTCCTTTCTTCTCTCTTACTTCTTTCTTTCTTCTTTCTTACTTCTTTCTTACTTCTTTCTTACTTCTTTCTAACTTCTTTTTTCTACTTTCTTACTTCTTTCTTTCTTCTTTCTTACTTCTTTCTTCATTCCTTCTTACTTCTTTCCTACTTCTTTCTTACTTCTTTCTTCTTTCTTTCTTACTTCTTTCTTACTTCTTTCTTCTTTCTTTCTTACTTGTTTCTTACTTCTTTCTTTCTTCGTTCTTACTTCTTTCATACTTCTTTCTTACTTCTTTCTTACTTCTTTCTTCTTTCTTTCTTACTTCTTTCATACTTCTCTCTTACTTCTTTCTTACTTCTTTCTTTCTTAATTCTTTCTTACTTCTTTCGTACTTCTTCTTACTTCTTTCTTACTTCTTTCTTACTTCTTCTTTCTTTCTTACTTCTTTCTTACTTCTTTCTTTCTTCTTTCTTACTTCTTTCTTTCTTCTTTCTTACTTCTTTCTTACTTCTTTCTTTCTTCTTTCTTACTTCTTTCTTTCCTCTTTCTTTCTTACTTCTTTCTTACTTCTTTCTTACTTCTTTCTTCTTTCTTTCTTACTACTTTCTTTCTTCTTTCTTACGTCTTTCTTTCTTCTTTCTTCTTTCTTTCTTACTCCTTTCTTACTTCTTTCTTTCTTAATTCTTTCTTACTTCTTTCGGACTTCTTTCTTACTTCTTTCTTACTGCTTTCTTACTTCTTTCTTACTTCTTTCTTTCTTCTTTCTTACTTCTTTCTTTCTTCTTTCTTACTTCTTTCTTACTTCTTTCTTACTTCTTTCTTACTTCTTTCTTCTTTCTTTCTTACTTCTTTCTTACTTCTTTCTTACTTCTTTCTTACTACTTTCTTCATTCCTTCTTACTTCTTTCTTACTTCTTTCTTACTTCTTTCTTTCTTCTTTCTTCTTTCTTTCTTACTTCTTTCTTACTTCTTTCTTACTTCTTTCTTACTTCTTTCTTTCTTCTTTCTTACTTCTTTCATACTTCTTTCTTACTTCTTTCTTACTTCTTTCTACTTTCTTTCTTACTTCTTTCTTACTTCTTTCTTACTTCTTTCTTACTTCGTTCTTTCTTCTTTCTTACTTCTTTCTTCATTCCTTCTTAATTCTTTATTACTTCTTTCTTACTTCTTTCTTACTTCTTTCCTACTTCTTTCTTTCTTCTTTCTTCTTTCTTTCTTATTTCTTTCTTACTTATTTCTTACTTCTTTCTTACTTCTTTCTTTTTTCTTTCTTACTTCTTTCATACTTCTTTCTTACTTCTTTCTTACTTCTTTCTTCTTTCTTTCTTACTTCTTTCTTACTTCTTCCTAACTTCTTTTTTCTTCTTTCTTACTTATTTCTTACTTCTTTCTTACTTCTTTCTTACTTCTTTCTTACTCATTTCTTACTTCTTTCTTGCTTCTTTCTTTCTTCTTTCTTACTTCTTTCTTTCTTCTTTCTTACTTCTTTCTTACTTCTTTCTTACTTCTTTCTTACTTCTTCTTTCTTTCTTACTTCTTTCTTACCTCTTTCTTACTTCTTTCTTACTTCTTTCATACTTATTTCTTACTTCTTTCTTACTTCTTTCTTTCTTACTTCTTTCTTAGTTCTTTCGTACTTCTTTCTTACTTCTTTCTTACGTCTTTCATACTTCTTTCTTACTTCTTTCTTATTTCTTACTCCTTTCTTACTTCTTTCTTACTTTTTATCTTACTTCTTTTTAACTTCTTTCTTACTTCTTTCTTACTTATTTCTTACTTCTTTCTAACTTCTTTCTTACTTCTTTCTTACTTCTTTCTTACTTCTTTCTGTCTTACTTCTTTCTTACATCTTTCGTGCTTCTTTCTTACTTCTTTCTTACTTCTTTCTTACTTCTTTCTTACTTCTTTCTTACTTCTTTCTTCATTCCTTCTTACTTCTAACTTACTTCTTTCTTACTTCTTTCTTACTTCTTTTCTTCTTTCATACTTCTTTCTTACTTCTTTCTTACTTCTTTCTTCTTTCTTTCTTACTTCTTTCTTACTTCTTTCTTACTTCTTTCTTCCTTCTTTCTTACTTCTTTCTTACTTATTTCTTACTTGTTTCTTACTTCTTTCTTCTTTCTTTCTTACTTCTTTCTTACTTCTTTCTTACGTCTTTCTTCTTTCTTTTTTACTTCTTTCTTACCTCTTTCTTACTTCTTTCTTTCTTCTTTCTTACTTCTTTCTTTCTTCTTTCTTACTTCTTTCTTACTTCTTTCTTCTTTCTTTCTTACTTCTTTCCTTCTTCTTTCTTAATTCTTTCTTCATTCCTTCTTACTTCTTTCTTACTTCTTTCTTACTTCTTTCTTACTTCTCTCTTACTTCTTTCTTACTTCTTTCTTCTTTCTTTCTTTCTTCTTTCTTTCTTCTTTCTTACTTCTTTCTCACTTATTTCTTACTTCTTTTTTCTACTTTCTTACTTCTTTCTTACTTCTTTCTTACTTCTTTCTTTCTTACTTCTTTCTTACTTCTTTCTTTATTCTTTCTTACTTCTTTCTTCATTCCTGCTTACTTCTTTCTTACTTCATTCTTACTTCTTTCTTACTTCTTTCTTCTTTCTTTCTTACTTCTTTCTTACTTCTTTCTTACTTATTTCTTACTTCTTTCTTTCGTCTTTCTTACTTCTTTCATACTTCTTTCTTCTTTCTTACTTCTTCTTTCTTTCTTACTTCTTTCATACTTCTTTCTTACTTCTTTCTTACTTCTTTCTTCTTTCTTTCTTACTTCTTTCTTACTTCTTTCTTTCTTAATTCTTTCTTACTTCTTTCGTACTTCTTTCTTACTTCTTTCTTACTTCTTTCTTCTTTCTTTCTTACTTCTTTCTTACTTCTTTCTTACTTCTTTCTTACTTCTTTCTTTCTTCTTTCTTACTTCTTTCTTACTTCTTTCTTTCGTCTTTCTTACTTCTTTCTTTCTTCTTTCTTACTTCTTTCTTTCTTCTTTCTTTCTTACTTCTTTCTTACTTCTTTCTTTCTTCTTTCTTACTACTTTCTTTCTTCTTTCTTACTTCTTTCTTCATTCCTTCTTACTTCTTTCATACTTCTTTCCTACTTCTTTCTTTCTTACTTCTTTCTTCTTCTTTCTTTCTTACTTCTTTCTTACTTCTTTCTTACTTCTTTCTTACTTCTTTATTTCTTCTTTCTTACTTCTTTCATACTTCTTTTTTACTTCTTTCTTACTTCTTTCTTACTTCTTTCTTACTTCTTTCTTACTTCTTTCTTACTTCTTTCTTACTTCTTTCTAACTTCTTTTTTCTTCTTTCTTACTTCTTTCTTACTTATTTCTTACTTCTTTCTTACTTCTTTCTTCTTTCTTTCTTACTTCTTTCTTACTTCTTTCTTACTTCTTTCTTACTTCTTTCTTTCTTCTTTCTTACTTCTTTCTTTCTTCTTTCTTACTTCTTTCTTACTTCTTTCTTACTTTTTTCTTACTTCTTTCTTCTTTCTTTCTTACTTCTTTCTTACTTCTTTCTTACTTCTTTCTTCTTTCTTTCTTACTTCTTTCTTACTTCTTTCTTTCTTAATTCTTTCTTACTTCTTTCGTACTTCTTTCTTACTTCTTTCGTACTTCTTTCTTACTTCTTTCTTACTTCTTTCTTACTTCTTTCTTTCTTCTTTTTTTCTTCTTTCTTACTTCTTTCTTACTTCTTTCTTACTTCTTTCTTACTTCTTTCTTACTTCTTTCTTCTTTCTTTCTTACTTCTTTCTTACTTCTTTCTTACTTCTTTCTTACTACTTTCTTCATTCCTTCTTACTTCTTTCTTACTTCTTTCTTACTTCATTCTTCTTTCTTTCTTACTTCTTTCTTACTTCTTTCTTACTTCTTTCTTCTTTCTTTCTTACTTCTTTCTTACTTCTTTCTTTCTTAATTCTGTCTTACTTCTTTCGGACTTCTTTCTTACTTCTTTCTTACTGCTTTCTTACTTCTTTCTTACTTCTTTCTTTCTTCTTTCTTACTTCTTTCTTTCTTCTTTCTTACTTCTTTCTTACTTCTTTCTTACTTCTTTCTTACTTCTTTCTTCTTTCTTTCTTACTTCTTTCTTACTTCTTTCTTACTTCTTTCTTACTACTTTCTTCATTCCTTCTTACTTCTTTCTTACTTCTTTCTTACCTCTTTCTTTCTTCTTTCTTCTTTCTTACTACTTTCTTCATTCCTTCTTACTTCTTTCTTACTTCTTTCTTACTTCTTTCTTTCTTCTTTCTTCTTTCTTTCTTACTTCTTTCTTACTTGTTTCTTACTTCTTTCTTACTTCTTTCTTTCTTCTTTCTTACTTCTTTCATACTTATTTCTTACTTCTTTCTTACTTCTTTCTACTTTCTTTCTTACTTCTTTCTTACTTCTTTCTTACTTCTTTCTTACTTCTTTCTTACTTCGTTCTTTCTTCTTTCTTAATTCTTTCTTCATTCCTTCTTAATTCTTTATTACTTCTTTCTTACTTCTTTCTTACTTCTTTCCTACTTCTTTCTTTCTTCTTTCTTCTTTCTTTCTTATTTCTTTCTTACTTCTTTCTTACTTCTTTCTTACTTCTTTCTTTTTTCTTTCTTACTTCTTTCATACTTCTTTCTTACTTCTTTCTTACTTCTTTCTTCTTTCTTTCTTCCTTCTTTCTTACTTCTTTCTTACTTCTTCCTAACTTCTTTTTTCTTCTTTCTTACTTATTTCTTACTTCTTTCTTACTTCTTTCTTACTTCTTTCTTACTCATTTCTTACTTCTTTCTTACTTCTTTCTTTCTTCTTTCTTACTTCTTTCTTTCTTCTTTCTTACTTCTTTCTTACTTCTTTCTTACTTCTTTCTTACTTCTTTCTTACTTCTTTCTTACTTCTTTCTTACTTCTTTCTTACTTCTTTCATACTTCTTTCTTCTTTCTTACTTCTTTCTTTCTTACTTCTTTCTTACTTCTTTCGTACTTCTTTCTTACTTCTTTCTTACTTCTTTCATACTTCTTTCTTACTTCTTTCTTACTTCTTTCTTACTTCTTTCTTATTTCTTACTCCTTTCTTACTTCTTTCTTACTTTTTATCTTACTTCTTTTTAACTTCTTTCTTACTTCTTTCTTACTTATTTCTTACTTCTTTCTAACTTCTTTCTTACTTCTTTCTTACTTCTTTCTTACTTCTTTCTTTCTTAATTCTTTCTTACTTCTTTCGTGCTTCTTTATTACTTCTTTCTTACTTCTTTCTTACTTCTTTCTTACTTCTTTCTTCATTCCCTCTTAATTCTTTCTTACTTCTTTCTTACTTCTTTCTTACTTCTTTACTTCTTTCATACTTCTTTCTTGCTTCTTTCTTACTTCTTTCTTCTTTCTTACTTCTTTCTTACTTCTTTCTTTATTTATTCTTTCTTACTTCTTTCGTACTTCTTTCTTACTTCTTTCTTTCTTCTTTCTTACTTCTTTCATACTTCTTTTTTACTTCTTTCTTACTTCTTTCTTACTTCTTTCTTACTTCTTTATAACTTTTTTTTTCTTCTTTCTTACTTCTTTCTTACTTTTTCTTACTTTTTCTTTCTTCTTTCTTTCTTCTTATTTTCTTCTTTCTTTCTTACTTCTTTCTTACTTCTTTCTTACTTCTTTCTTACTTCTTTCTTTCTTCTTTCTTACTTCTTTCTTTCTTACTTCTTTCTTACTTCTTTCTTACTTCTTTCTTATTTCTTACTTCTTTCTTACTTCTTTCTTACTTCTTTCTTCTTTCTTTCTTACTTCTTTCTTACTTCTTTCTTAATTCTTTCTTACTACTTTCTTCATTCCTTCTTACTTCTTCTTACTTCTTTCTTACTTCTTTCTTACTTCTTTCTTACTTCTTTCTTTCTTCTCTCTTACTTCTTTCTTTCTTCTTTCTTACTTCTTTCTTACTTCTTTCTTACTTCTTTCTTACTTCTTTCTAACTTCTTTTTTCTACTTTCTTACTTCTTTCTTTCTTCTTTCTTACTTCTTTCTTCATTCCTTCTTACTTCTTTCCTACTTCTTTCTTACTTCTTTCTTCTTTCTTTCTTACTTCTTTCTTACTTCTTTCTTCTTTCTTTCTTACTTGTTTCTTACTTCTTTCTTTCTTCGTTCTTACTTCTTTCATACTTCTTTCTTACTTCTTTCTTACTTCTTTCTTCTTTCTTTCTTACTTCTTTCATACTTCTCTCTTACTTCTTTCTTACTTCTTTCTTTCTTAATTCTTTCTTACTTCTTTCGTACTTCTTCTTACTTCTTTCTTACTTCTTTCTTACTTCTTCTTTCTTTCTTACTTCTTTCTTACTTCTTTATTTCTTCTTTCTTACTTCTTTCTTTCTTCTTTCTTACTTCTTTCTTACTTCTTTCTTTCTTCTTTCTTACTTCTTTCTTTCTTCTTTCTTTCTTACTTCTTTCATAATTTTTTCGTAATTATTTCTTACTTCTTTCTTACTTCTTTCTTACTTCTTTCTTCTTTCTTTCTTACTACTTTCTTTCTTCTTTCTTACTTCTTTCTTACTTCTTTCTTCTTTCTTTCTTCTTTCTTACTTCTTTCTTACTTCCTTCTTCTTTCTTTCTTACTTCTTTCTTTCTTCTTTCTTACTTCTTTCTTACTTCTTTCTTCTTTCTTTCTTACTTCTTTCTTCCTTACTTCTTTCTTACTTATTTCTTACTTCTTTCTTACTTCTTTCTTCTTTCTTTCTTTTCTCTTTCTTCTCTCTTTACTTCCTTCTTTCTTCTTTCTTTCTTCTTTCTTTCTTACTTCTTTCTTACTTCTTTCTTACTTCTTTCTTCTTTCTTTCTTACTTCTTTCTTACTTCTTTCTTACTTCTTTCTTACTTCTTTCTAACTTCTTTCTTACTTCTTTCTTACTTCTTTCTTACTTCTTTCTTTCTTACTTCTTTCGTACTTCTTTCGTACTTCTTTCTTACTTCTTTCTTACTTCTTTCTTACTTCTTTCTTACTTCTTTAATACTTCTTTCTTACTTCTTTCTTCTTTCTTTCTTACTTCTTTCTTACTTCTTTCTTACTTTTTTCTTACTTCTTTCTTTCTTCTTTCTTACTTCTTTCTTACTTCTTTCCTCTTTCTTTCTTACTTCTTTCTTACTTCTCTCTTACTTCTTTCTTACTTCTTTCTTTCTTCTCTCTTGCTTCTTTCTTTCTTCTTTCTTACTTCTTTCTTACTTCTTTCTTCTTTCTTTCTTTCTTCTTTCTTACTTCTTTCTTACTTCTTTCTTACTTCTTTCTAACTTCTTTTTTCTACTTTCTTACTTCTTTCTTACTTCTTTCTTTCTTAATTCTTTCTTACTTCTTTCGTACCTCTTTCTTACTACTTTCTTCTTTCTTACTTCTTTCTTACTTCTTTCTTTCTTAATTCTTTCTTACTTCTTTCGTACTTCTTTCTTACGTCTTTCTTTCTTCTTTCTTACTTCTTTCATACTTCTTTTTTACTTCTTTCTTACTTCTTTCTTACTTCTTTCTTACTTCTTTCTAACTTTTTTTTTCGTCTTTCTTCTTTCTTACTTTTTCTTACTTCTTTCTTACTTCTTTCTTTCTTCTTTCTTTCTTCTTATTTTCTTCTTTCTTTCTTACTTCTTTCTTACTTCTTTCTTACTTCTTTCTTACTTCTTTCTTTCTTCTTTCTTACTTCTTTCTTTCTTACTTCTTTCTTACTTCTTTCTTACTTCTTTCTTACTTCTCTCTTTCTTCTTTCTTTCTTCTTTCTTACTTCTTTCATACTTCTTTCTTACTTCTTTCTTACTTCTTTCTTTTTTCTTTCTTACTTCTTTCTAACTTCTTTCTTACTTCTTTCTTACTTCTTTCTTTCTTACTTCTTTCTTACTTCTTTCTTACTTCTTTCTTACTTCTTTCTTTCTTCTTTCTTACTTCTTTCTTTCTTACTTCTTTCTTACTTCTTTCTTACTTCTTTCTTATTTCTTACTTCTTTCTTACTTCTTTCTTCTTTCTTTCTTCTTTCTTACTTCTTTCTTAATTCTTTCTTACTACTTTCTTCATTCCTTCTTACTTCTTTCTTACTTCTTTCTTACTTCTTTCTTACTTCTTTCTTTCTTCTCTCTTACTTCTTTCTTTCTTCTTTCTTACTTCGTTCTTACTTCTTTCTTACTTCTTTCTTACTTCTTTCTAACTTCTTTTTTCTACTTTCTTACTTCTTTCTTTCTTCTTTCTTACTTCTTTCTTCATTCCTTCTTACTTCTTTCTTTCTTCTTTCTTACTTCTTTCTTTCTTCTTTCTTTCTTACTTCTTTCTTACTTCTTTCTTTCTTCTTTCTTACTACTTTCTTTCTTCTTTCTTACTTCTTTCTTCATTCCTTCTTACTTCTTTCATACTTCTTTCCTACTTCTTTCTTTCTTACTTCTTTCTTCTTCTTTCTTTCTTACTTCTTTCTTACTTCTTTCTTACTTCTTTCTTACTTCTTTATTTCTTCTTTCTTACTTCTTTCATACTTCTTTTTTACTTCTTTCTTACTTCTTTCTTACTTCTTTCTTACTTCTTTCTTACTTCTTTCTTACTTCTTTCTTACTTCTTTCTAACTTCTTTTTTCTTCTTTCTTACTTCTTTCTTACTTATTTCTTACTTCTTTCTTACTTCTTTCTTCTTTCTTTCTTACTTCTTTCTTACTTCTTTCTTACTTCTTTCTTACTTCTTTCTTTCTTCTTTCTTACTTCTTTCTTTCTTCTTTCTTACTTCTTTCTTACTTCTTTCTTACTTTTTTCTTACTTCTTTCTTCTTTCTTTCTTACTTCTTTCTTACTTCTTTCTTACTTCTTTCTTCTTTCTTTCTTACTTCTTTCTTACTTCTTTCTTTCTTAATTCTTTCTTACTTCTTTCGTACTTCTTTCTTACTTCTTTCGTACTTCTTTCTTACTTCTTTCTTACTTCTTTCTTACTTCTTTCTTTCTTCTTTTTTCTTCTTTCTTACTTCTTTCTTACTTCTTTCTTACTTCTTTCTTACTTCTTTCTTACTTCTTTCTTCTTTCTTTCTTACTTCTTTCTTACTTCTTTCTTACTTCTTTCTTACTACTTTCTTCATTCCTTCTTACTTCTTTCTTACTTCTTTCTTACTTCATTCTTCTTTCTTTCTTACTTCTTTCTTACTTCTTTCTTACTTCTTTCTTCTTTCTTTCTTACTTCTTTCTTACTTCTTTCTTTCTTAATTCTGTCTTACTTCTTTCGGACTTCTTTCTTACTTCTTTCTTACTGCTTTCTTACTTCTTTCTTACTTCTTTCTTTCTTCTTTCTTACTTCTTTCTTTCTTCTTTCTTACTTCTTTCTTACTTCTTTCTTACTTCTTTCTTACTTCTTTCTTCTTTCTTTCTTACTTCTTTCTTACTTCTTTCTTACTTCTTTCTTACTACTTTCTTCATTCCTTCTTACTTCTTTCTTACTTCTTTCTTACCTCTTTCTTTCTTCTTTCTTCTTTCTTACTACTTTCTTCATTCCTTCTTACTTCTTTCTTACTTCTTTCTTACTTCTTTCTTTCTTCTTTCTTCTTTCTTTCTTACTTCTTTCTTACTTGTTTCTTACTTCTTTCTTACTTCTTTCTTTCTTCTTTCTTACTTCTTTCATACTTATTTCTTACTTCTTTCTTACTTCTTTCTACTTTCTTTCTTACTTCTTTCTTACTTCTTTCTTACTTCTTTCTTACTTCTTTCTTACTTCGTTCTTTCTTCTTTCTTAATTCTTTCTTCATTCCTTCTTAATTCTTTATTACTTCTTTCTTACTTCTTTCTTACTTCTTTCCTACTTCTTTCTTTCTTCTTTCTTCTTTCTTTCTTATTTCTTTCTTACTTCTTTCTTACTTCTTTCTTACTTCTTTCTTTTTTCTTTCTTACTTCTTTCATACTTCTTTCTTACTTCTTTCTTACTTCTTTCTTCTTTCTTTCTTCCTTCTTTCTTACTTCTTTCTTACTTCTTCCTAACTTCTTTTTTCTTCTTTCTTACTTATTTCTTACTTCTTTCTTACTTCTTTCTTACTTCTTTCTTACTCATTTCTTACTTCTTTCTTACTTCTTTCTTTCTTCTTTCTTACTTCTTTCTTTCTTCTTTCTTACTTCTTTCTTACTTCTTTCTTACTTCTTTCTTACTTCTTTCTTACTTCTTTCTTACTTCTTTCTTACTTCTTTCTTACTTCTTTCTTACTTCTTTCATACTTCTTTCTTCTTTCTTACTTCTTTCTTTCTTACTTCTTTCTTACTTCTTTCGTACTTCTTTCTTACTTCTTTCTTACTTCTTTCATACTTCTTTCTTACTTCTTTCTTACTTCTTTCTTACTTCTTTCTTATTTCTTACTCCTTTCTTACTTCTTTCTTACTTTTTATCTTACTTCTTTTTAACTTCTTTCTTACTTCTTTCTTACTTATTTCTTACTTCTTTCTAACTTCTTTCTTACTTCTTTCTTACTTCTTTCTTACTTCTTTCTTTCTTAATTCTTTCTTACTTCTTTCGTGCTTCTTTATTACTTCTTTCTTACTTCTTTCTTACTTCTTTCTTACTTCTTTCTTCATTCCCTCTTAATTCTTTCTTACTTCTTTCTTACTTCTTTCTTACTTCTTTACTTCTTTCATACTTCTTTCTTGCTTCTTTCTTACTTCTTTCTTCTTTCTTACTTCTTTCTTACTTCTTTCTTTATTTATTCTTTCTTACTTCTTTCGTACTTCTTTCTTACTTCTTTCTTTCTTCTTTCTTACTTCTTTCATACTTCTTTTTTACTTCTTTCTTACTTCTTTCTTACTTCTTTCTTACTTCTTTATAACTTTTTTTTTCTTCTTTCTTACTTCTTTCTTACTTTTTCTTACTTTTTCTTTCTTCTTTCTTTCTTCTTATTTTCTTCTTTCTTTCTTACTTCTTTCTTACTTCTTTCTTACTTCTTTCTTACTTCTTTCTTTCTTCTTTCTTACTTCTTTCTTTCTTACTTCTTTCTTACTTCTTTCTTACTTCTTTCTTATTTCTTACTTCTTTCTTACTTCTTTCTTACTTCTTTCTTCTTTCTTTCTTACTTCTTTCTTACTTCTTTCTTAATTCTTTCTTACTACTTTCTTCATTCCTTCTTACTTCTTCTTACTTCTTTCTTACTTCTTTCTTACTTCTTTCTTACTTCTTTCTTTCTTCTCTCTTACTTCTTTCTTTCTTCTTTCTTACTTCTTTCTTACTTCTTTCTTACTTCTTTCTTACTTCTTTCTAACTTCTTTTTTCTACTTTCTTACTTCTTTCTTTCTTCTTTCTTACTTCTTTCTTCATTCCTTCTTACTTCTTTCCTACTTCTTTCTTACTTCTTTCTTCTTTCTTTCTTACTTCTTTCTTACTTCTTTCTTCTTTCTTTCTTACTTGTTTCTTACTTCTTTCTTTCTTCGTTCTTACTTCTTTCATACTTCTTTCTTACTTCTTTCTTACTTCTTTCTTCTTTCTTTCTTACTTCTTTCATACTTCTCTCTTACTTCTTTCTTACTTCTTTCTTTCTTAATTCTTTCTTACTTCTTTCGTACTTCTTCTTACTTCTTTCTTACTTCTTTCTTACTTCTTCTTTCTTTCTTACTTCTTTCTTACTTCTTTATTTCTTCTTTCTTACTTCTTTCTTTCTTCTTTCTTACTTCTTTCTTACTTCTTTCTTTCTTCTTTCTTACTTCTTTCTTTCTTCTTTCTTTCTTACTTCTTTCATAATTTTTTCGTAATTATTTCTTACTTCTTTCTTACTTCTTTCTTACTTCTTTCTTCTTTCTTTCTTACTACTTTCTTTCTTCTTTCTTACTTCTTTCTTACTTCTTTCTTCTTTCTTTCTTCTTTCTTACTTCTTTCTTACTTCCTTCTTCTTTCTTTCTTACTTCTTTCTTTCTTCTTTCTTACTTCTTTCTTACTTCTTTCTTCTTTCTTTCTTACTTCTTTCTTCCTTACTTCTTTCTTACTTATTTCTTACTTCTTTCTTACTTCTTTCTTCTTTCTTTCTTTTCTCTTTCTTCTCTCTTTACTTCCTTCTTTCTTCTTTCTTTCTTCTTTCTTTCTTACTTCTTTCTTACTTCTTTCTTACTTCTTTCTTCTTTCTTTCTTACTTCTTTCTTACTTCTTTCTTACTTCTTTCTTACTTCTTTCTAACTTCTTTCTTACTTCTTTCTTACTTCTTTCTTACTTCTTTCTTTCTTACTTCTTTCGTACTTCTTTCGTACTTCTTTCTTACTTCTTTCTTACTTCTTTCTTACTTCTTTCTTACTTCTTTAATACTTCTTTCTTACTTCTTTCTTCTTTCTTTCTTACTTCTTTCTTACTTCTTTCTTACTTTTTTCTTACTTCTTTCTTTCTTCTTTCTTACTTCTTTCTTACTTCTTTCCTCTTTCTTTCTTACTTCTTTCTTACTTCTCTCTTACTTCTTTCTTACTTCTTTCTTTCTTCTCTCTTGCTTCTTTCTTTCTTCTTTCTTACTTCTTTCTTACTTCTTTCTTCTTTCTTTCTTTCTTCTTTCTTACTTCTTTCTTACTTCTTTCTTACTTCTTTCTAACTTCTTTTTTCTACTTTCTTACTTCTTTCTTACTTCTTTCTTTCTTAATTCTTTCTTACTTCTTTCGTACCTCTTTCTTACTACTTTCTTCTTTCTTACTTCTTTCTTACTTCTTTCTTTCTTAATTCTTTCTTACTTCTTTCGTACTTCTTTCTTACGTCTTTCTTTCTTCTTTCTTACTTCTTTCATACTTCTTTTTTACTTCTTTCTTACTTCTTTCTTACTTCTTTCTTACTTCTTTCTAACTTTTTTTTTCGTCTTTCTTCTTTCTTACTTTTTCTTACTTCTTTCTTACTTCTTTCTTTCTTCTTTCTTTCTTCTTATTTTCTTCTTTCTTTCTTACTTCTTTCTTACTTCTTTCTTACTTCTTTCTTACTTCTTTCTTTCTTCTTTCTTACTTCTTTCTTTCTTACTTCTTTCTTACTTCTTTCTTACTTCTTTCTTACTTCTCTCTTTCTTCTTTCTTTCTTCTTTCTTACTTCTTTCATACTTCTTTCTTACTTCTTTCTTACTTCTTTCTTTTTTCTTTCTTACTTCTTTCTAACTTCTTTCTTACTTCTTTCTTACTTCTTTCTTTCTTACTTCTTTCTTACTTCTTTCTTACTTCTTTCTTACTTCTTTCTTTCTTCTTTCTTACTTCTTTCTTTCTTACTTCTTTCTTACTTCTTTCTTACTTCTTTCTTATTTCTTACTTCTTTCTTACTTCTTTCTTCTTTCTTTCTTCTTTCTTACTTCTTTCTTAATTCTTTCTTACTACTTTCTTCATTCCTTCTTACTTCTTTCTTACTTCTTTCTTACTTCTTTCTTACTTCTTTCTTTCTTCTCTCTTACTTCTTTCTTTCTTCTTTCTTACTTCGTTCTTACTTCTTTCTTACTTCTTTCTTACTTCTTTCTAACTTCTTTTTTCTACTTTCTTACTTCTTTCTTTCTTCTTTCTTACTTCTTTCTTCATTCCTTCTTACTTCTTTCCTACTTCTTTCTTACTTCTTTCTTCTTTCTTTCTTACTTCTTTCTTACTTCTTTCTTCTTTCTTTCTTACTTGTTTCTTACTTCTTTCTTTCTTCGTTCTTACTTCTTTCATACTTCTTTCTTACTTCTTTCTTACTTCTTTCTTCTTTCTTTCTTACTTCTTTCATACTTCTCTCTTACTTCTTTCTTACTTCTTTCTTTCTTAATTCTTTCTTACTTCTTTCGTACTTCTTCTTACTTCTTTCTTACTTCTTTCTTACTTCTTCTTTCTTTCTTACTTCTTTCTTACTTCTTTCTTTCTTCTTTCTTACTTCTTTCTTTCTTCTTTCTTACTTCTTTCTTACTTCTTTCTTTCTTACTTCTTTCTTACTTCTTTCGTACTTCTTTCTTACTTCTTTCTTACTTCTTTCTTACTTCTTTCTTACTTCTTTCTTTCTTCTTTCTTTCTTCTTTCTTTCTTCTTTCTTACTTCTTTCTTTCTTCTTTCTTACTTCTTTCTTACTTCTTTCTAACTTCTTTTTTCTTCTTTCTTACTTCTTTCTTACTTTTATCTTACTTCTTTCTTACTACTTTATAACTTCTTTCTTTCTTACTTCTTTCGTACTTCTTTCGTACTTGTTTCTTACTTCTTTCTTACTTCTTTCTTACTTCTTTCTTTCTTCTTTCTTACTTCTTTCTTTCTTCTTTCTTACTTCTTTCTTACTTCTTTCTTCTTTATTTCTTACTTCTTTCTTCCTTACTTCTTTCTTACTTATTTCTTACTTCTTTCTTACTTCTTTCTTCTTTCTTTCTTACTTCTTTCTTACTTCTTTCTTACTTCTTTCTTACTTCTTTTTAACTTCTTTCTTCTTTCTTACTTCTTTCTTACTTCTTTCTTTCTTACTGCTTTAGTACTTCTTTCGTACTTCTGTCTTACTTCTTTCTTACTTCTTTCTTTCTTAATTCTTTCTTACTTCTTTAATACTTCTTTCTTACTTCTTTCTTCTTTCTTTCTTACTTCTTTCTTACTTCTTTCTTACTTTTTTCTTACTTCTTTCTTTCTTCTTTCTTACTTCTTTCTTACTTCTTTCCTCTTTCTTTCTTACTTCTTTCTTACTTCTCTCTTACTTCTTTCTTACTTCTTTCTTTCTTCTCTCTTGCTTCTTTCTTTCTCCTTTCTTACTTCTTTCTTACTTCTTTCTTCTTTCTTTCTTTCTTCTTTCTTTCTTCTTTCTTACTTCTTTCTTACTTCTTTCTTACTTCTTTCTAACTTCTTTTTTCTACTTTCTTACTTCTTTCTTACTTCTTTCTTTCTTAATTCTTTCTTACTTCTTTCGTACTTCTTTCTTACTTCTTTCTTACTTCTTTCTTCTTTCTTACTTCTTTCTTACTTCTTTCTTTATTTATTCTTTCTTACTTCTTTCGTACTTCTTTCTTACTTCTTTCTTTCTTCTTTCTTACTTCTTTCATACTTCTTTTTTACTTCTTTCTCACTTCTTTCTTACTTCTTTCTTACTTCTTTATAACTTTTTTTTTCTTCTTTCTTACTTCTTTCTTACTTTTTCTTACTTTTTCTTTCTTCTTTCTTTCTTCTTATTTTCTTCTTTCTTTCTTACTTCTTTCTTACTTCTTTCTTACTTCTTTCTTACTTCTTTCTTACTTCTTTCTTTCTTCTTTCTTACTTCTTTCTTTCTTACTTCTTTCTTACTTCTTTCTTACTTCTTTCTTATTTCTTACTTCTTTCTTACTTCTTTCTTACTTCTTTCTTCTTTCTTTCTTACTTCTTTCTTACTTCTTTCTTAATTATTTCTTACTACTTTCTTCATTCCTTCTTACTTCTTTCTTACTTCTTTCTTACTTCTTTCTTACTTCTTTCTTACTTCTTTCTTTCTTCTCTCTTACTTCTTTCTTTCTTCTTTCTTACTTCTTTCTTACTTCTTTCTTACTTCTTTCTTACTTCTTTCTAACTTCTTTTTTCTACTTTCTTACTTCTTTCTTTCTTCTTTCTTACTTCTTTCTTCATTCCTCCTTACTTCTTTCCTACTTCTTTCTTACTTCTTTCTTCTTTCTTTCTTACTTCTTTCTTACTTCTTTCTTCTTTCTTTCTTACTTGTTTCTTACTTCTTTCTTTCTTCGTTCTTACTTCTTTCATACTTCTTTCTTACTTCTTTCTTACTTCTTTCTTCTTTCTTTCTTACTTCTTTCATACTTCTCTCTTACTTCTTTCTTACTTCTTTCTTTCTTAATTCTTTCTTACTTCTTTCGTACTTCTTCTTACTTCTTTCTTACTTCTTTCTTACTTCTTCTTTCTTTCTTACTTCTTTCTTACTTCTTTCTTTCTTCTTTCTTACTTCTTTCTTTCTTCTTTCTTACTTCTTTCTTACTTCTTTCTTTCTTCTTTCTTACTTCTTTCTTTCTTCTTTCTTTCTTACTTCTTTCATAATTCTTTCGTAATTCTTTCTTACTTCTTTCTTACTTCTTTCTTACTTCTTTCTTCTTTCTTTCTTACTACTTTCTTCCTTCTTTCTTACTTCTTTCTTACTTCTTTCTTCTTTCTTTCTTACTTCTTTCTTACTTCTTTCTTACTTCTTTCTTCTTTCTTTCTTACTTCTTTCTTTCTTCTTTCTTACTTCTTTCTTTCTTCTTTCTTACTTCTTTCTTACTTATTTCTTACTTCTTTCTTACTTCTTTCTTCTTTCTTTCTTTTCTCTTTCTTCTCTCTTTACTTCCTTCTTTCTTCTTTCTTTCTTCTTTCTTTCTTACTTCTTTCTTACTTCTTTCTTACTTCTTTCTTCTTTCTTTCTTACTTCTTTCTTACTTCTTTCTTACTTCTTTCTTACTTCTTTCTAACTTCTTTCTTACTTCTTTCTTACTTCTTTCTTACTTCTTTTTAACTTCTTTCTTCTTTCTTACTTCTTTCTTACTTCTTTCTTTCTTACTTCTTTCGTACTTTTTTCGTACTTCTTTCTTACTTCTTTATTACTTCTTTCTTACTTCTTTCTTACTTCTTTCTTACTTCTTTAATACTTCTTTCTTACTTCTTTCTTCTTTCTTTCTTACTTCTTTCTTACTTCTTTCTTACTTCTTTCTTTCTTAATTCTTTCTTACTTCTTTCGTACTTCTTTCTTACTTCTTTCTTACTACTTTCTTCTTTCTTACTTCTTTCTTACTTCTTTCTTTCTTAATTCTTTCTTACTTCTTTCGTACTTCTTTCTTACGTCTTTCTTTCTTCTTTCTTACTTCTTTCATACTTCTTTTTTACTTCTTTCTTACTTCTTTCTTACTTCTTTCTTACTTCTTTCTAACTTTTTTTTTCTTCTTTCTTACTTCTTTCTTACTTTTTCTTACTTCTTTCTTACTTCTTTCTTTCTTCTTTCTTTCTTCTTATTTTCTTCTTTCTTTCTTACTTCTTTCTTACTTCTTTCTTACTTCTTTCTTTCTTCTTTCTTACTTCTTTCTTTCTTACTTCTTTCTTACTTCTTTCTTACTTCTTTCTTACTTCTCTCTTTCTTCTTTCTTTCTTCTTTCTTACTTCTTTCATACTTCTTTCTTACTTCTTTCTTACTTCTTTCTTTTTTCTTTCTTACTTCTTTCTTACTTCTTTCTTACTTCTTTCTTACTTCTTTCTTACTTCTTTCTAACTTCTTTCTTACTTCTTTTTTACTTCTTTCTTACTTCTTTCTTTCTTACTTCTTTCTTACTTCTTTCGTACTTCTTTCTTACTTCTTTCTTACTTCTTTCTTACTTCTTTCTTACTTCTTTCTTTCTTTTTTCTTTCTTCTTTCTTACTTCTTTCTTACTTCTTTCTTCTTTCTTTCTTACTTCTTTCTTCCTTCTTTCTTTCTTCTTTCTTACTTCTTTCTTTCTTCTTTCTTACTTCTTTCTTACTTCTTTCTTACTTCTTTCTTCATTCCTTCTTACTTCTTTCTTACTTCTTTCCTACTTCTTTCTTACTTCTTTCCTACTTCTTTCTTACTTCTTTCTTCTTTCTTCTTTCTTACTTCTTTCTTTCTTCTTTTTTACTTCTTTCTTACTTCTTTCTTACTTCTTTCTAACTACTTTTTTCTTCTTTCTTACTTCTTTTTTTCTTCTTTCTTACTTCTTTCTTACTTCTTTCTTCTTTCTTTCTTAATTCTTTCTTACTTCTTTCTTACTTCTTTCTTACTTCTTTCTTACTTCTTTCTTCTTTCTTTCTTCTTTCTTTCTTCTTTCTTTCTTCTTTCTTACTTCTTTCTTTCTTCTTTCTTACTTCTTTCTTACTTCTTTCTAACTTCTTTTTTTCTTCTTTCTTACTTCTTTCTTACTTCTATCTTACTTCTTTTTTACTACTTTATAACTTCTTTCTTTCTTACTTCTTTCGTACTTCTTTCGTACTTCTTTCTTTCTTCTTTCTTACTTCTTTCTTTCTTCTTTCTTACTTCTTTCTTACTTCTTTCTTCTTTATTTCTTACTTCTTTCTTCCTTACTTCTTTCTTACTTATTTCTTACTTCTTTCTTACTTCTTTCTTCTTTCTTTCTTTTCTCTTTCTTCTCTCTTTACTTCCTTATTTCTTCTTTCTTTCTTCTTTTTTTCTTACTTCTTTCTTACTTCTTTCTTACTTCTTTCTTCTTTCTTTCTTACTTCTTTCTTACTTCTTTCTTACTTCTTTCTTCTTTCTAACTTCTTTCTTACTTCTTTCTTACTTCTTTCTTACTTCTTTATAACTTCTTTCTTCTTTCTTACTTCTTTCTTACTTCTTTCTTACTTCTTTCTTTCTTCTCTCTTGCTTCTTTCTTTCTTCTTTCTTACTTCTTTCTTACTTCTTTCTTCTTTCTTTCTTTCTTCTTTCTTTCTTCTTTCTTACTTCTTTCTTACTTCTTTCTTACTTCTTTCTAACTTCTTTTTTTCTACTTTCTTACTTCTTTCTTACTTCTTTCTTTCTTTATTCTTTCTTACTTCTTTCGTACTTCTTTCTTACTTCTTTCTTTCTTCTTTCTTACTTCTTTCATACTTTTTTTACTTCTTTCTTACTTCTTTCTTACTTCTTTCTTACTTCTTTATAACTTTTTTTTTCTTCTTTCTTACTTCTTTCTTACTTTTTCTTACTTTTTCTTTCTTCTTTCTTTCTTCTTATTTTCTTCTTTCTTTCTTACTTCTTTCTTACTTCTTTCTTACTTCTTTCTTACTTCTTTCTTTCTTCTTTCTTACTTCTTTCTTTCTTACTTCTTTCTTACTTCTTTCTTACTTCTTTCTTATTTCTTACTTCTTTCTTACTTCTTTCTTACTTCTTTCTTCTTTCTTTCTTACTTCTTTCTTACTTCTTTCTTAATTCTTTCTTACTACTTTCTTCATTCCTTCTTACTTCTTTCTTACTTCTTTCTTACTTCTTTCTTACTTCTTTCTTACTTCTTTCTTACTTCTTTCTTTCTTCTCTCTTACTTCTTTCTTTCTTCTTTCTTACTTCTTTCTTACTTCTTTCTAGCTTCTTTTTTCTACTTTCTTACTTCTTTCTTTCTTCTTTCTTACTTCTTTCTTCTTTCCTTCTTACTTCTTTCCTACTTCTTTCTTACTTCTTTCTTCTTTCTTTCTTACTTCTTTCTTACTTCTTTCTTCTTTCTTTCTTACTTGTTTCTTACTTCTTTCTTTCTTCGTTCTTACTTCTTTCATACTTCTTTCTTACTTCTTTCTTACTTCTTTCTTCTTTCTTTCTTACTTCTTTCATACTTCTCTCTTACTTCTTTCTTACTTCTTTCTTTCTTAATTCTTTCTTACTTCTTTCGTACTTCTTCTTACTTCTTTCTTACTTCTTTCTTACTTCTTCTTTCTCTCTTACTTCTTTCTTACTTCTTTCTTTCTTCTTTCTTACTTCTTTCTTTCTTCTTTCTTTCTTACTTCTTTCGTAATTCTTTCGTAATTCTTTCTTACTTCTTTCTTACTTCTTTCTTACTTCTTTCTACTTTCTTTCTTACTACTTTCTTTCTTCTTTCTTACTTCTTTCTTTCTTCTTTCTTCTTTCTTTCTTACTTCTTTCTTACTTCTTTCTTACTTCTTTCTTACTCATTTCTTACTTCTTTCTTACTTCTTTCTTTCTTCTTTCTTACTTCTTTCTTTCTTCTTTCTTACTTCTTTCTTACTTCTTTCTTACTTCTTTCTTACTTCTTCTTTCTTTCTTACTTCTTTCTTACCTCTTTCTTACTTCTTTCTTACTTCTTTCATACTTATTTCTTACTTCTTTCTTACTTCTTTCTTTCTTACTTCTTTCTTAGTTCTTTCGTACTTCTTTCTTACTTCTTTCTTACTTCTTTCATACTTCTTTCTTACTTCTTTCTTATTTCTTACTCCTTTCTTACTTCTTTCTTACTTTTTATCTTACTCTTTTTAACTTCTTTCTTACTTCTTTCTTACTTCTTTCTTACTTCTTTCTGTCTTACTTCTTTCTTACATCTTTCGTGCTTCTTTCTTACTTCTTTCTTACTTCTTTCTTACTTCTTTCTTACTTCTTTCTTACTTCTTTCTTCATTCCTTCTTACTTCTTTCTTACTTCTTTCTTACTTCTTTCTTACTTCTTTTCTTCTTTCATACTTCTTTCTTACTTCTTTCTTACTTCTTTCTTCTTTCTTTCTTACTTCTTTCTTACTTCTTTCTTACTTCTTTCTTCCTTCTTTCTTTCTTCTTTCTTACTTATTTCTTACTTGTTTCTTACTTCTTTCTTCTTTCTTTCTTACTTCTTTCTTACTTCTTTCTTACGTCTTTCTTCTTTCTTTTTTACTTCTTTCTTACTTCTTTCTTACTTCTTTCTTTCTTCTTTCTTACTTCTTTCTTTCTTCTTTCTTACTTCTTTCTTTCTTCTTTCTTACTTCTTTCTTACTTCTTTCTTTCGTCTTTCTTACTTCTTTCTTTCTTCTTTCTTACTTCTTTCTTTCTTCTTTCTTTCTTACTTCTTTCTTACTTCTTTCTTACTTCTTTCTTTCTTCTTTCTTACTACTTTCTTTCTTCTTTCTTACTTCTTTCTTCATTCCTTCTTACTTCTTTCATACTTCTTTCCTACTTCTTTCTTTCTTACTTCTTTCTTCTTCTTTCTTTCTTACTTCTTTCTTACTTCTTTCTTACTTCTTTCTTACTTCTTTATTTCTTCTTTCTTACTTCTTTCATACTTCTTTTTTACTTCTTTCTTACTTCTTTCTTACTTCTTTCTTACTTCTTTCTTACTTCTTTCTTACTTCTTTCTTACTTCTTTCTAACTTCTTTTTTCTTCTTTCTTACTTCTTTCTTACTTCTTTCTTACTTCTTTCTTACTTCTTTCTTTGTTCTTTCTTACTTCTTTCTTTCTTCTTTCTTACTTCTTTCTTACTTCTTTCTTACTTTTTTCTTACTTCTTTCTTCTTTCTTTCTTACTTCTTTCTTACTTCTTTCTTACTTCTTTCTTCTTTCTTTCTTACTTCTTTCTTACTTCTTTCTTTCTTAATTCTTTCTTACTTCTTTCGTACTTCTTTCTTACTTCTTTCGTACTTCTTTCTTACTTCTTTCTTACTTCTTTCTTACTTCTTTCTTTCTTCTTTTTTTCTTCTTTCTTACTTCTTTCTTACTTCTTTCTTACTTCTTTCTTACTTCTTTCTTCTTTCTTTCTTACTTCTTTCTTACTTCTTTCTTACTTCTTTCTTACTACTTTCTTCATTCCTTCTTACTTCTTTCTTACTTCTTTCTTACTTCATTCTTCTTTCTTTCTTACTTCTTTCTTACTTCTTTCATACTTCTTTCTTACTTCTTTCTTACTTCTTTCTTACTTCTTTCTTATTTCTTACTCCTTTCTTACTTCTTTCTTACTTTTTATCTTACTTCTTTTTAACTTCTTTCTTACTTCTTTCTTACTTATTTCTTACTTCTTTCTAACTTCTTTCTTACTTCTTTCTTACTTCTTTCTTACTTCTTTCTTTCTTAATTCTTTCTTACTTCTGTCGTGCTTCTTTATTACTTCTTTCTTACTTCTTTCTTACTTCTTTCTTACTTCTTTCTTACTTCTTTCTTCATTCCTTCTTACTTCTTTCTTACTTCTTTCTTACTTCTTTCTTACTTCTTTACTTCTTTCATACTTCTTTCTTGCTTCTTTCTTACTTCTTTCTTCTTTCTTACTTCTTTCTTACTTCTTTCTTTATTTATTCTTTCTTACTTCTTTCGTACTTCTTTCTTACTTCTTTCTTTCTTCTTTCTTACTTCTTTCATACTTCTTTTTTACTTCTTTCTTACTTCTTTCTTACTTCTTTCTTTCTTAATTCTTTCTTACTTCTTTCGTAATTCTTTCTTGCTTCTTTCTTACTTCTTTCTTACTTCTTTCTTCTTTCTTTCTTACTTCTTTCTTACTTCTTTCTTACTTCTTTCTTACTTCTTTCTTTCTTCTTTCTTACTTCTTTCTTACTTCTTTCTTTCTTCTTTCTTACTTCTTTCTTTCTTCTTTCTTACTTCTTTCTTTCTTCTTTTTTCTTACTTCTTTCTTTCTTACTTCTTTCTTACTTCTTTCTTACTTCTTTCTTTCTTCTTTCTTACTACTTTCTTTCTTCATTCTTACTTCTTTCTTCATTCCTTCTTACTTCTTTCTTACTTCTTTCTTACTTCTTTCTTTCTTACTTCTTTCTTCTTCTTTCTTTCTTACTTCTTTCGTACTTCTTTCTTCCTTCTTTCTTACTTCTTTCTTACTTCTTTCTTACTTCTTTCTTTCTTCTTTCTTTCTTCTTTCTTACTTCCTTCTTACTTCTTTCTTACTTCTTTCTTACTTCTTTCTTACTTCTTTCTTCTTTCTTTCTTACTTCTTTCTTACTTCTTTCTTACTTCTTTCTTACTACTTTCTTCATTCCTTCTTACTTCTTTCTTACTTCTTTATTACTTCTTTCTTACTTCGTTCTTTCTTCCTTCTTACTACTTTCTTCATTCCTTCTTAATTCTTTATTACTTCTTTCTTACTTCTTTCCTACTTCTTTCTTTCTTCTTTCTTCTTTCTTTCTTATTTCTTTCTTTCTTCTTTCTTACTTCTTTCATACTTCTTTCTTACTTCTTTCTTACTTCTTTCTTCTTTCTTTCTTACTTCTTTCTTACTTCTTTCTTACTTCTTTCTCCTTTCTTTCTTACTTCTTTCTTACTTCTTTCTTACTTCTTTCTTACTTCTTTCTTACTTCTTTATTTCTTCTTTCTTACTTCTTTCTTTCTTCTTTCTTACTTCTTTCTTACTTCTTTCTTACTTTTTTCTTACTTCTTTCTTCTTTCTTTCTTACTTCTTTCTTACTTCTTTCTTCTTTCTTTCTTACTTCTTTCTTACTTCTTTCTTAATTCTTTCTTACTTCTTTCGTACTTCTTTCTTACTTCTTTCTTACTTCTTTCTTACTTCTTTCTTACTTCTTTCTTACTTCTTTCTTTCTTACTTCTTACTTCTTTCTTTCTTCTTTCTTACTTCTTTCTTACTTCTTTCTTACTTTTTTCTTACTTCTTTCTTCTTTCTTTCTTTCTTCTTTCTTACTTCTTTCTTACTTCTTTCTTCTTTCTTTCTTACTTCTTTCTTACTTCTTTCTTTCTTAATTCTTTCTTACTTCTTTCGTACTTCTTTCTTACTTCTTTCTTACTTCTTTCTTACTTCTTTCTTACTTCTTTCTTACTTCTTTCTTTCTTCTTTCTTTCTTCTTTCTTACTTCTTTCTTACTTCTTTCTTACTTCTTTCTTACTACTTTCTTCATTCCTTCTTACTTCTTTCTTACTTCTTTCTTACTTCTTTCTTACTTCTTTCTTACTTCTTTCTTTCTTCTTTCTTCTTTCTTTCTTACTTCTTTCTTACTTCTTTCTTACTTCTTTCTTACTTCTTTCTTACTTCTTTCTTCTTTCTTTCTTCCTTCTTTCTTACTTCTTTCTTACTTCTTCCTAACTTCTTTTTTCTTCTTTCTTACTTATTTCTTACTTCTTTCTTACTTCCTTCTTACTTCTTTCTTACTCATTTCTTACTTCTTTCTTACTTCTTTCTTTCTTACTTCTTTCTTTCTTCTTTCTTACTTCTTTCTTACTTCTTTCTTACTTCTTTCTTCTTTCTTTCTTACTTCTTTCTTACTTCTTTCTTACTTCTTTCTTTCTTCTTTCATACTTCTTTCTTCTTTCTTACTTCTTTCTTTCTTACTTCTTTCTTACTTCTTTCGTACTTCTTTCTTACTTCTTTCTTACTTCTTTCATACTTCTTTCTTACTTCTTTCTTCTTTCTTTCTTACTTCTTTCTTACTTCTTTCTTACTTCTTTCTTACTTCTTTCTTACTTCTTTCTTCTTTCTTTCTTACTTCTTTCTTACTTCTTTCTTACTTCTTTCTTACTTCTTTCTTTCTTCTTTCTTACTTCTTTCTTTCTTCTTTCTTACTTCTTTCTTACTTCTTTCTTACTTTTTTCTTACTTCTTTCTTCTTTCTTTCTTACTTCTTTCTTACTTCTTTCTTACTTCTTTCTTCTTTCTTTCTTACTTCTTTCTTACTTCTTTCTTTCTTAATTCTTTCTTACTTCTTTCGTACTTCTTTCTTACTTCTTTCGTACTTCTTTCTTACTTCATTCTTACTTCTTTCTTACTTCTTTCTTACTTCTTTCTTCTTTCTTTCTTACTTCTTTCTTACTTCTTTCTTTCTTAATTCTTTCTTACTTCTTTCGTACTTCTTTCTTACTTCTTTCTTACTTCTTTCTTCTTTCTTTCTTACTTCTTTCTTACTTCTTTCTTACTTCTTTCTTACTTCTTTCTTTCTTCTTTCTTACTTCTTTCTTACTTCTTTCTTTCGTCTTTCTTACTTCTTTCTTTCTTCTTTCTTACTTCTTTCTTCCTTCTTTCTTTCTTACTTCTTTCTTACTTCTTTCTTACTTCTTTCTTTCTTCTTTCTTACTACTTTCTTTCTTCTTTCTTACTTCTTTCTTCATTCCTTCTTACTTCTTTCATACTTCTTTCCTACTTCTTTCTTTCTTACTTCTTTCTTCTTCTTTCTTTCTTACTTCTTTCTTACTTCTTTCTTACTTCTTTCTTACTTCTTTATTTCTTCTTTCTTACTTCTTTCATACTTCTTTTTTACTTCTTTCTTACTTCTTTCTTACTTCTTTCTTACTTCTTTCTTACTTCTTTCTTACTTCTTTCTTACTTCTTTCTAACTTCTTTTTTCTTCTTTCTTACTTCTTTCTTACTTCTTTCTTACTTCTTTCTTACTTCTTTCTTTGTTCTTTCTTACTTCTTTCTTTCTTCTTTCTTACTTCTTTCTTACTTCTTTCTTACTTTTTTCTTACTTCTTTCTTCTTTCTTTCTTCTTTCTTTCTTACTTCTTTCTTACTTCTTTCTTACTTCTTTCTTACTACTTTCTTCATTCCTTCTTACTTCTTTCTTACTTCTTTCTTACTTCATTCTTCTTTCTTTCTTACTTCTTTCTTACTTCTTTCATACTTCTTTCTTACTTCTTTCTTACTTCTTTCTTACTTCTTTCTTATTTCTTACTCCTTTCTTACTTCTTTCTTACTTTTTATCTTACTTCTTTTTAACTTCTTTCTTACTTCTTTCTTACTTATTTCTTACTTCTTTCTAACTTCTTTCTTACTTCTTTCTTACTTCTTTCTTACTTCTTTCTTTCTTAATTCTTTCTTACTTCTGTCGTGCTTCTTTATTACTTCTTTCTTACTTCTTTCTTACTTCTTTCTTACTTCTTTCTTACTTCTTTCTTCATTCCTTCTTACTTCTTTCTTACTTCTTTCTTACTTCTTTCTTACTTCTTTACTTCTTTCATACTTCTTTCTTGCTTCTTTCTTACTTCTTTCTTCTTTCTTACTTCTTTCTTACTTCTTTCTTTATTTATTCTTTCTTACTTCTTTCGTACTTCTTTCTTACTTCTTTCTTTCTTCTTTCTTACTTCTTTCATACTTCTTTTTTACTTCTTTCTTACTTCTTTCTTACTTCTTTCTTTCTTAATTCTTTCTTACTTCTTTCGTAATTCTTTCTTGCTTCTTTCTTACTTCTTTCTTACTTCTTTCTTCTTTCTTTCTTACTTCTTTCTTACTTCTTTCTTACTTCTTTCTTACTTCTTTCTTTCTTCTTTCTTACTTCTTTCTTACTTCTTTCTTTCTTCTTTCTTACTTCTTTCTTTCTTCTTTCTTACTTCTTTCTTTCTTCTTTTTTCTTACTTCTTTCTTTCTTACTTCTTTCTTACTTCTTTCTTACTTCTTTCTTTCTTCTTTCTTACTACTTTCTTTCTTCATTCTTACTTCTTTCTTCATTCCTTCTTACTTCTTTCTTACTTCTTTCTTACTTCTTTCTTTCTTACTTCTTTCTTCTTCTTTCTTTCTTACTTCTTTCGTACTTCTTTCTTCCTTCTTTCTTACTTCTTTCTTACTTCTTTCTTACTTCTTTCTTTCTTCTTTCTTTCTTCTTTCTTACTTCCTTCTTACTTCTTTCTTACTTCTTTCTTACTTCTTTCTTACTTCTTTCTTCTTTCTTTCTTACTTCTTTCTTACTTCTTTCTTACTTCTTTCTTACTACTTTCTTCATTCCTTCTTACTTCTTTCTTACTTCTTTATTACTTCTTTCTTACTTCGTTCTTTCTTCCTTCTTACTACTTTCTTCATTCCTTCTTAATTCTTTATTACTTCTTTCTTACTTCTTTCCTACTTCTTTCTTTCTTCTTTCTTCTTTCTTTCTTATTTCTTTCTTTCTTCTTTCTTACTTCTTTCATACTTCTTTCTTACTTCTTTCTTACTTCTTTCTTCTTTCTTTCTTACTTCTTTCTTACTTCTTTCTTACTTCTTTCTCCTTTCTTTCTTACTTCTTTCTTACTTCTTTCTTACTTCTTTCTTACTTCTTTCTTACTTCTTTATTTCTTCTTTCTTACTTCTTTCTTTCTTCTTTCTTACTTCTTTCTTACTTCTTTCTTACTTTTTTCTTACTTCTTTCTTCTTTCTTTCTTACTTCTTTCTTACTTCTTTCTTCTTTCTTTCTTACTTCTTTCTTACTTCTTTCTTAATTCTTTCTTACTTCTTTCGTACTTCTTTCTTACTTCTTTCTTACTTCTTTCTTACTTCTTTCTTACTTCTTTCTTACTTCTTTCTTTCTTACTTCTTACTTCTTTCTTTCTTCTTTCTTACTTCTTTCTTACTTCTTTCTTACTTTTTTCTTACTTCTTTCTTCTTTCTTTCTTTCTTCTTTCTTACTTCTTTCTTACTTCTTTCTTCTTTCTTTCTTACTTCTTTCTTACTTCTTTCTTTCTTAATTCTTTCTTACTTCTTTCGTACTTCTTTCTTACTTCTTTCTTACTTCTTTCTTACTTCTTTCTTACTTCTTTCTTACTTCTTTCTTTCTTCTTTCTTTCTTCTTTCTTACTTCTTTCTTACTTCTTTCTTACTTCTTTCTTACTACTTTCTTCATTCCTTCTTACTTCTTTCTTACTTCTTTCTTACTTCTTTCTTACTTCTTTCTTACTTCTTTCTTTCTTCTTTCTTCTTTCTTTCTTACTTCTTTCTTACTTCTTTCTTACTTCTTTCTTACTTCTTTCTTACTTCTTTCTTCTTTCTTTCTTCCTTCTTTCTTACTTCTTTCTTACTTCTTCCTAACTTCTTTTTTCTTCTTTCTTACTTATTTCTTACTTCTTTCTTACTTCCTTCTTACTTCTTTCTTACTCATTTCTTACTTCTTTCTTACTTCTTTCTTTCTTACTTCTTTCTTTCTTCTTTCTTACTTCTTTCTTACTTCTTTCTTACTTCTTTCTTCTTTCTTTCTTACTTCTTTCTTACTTCTTTCTTACTTCTTTCTTTCTTCTTTCATACTTCTTTCTTCTTTCTTACTTCTTTCTTTCTTACTTCTTTCTTACTTCTTTCGTACTTCTTTCTTACTTCTTTCTTACTTCTTTCATACTTCTTTCTTACTTCTTTCTTCTTTCTTTCTTACTTCTTTCTTACTTCTTTCTTACTTCTTTCTTACTTCTTTCTTACTTCTTTCTTCTTTCTTTCTTACTTCTTTCTTACTTCTTTCTTACTTCTTTCTTACTTCTTTCTTTCTTCTTTCTTACTTCTTTCTTTCTTCTTTCTTACTTCTTTCTTACTTCTTTCTTACTTTTTTCTTACTTCTTTCTTCTTTCTTTCTTACTTCTTTCTTACTTCTTTCTTACTTCTTTCTTCTTTCTTTCTTACTTCTTTCTTACTTCTTTCTTTCTTAATTCTTTCTTACTTCTTTCGTACTTCTTTCTTACTTCTTTCGTACTTCTTTCTTACTTCATTCTTACTTCTTTCTTACTTCTTTCTTACTTCTTTCTTCTTTCTTTCTTACTTCTTTCTTACTTCTTTCTTTCTTAATTCTTTCTTACTTCTTTCGTACTTCTTTCTTACTTCTTTCTTACTTCTTTCTTCTTTCTTTCTTACTTCTTTCTTACTTCTTTCTTACTTCTTTCTTACTTCTTTCTTTCTTCTTTCTTACTTCTTTCTTACTTCTTTCTTTCGTCTTTCTTACTTCTTTCTTTCTTCTTTCTTACTTCTTTCTTCCTTCTTTCTTTCTTACTTCTTTCTTACTTCTTTCTTACTTCTTTCTTTCTTCTTTCTTACTACTTTCTTTCTTCTTTCTTACTTCTTTCTTCATTCCTTCTTACTTCTTTCATACTTCTTTCCTACTTCTTTCTTTCTTACTTCTTTCTTCTTCTTTCTTTCTTACTTCTTTCTTACTTCTTTCTTACTTCTTTCTTACTTCTTTATTTCTTCTTTCTTACTTCTTTCATACTTCTTTTTTACTTCTTTCTTACTTCTTTCTTACTTCTTTCTTACTTCTTTCTTACTTCTTTCTTACTTCTTTCTTACTTCTTTCTAACTTCTTTTTTCTTCTTTCTTACTTCTTTCTTACTTCTTTCTTACTTCTTTCTTACTTCTTTCTTTGTTCTTTCTTACTTCTTTCTTTCTTCTTTCTTACTTCTTTCTTACTTCTTTCTTACTTTTTTCTTACTTCTTTCTTCTTTCTTTCTTACTTCTTTCTTACTTCTTTCTTACTTCTTTCTTCTTTCTTTCTTACTTCTTTCTTACTTCTTTCTTTCTTAATTCTTTCTTACTTCTTTCGTACTTCTTTCTTACTTCTTTCGTACTTCTTTCTTACTTCTTTCTTACTTCTTTCTTACTTCTTTCTTTCTTCTTTTTTTCTTCTTTCTTACTTCTTTCTTACTTCTTTCTTACTTCTTTCTTACTTCTTTCTTCTTTCTTTCTTACTTCTTTCTTACTTCTTTCTTACTTCTTTCTTACTACTTTCTTCATTCCTTCTTACTTCTTTCTTACTTCTTTCTTACTTCATTCTTCTTTCTTTCTTACTTCTTTCTTACTTCTTTCATACTTCTTTCTTACTTCTTTCTTACTTCTTTCTTACTTCTTTCTTATTTCTTACTCCTTTCTTACTTCTTTCTTACTTTTTATCTTACTTCTTTTTAACTTCTTTCTTACTTCTTTCTTACTTATTTCTTACTTCTTTCTAACTTCTTTCTTACTTCTTTCTTACTTCTTTCTTACTTCTTTCTTTCTTAATTCTTTCTTACTTCTGTCGTGCTTCTTTCTTACTTCTTTCTTACTTCTTTCTTACTTCTTTCTTACTTCTTTCTTACTTCTTTCTTCATTCCTTCTTACTTCTTTCTTACTTCTTTCTTACTTCTTTCTTACTTCTTTACTTCTTTCATACTTCTTTCTTGCTTCTTTCTTACTTCTTTCTTCTTTCTTACTTCTTTCTTACTTCTTTCTTTATTTATTCTTTCTTACTTCTTTCGTACTTCTTTCTTACTTCTTTCTTTCTTCTTTCTTACTTCTTTCATACTTCTTTTTTACTTCTTTCTTACTTCTTTCTTACTTCTTTCTTTCTTAATTCTTTCTAACTTCTTTCGTAATTCTTTCTTGCTTCTTTCTTACTTCTTTCTTACTTCTTTCTTCTTTCTTTCTTACTTCTTTCTTACTTCTTTCTTACTTCTTTCTTACTTCTTTCTTTCTTCTTTCTTACTTCTTTCTTACTTCTTTCTTTCTTCTTTCTTACTTCTTTCTTTCTTCTTTCTTACTTCTTTCTTTCTTCTTTTTTCTTACTTCTTTCTTTCTTACTTCTTTCTTACTTCTTTCTTACTTCTTTCTTTCTTCTTTCTTACTACTTTCTTTCTTCATTCTTACTTCTTTCTTCATTCCTTCTTACTTCTTTCTTACTTCTTTCTTACTTCTTTCTTTCTTACTTCTTTCTTCTTCTTTCTTTCTTACTTCTTTCGTACTTCTTTCTTCCTTCTTTCTTACTTCTTTCTTACTTCTTTCTTACTTCTTTCTTTCTTCTTTCTTTCTTCTTTCTTACTTCCTTCTTACTTCTTTCTTACTTCTTTCTTACTTCTTTCTTACTTCTTTCTTCTTTCTTTCTTACTTCTTTCTTACTTCTTTCTTACTTCTTTCTTACTACTTTCTTCATTCCTTCTTACTTCTTTCTTACTTCTTTATTACTTCTTTCTTACTTCGTTCTTTCTTCCTTCTTACTACTTTCTTCATTCCTTCTTAATTCTTTATTACTTCTTTCTTACTTCTTTCCTACTTCTTTCTTTCTTCTTTCTTCTTTCTTTCTTATTTCTTTCTTTCTTCTTTCTTACTTCTTTCATACTTCTTTCTTACTTCTTTCTTACTTCTTTCTTCTTTCTTTCTTACTTCTTTCTTACTTCTTTCTTACTTCTTTCTCCTTTCTTTCTTACTTCTTTCTTACTTCTTTCTTACTTCTTTCTTACTTCTTTCTTACTTCTTTATTTCTTCTTTCTTACTTCTTTCTTTCTTCTTTCTTACTTCTTTCTTACTTCTTTCTTACTTTTTTCTTACTTCTTTCTTCTTTCTTTCTTACTTCTTTCTTACTTCTTTCTTCTTTCTTTCTTACTTCTTTCTTACTTCTTTCTTAATTCTTTCTTACTTCTTTCGTACTTCTTTCTTACTTCTTTCTTACTTCTTTCTTACTTCTTTCTTACTTCTTTCTTACTTCTTTCTTTCTTACTTCTTACTTCTTTCTTTCTTCTTTCTTACTTCTTTCTTACTTCTTTCTTACTTTTTTCTTACTTCTTTCTTCTTTCTTTCTTTCTTCTTTCTTACTTCTTTCTTACTTCTTTCTTCTTTCTTTCTTACTTCTTTCTTACTTCTTTCTTTCTTAATTCTTTCTTACTTCTTTCGTACTTCTTTCTTACTTCTTTCTTACTTCTTTCTTACTTCTTTCTTACTTCTTTCTTACTTCTTTCTTTCTTCTTTCTTTCTTCTTTCTTACTTCTTTCTTACTTCTTTCTTACTTCTTTCTTACTACTTTCTTCATTCCTTCTTACTTCTTTCTTACTTCTTTCTTACTTCTTTCTTACTTCTTTCTTACTTCTTTCTTTCTTCTTTCTTCTTTCTTTCTTACTTCTTTCTTACTTCTTTCTTACTTCTTTCTTACTTCTTTCTTACTTCTTTCTTCTTTCTTTCTTCCTTCTTTCTTACTTCTTTCTTACTTCTTCCTAACTTCTTTTTTCTTCTTTCTTACTTATTTCTTACTTCTTTCTTACTTCTTTCTTACTTCTTTCTTACTCATTTCTTACTTCTTTCTTACTTCTTTCTTTCTTCTTTCTTACTTCTTTCTTTCTTCTTTCTTACTTCTTTCTTACTTCTTTCTTACTTCTTTCTTCTTTCTTTCTTACTTCTTTCTTACTTCTTTCTTACTTCTTTCTTTCTTCTTTCATACTTCTTTCTTCTTTCTTACTTCTTTCTTTCTTACTTCTTTCTTACTTCTTTCGTACTTCTTTCTTACTTCTTTCTTACTTCTTTCATACTTCTTTCTTACTTCTTTCTTCTTTCTTTCTTACTTCTTTCTTACTTCTTTCTTACTTCTTTCTTACTTCTTTCTTACTTCTTTCTTCTTTCTTTCTTACTTCTTTCTTACTTCTTTCTTACTTCTTTCTTACTTCTTTCTTTCTTCTTTCTTACTTCTTTCTTTCTTCTTTCTTACTTCTTTCTTACTTCTTTCTTACTTTTTTCTTACTTCTTTCTTCTTTCTTTCTTACTTCTTTCTTACTTCTTTCTTACTTCTTTCTTCTTTCTTTCTTACTTCTTTCTTACTTCTTTCTTTCTTAATTCTTTCTTACTTCTTTCGTACTTCTTTCTTACTTCTTTCGTACTTCTTTCTTACTTCTTTCTTACTTCTTTCTTACTTCTTTCTTTCTTCTTTTTTTCTTCCTTCTTACTTCTTTCTTACTTCTTTCTTACTTCTTTCTTACTTCTTTCTTACTTCTTTCTTCTTTCTTTCTTACTTCTTTCTTACTTCTTTCTTACTTCTTTCTTACTACTTTCTTCATTCCTTCTTACTTCTTTCTTACTTCTTTCTTACTTCATTCTTCTTTCTTTCTTACTTCTTTCTTACTTCTTTCATACTTCTTTCTTACTTCTTTCTTACTTCTTTCTTACTTCTTTCTTATTTCTTACTCCTTTCTTACTTCTTTCTTACTTTTTATCTTACTTCTTTTTAACTTCTTTCTTACTTCTTTCTTACTTATTTCTTACTTCTTTCTAACTTCTTTCTTACTTCTTTCTTACTTCTTTCTTACTTCTTTCTTTCTTAATTCTTTCTTACTTCTTTCGTGCTTCTTTATTACTTCTTTCTTACTTCTTTCTTACTTCTTTCTTACTTCTTTCTTACTTCTTTCTTCATTCCTTCTTACTTCTTTCTTACTTCTTACTTACTTCTTTCTTACTTCTTTCTTACTTCTTTACTTCTTTCATACTTCTTTCTTGCTTCTTTCTTACTTCTTTCTTCTTTCTTACTTCTTTCTTACTTCTTTCTTTCTTAATTCTTTCTTACTTCTTTCGTACTTCTTTCTTACTTCTTTCTTCCTTCTTTCTTACTTCTTTCTTACTTCTTTCTTACTTCTTTCTTTCTTCTTTCTTTCTTCTTTCTTACTTCCTTCTTACTTCTTTCTTACTTCTTTCTTACTTCTTTCTTACTTCTTTCTTCTTTCTTTCTTACTTCTTTCTTACTTCTTTCTTACTTCTTTCTTACTACTTTCTTCATTCCTTCTTACTTCTTTCTTACTTCTTTCTTACTTCTTTCTTACTTCTTTCTTTCTTCTTTCTTCTTTCTTTCTTACTTCTTTATTACTTCTTTCTTACTTCGTTCTTTCTTCCTTCTTACTACTTTCTTCATTCCTTCTTAATTCTTTATTACTTCTTTCTTACTTCTTTCCTACTTCTTTCTTTCTTCTTTCTTCTTTCTTTCTTATTTCTTTCTTTCTTCTTTCTTACTTCTTTCATACTTCTTTCTTACTTCTTTCTTACTTCTTTCTTCTTTCTTTCTTACTTCTTTCTTACTTCTTTCTTACTTCTTTCTCCTTTCTTTCTTACTTCTTTCTTACTTCTTTCTTACTTCTTTCTTACTTCTTTACTTCTTTATTTCTTCTTTCTTACTTCTTTCTTTCTTCTTTCTTACTTCTTTCTTACTTCTTTCTTACTTTTTTCTTACTTCTTTCTTCTTTCTTTCTTACTTCTTTCTTACTTCTTTCTTACTTCTTTCTTCTTTCTTTCTTACTTCTTTCTTACTTCTTTCTTACTTCTTTCTTCTTTCTTTCTTACTTCTTTCTTACTTCTTTCTTAATTCTTTCTTACTTCTTTCGTACTTCTTTCTTACTTCTTTCTTACTTCTTTCTTACTTCTTTCTTACTTCTTTCTTACTTCTTCCTTTCTTACTTCTTACTTCTTTCTTTCTTCTTTCTTACTTCTTTCTTACTTCTTTCTTACTTTTTTCTTACTTCTTTCTTCTTTCTTTCTTACTCCTTTCTTACTTCTTTCTTACTTCTTTCTTCTTTCTTTCTTACTTCTTTCTTACTTCTTTCTTTCTTAATTCTTTCTTACTTCTTTCGTACTTCTTTCTTACTTCTTTCTTACTTCTTTCTTACTTCTTTCTTACTTCTTTCTTTCTTCTTTCTTTCTTCTTTCTTACTTCTTTCTTACTTCTTTCTTACTTCTTTCTTACTGCTTTCTTCATTCCTTCTTCTTTCTTTCTTACTTCTTTCTTACTTCTTTCTTACTTCTTTCTTACTTCTTTCTTACTTCTTTCTTACTTCTTTCTTTCTTCTTTCTTACTTCTTTCATACTTCTTTCTTCCTTCTTTCTTACTTTTCTTCTTTCTTTCTTACTCCTTTCTTACTTCTTTCTTACTTCTTTCTTACTTCGTTCTTTCTTCCTTCTTACTACTTTCTTCATTCCTTCTTAATTCTTTATTACTTCTTTCTTACTTCTTTCCTACTTCTTTCTTTCTTCTTTCTTCTTTCTTTCTTATTTCTTTCTTTCTTCTTTCTTACTTCTTTCATACTTCTTTCTTACTTCTTTCTTACTTCTTTCTTCTTTCTTTCTTACTTCTTTCTTACTTCTTTCTTACTTCTTTCTCCTTTCTTTCTTACTTCTTTCTTACTTCTTTCTTACTTCTTTCTTACTTCTTTCTAACTTCTTTCTTACTTTTTTCTTACTTCTTTCTTACTTCTTTTTAACTTCTTTCTTACTTCTAACTTCTTTTTTTCTTCTTTCTTACTTCTTTCTTACTTCTATCTTACTTCTTTCTTACTTCTTTCTTACTTCTTTCTTTCTTACTTCTTTCGTAATTCTTTCGTACTTCTTTCTTACTTCTTTCTTACTTCTTTCTTACTTCTTTCTAACTTCTTTCTTACTTCTTTCTTCTTTCTTACTTCTTTTTAACTTCTTTCTTACTTCTTTCTTACTTCTTTCTTACTTCGTTCTTTCTTCCTTCTTACTACTTTCTTCATTCCTTCTTAATTCTTTACTACTTCTTTCTTACTTCTTTCCTACTTCTTTCTTTCTTCTTTCTTCTTTCTTTCTTCTTTATTTCTTACTTCTTTCTTCCTTCTTTCGTACTTCTTTCTTACTTCTTTCTTACTTCTTTCTTACTTCTTTCTTACTTCTTTAATACTACTTTCTTACTTCTTTCTTCTTTCTTTCTTACTTCTTTCTTACTTCTTTCTTACTTTTATCTTACTTGTTTCTTTCTTCTTTCTTACTTCTTTCTTTCTTCTTTCTTACTTCTTTCTTACTTCTTTCCTCTTTCTTTCTTCTTTCTTACTTCTCTCTTACTTCTTTCTTACTTCTTTCTTTCTTCTCTCTTACTTCTTTCTTTCTTCTTTCTTACTTCTTTCTTACTTCTTTCTTACTTCTTTCTTACTTCTTTCTTACTTCTTTCTTACTTCTTTCTTACTTCTTTCTTCTTTCTTTCTTACTTCTTTCTTACTTCTTTCTTTCTTCTTTCTTACTTCTTTCTTTCTTCTTTCTTTCTTACTTCTTTCTTACTTCTTTCGTAATTCTTTCTTACTTCTTTCTTACTTCTCTCTTACTTCTTTCTTACTTCTTTCTTTCTTCTCTCTTACTTCTTTCTTTCTTCTTTCTTACTTCTTTCTTCTTTCTTTCTTACTTCTTTCTTACTTCTTTCTTACTTCTTTCTTACTTCTTTCTAACTACTTTCTTTCTTCTTTCTTACTTCTTTCTTACTTCTTTCTTCTATCTTTCTTACTTCTTTCTTGCTTCTTTCTTACTTCTTTATTACTTCTTCCTTTCTTCTTTCTTACTTCTTTCTTTCTTCTTTCTTATTTCTTTCTTCATTCCTTCTTAATTATTTCATACTTCTTTCTTACTTCTTTCTTACTTCTTTCTACTTTCTTTCTTGCTTCTTTCTTACTTCTTTCTTTCTTCTTTCTTACTTCTTTCTTTCTTCTTTCTTACTTTTTCTTACTTCTTTCTTACTTCATTCTTACTTCTTTCTTACTTCTTTATTACTTCTTCCTTAATTCTTTCTTACTTCTTTCTTTCTTCTTTCTTACTTCTTTCTTCATTCCTTCTTACTTCTTTCATACTTCTTTCTTACTTCTTTCTTACTTCTTTCTTCTTTCTTTCTTACTTCTTTCATACTTCTTTCTTACTTCTTTCTTACTTCTTTCTTTCTTCTTTCTTACTTCTTTCTTTCTTCTTTCTTACTTCTTTCTTACTTCTTTCTTACTTCGTTCTTACTTCTTTCTTCATTCCTTCTTAATTCTTTATTACTTCTTTCTTACTTCTTTCCTACTTCTTCCTTTCTTCTTTCTTCTTTCTTTGTTATTTCTTTCTTACTTCTTTCTTACTTCTTTCTTACTTCTTTCTTACTTCTTTCTAACTTCTTTTTTCTTCTTTCTTACTTATTTCTTACCTCTTTCTTACTTCTTTCTTAATTCTTTCTTACTTCTTTCTTACTTCTTTCTCCTTTCTTTCTTACTTCTTTCTTACTTCTTTCTTACTTCTTTCTTACTTCTTTCTAACTTCTTTCTTAATTTTTCTTACTTCTTTCTTACTTCTTTTTAACTTCTTTCTTACTTCTTTCTTACTTCTTTCTTACTTCTTTCTTTCTTACTTCTTTCTTACTTTTTTCTTACTTCTTTCTTTCTCCTTTCTTACTTCTTTCTTTCTTCTTTCTTACTTCTTTCTTATTTCCTCTTTCTTTCTTACTTCTTTCTTACTTCTCTCTTACTTCTTTCTTACTTCTTTCTTTCTTCTCTCTTACTTCTTTCTTTCTTCTTTCTTACTTCTTTCTTACTTCTTTCTTACTTCTTTCGTAATTCTTTCTTACTTCTTTCTTACTTCTTTCTTACTTCTTTCTTCTTTCTTTCTTACTTTTTTCTTACTTCTTTCTTTCTTCTTTCCTACTTCTTTCTTTCTTCTTTCTTACTTCTTTCTTACTTCTTTCTTACTTCTTTCTTACTTCTTTCTTCTTTCTTTCTTTCTTCTTTCTTACTTCTTTCTTACTTCTTTCTTTCTTCTTTCTTCTTTCTTTCTTACTTCTTTCTTACTTCTTTCTTACTTCTTTCTTACTTCTTTCTTACTTCTTTCTTCTTTCTTTCTTCCTTCTTTCCTACTTCTTTCTTACTTCTTTCTTACTTCTTTCTTTCTTCTTTCTTACTACTTTCTTTCTTCTTTCTTACTTCTTTTTTACTTCTTTCTTCTTTCTTTCTTACTTCTTTCTTACTTCTTTCTTACTTCTTTATTACTTCTTTCTTACTTCTTTCTTACTTCTTTCTTTCTTCTTTCTTACTTCTTTCTTCATTCCTTCTTACTTCTTTCATACTTCTTTCTTACTTCTTTCTTAATTCTTTCTTCTTTCTTTCTTACTTCTTTCTTACTTCTTTCTTACTTCTTTCTTACTTCGTTCTTTCTTCTTTCTTACTTCTTTCTTCATTCCTTCTTAATTCTTTATTACTTCTTTCTTACTTCTTTCTTATTCTTTCCTACTTCTTTCTTTCTTCTTTCTTCTTTCTTTCTTATTTCTTTCTTACTTCTTTCTTCTTTCTTTCTTACTTCTTTCTTACTTCTTTCTAACTTCTTTTTTCTTCTTTCTTACTTATTTCTTACTTCTTTCTTACTTCTTTCTTACTTCTTTGTTTCTTCTTTCTTACTTCTTTGTTTCTTCTTTCTTACTTCTTTCTTCTTTCTTACATCTTTCTTACTTCTTTCTTACTTCTTTCTTACTTCTTTCTACTTTCTTTCTTACTTCTTTCTTACTTGTTTCTTACTTCTTTCTTACTTCTTTCTTACTTCTTTCTTGCTACTTTCTTCATTCCTTCTTACATCTCTCTTACTTCTTTCTTACTTTTTTCATAATTCTTTCTTACTTCTTTCTTAATTCTTTCTTTTTTCTTTCTTACTTCTTTCTTACTTCTTTCTTACTTCTTTCTAACTTCTTTCTTACTTCTTTCGTACTTCTTTCGTACTTCTTTCTTACTTCTTTCTTACTTCTCTCTTACTTCTTTATTACTTCTTTCTTACTTCTTTCTTTCTTCTTTCTTTCTTCTTTCTTACTTCTTTCTTACTTCTTTCTTCTTTCTTTCTTACTTCTTTCTTCCTTCTTTCTTTCTTCTTTCTTACTTCTTTCTTTCTTCTTTCTTACTTCTTTCTTACTTCTTTCTTACTTCTTTCTTCATTCCTTCTTACTTCTTTCTTACTTCTTTCCTACTTCTTTCTTACTTCTTTCTTCTTTCTTCTTTCTTACTTCTTTCTTTCTTCTTTTTTACTTCTTTCTTACTTCTTTCTTACTTCTTTCTAACTACTTTTTTCTTCTTTCTTACTTCTTTCTTACTTCTTTCTTACTTCTTTCTTTCTTCTTTCTTCTTTCTTTCTTACTTCTTTCTTACTTCTTTCTTTCTTCTTTCTTACTTCTTTCTTACTTCTTTCTTACTTCTTTCATACTTCTTTCTTACTTCTTTCTTACTTCTTTCTTTTTTCTTTCTTACTTCTTTCTTACTTCTTTCTTACTTCTTTCTTACTTCTTTCTTACTTCTTTCTAACTTCTTTCTTACTTCTTTCTTACTTCTTTCTTACTTCTTTCTTTCTTACTTCTTTCTTACTTCTTTCGTACTTCTTTCTTACTTCTTTCTTACTTCTTTCTTACTTCTTTCTTACTTCTTTCTTTCTTCTTTCTTTCTTCTTTCTTACTTCTTTCTTACTTCTTTCTTCTTTCTTCCTTATTTCTTTCTTCCTTCTTCCTTTCTTCTTTCTTACTTCTTTCTTTCTTCTTTCTTACTTCTTTCTTACTTCTTTCTTACTTCTTTCTTCATTCCCTCTTACTTCTTTCTTACTTCTTTCCTACTTCTTTCTTACTTCTTCCTTCTTTCTTCTTTCTTACTTCTTTCTTTCTTCTTTTTTACTTCTTTCTTACTTCTTTCTTACTTCTTTCTAACTACTTTTTTCTTCTTTCTTACTTCTTTCTTACTTCTTTCTTAATTCTTTCTTACTTCTTTCTTCTTTCTTTCTTAATTCTTTCTTACTTCTTTCTTACTTCTTTCGTACTTCTTTCTTACTTCTTTCTTATGTCTTTCTTTCTTCTTTCTTACTGCTTTCTTTCTTCTTTCTTACTTCTTTCTTTCTTCTTTCTTACTTCTTTCTTACTTCTTTCTTATTTCTTTCTAACTTCTTTTTTCTTCTTTCTTACTTCTTTCTTACTTCTTTCTTACTTCTTTCTTCCTTCTTTCTTACTTCTTTCTTACCTCTTTCTTTCTTCTTTCTTACTTCTTTCTTTCGTCTTTCTTTCTTACTTCTTTCTTACTTCTTTCGTAATTATTTCTTACTTCTTTCTTACTTCTCTCTTACTTCTTTCTTCTTTCTTTCTTACTTCTTTCTTACTTCTTTCTTTCTTCTTTCCTACTTCTTTCTTTCTTCTTTCTTACTTCTTTCTTACTTCTTTCTTACTTCTTTCTTACTTCTTTCTTTCTTCTTTCTTACTACTTTCTTTCTTATTTCTTACTTCTTACTTCTTTATTACTTCTTTATTACTTCTTTCTTACTTCTTTCTTACTTCTTTCTTTCTTCTTTCTTACTTCTTTCTTCATTCCTTCTTACTTCTTTCTTACTTCTTTCTTACTTCTCTCTTTCTTCTTTCTTTCTTCTTTCTTCTTTCTTTCTTACTTCTTTCTTACTTCTTTCTTTCTTCTTTCTTACTTCTTTCTTACTTCTTTCTTACTTCTTTCATACTTCTTTCTTACTTCTTTCTTACTTCTTTCTTTTTTTCTTTCTTACTTCTTTCTTACTTCTTTCTTACTTCTTTCTTACTTCTTTCTTACTTCTTTCTAACTTCTTTCTTACTTCTTTCTTACTTCTTTCTTACTTCTTTCTTTCTTAATTCTTTCTTACTTCTTTCGTACTTCTTTCTTACTTCTTTCTTACTTCTTTCTTACTTCTTTCTTACTTCTTTCTTTCTTCTTTCTTTCTTCTTTCTTACTTCTTTCTTACTTCTTTCTTCTTTCTTTCTTACTTCTTTCTTCCTTCTTTCTTTCTTCTTTCTTACTTCTTTCTTTCTTCTTTCTTACTTCTTTCTTACTTCTTTCTTACTTCTTTCTTCATTCCTTCTTACTTCTTTCTTACTTCTTTCCTACTTCTTTCTTACTTCTTTCTTCTTTCTTCTTTCTTACTTCTTTCTTTCTTCTTTTTTACTTCTTTCTTACTTCTTTCTTACTTCTTTCTAACTACTTTTTTCTTCTTTCTTACTTCTTTCTTACTTCTTTCTTACTTCTTTCTTACTTCTTTCTTACTTCTTTCTTCTTTCTTTCTTACTTCTTTCTTACTTCTTTCTTACTTCTTTCTTACTTCTTTCTTCTTTCTTTCTTCTTTCTTTCTTCTTTCTTACTTCTTTCTTACTTCTTTCTTACTTCTTTCTAACTTCTTTCTAACTTCTTTTTTTCTTCTTTCTTACTTCTTTCTTACTTCTATCTTACTTCTTTCTTACTACTTTATAACTTCTTTCTTTCTTACTTCTTTCGTACTTCTTTCGTACTTTTTTCTTACTTCTTTCTTACTTCTTTCTTACTTCTTTCTTACTTCTTTCTTACTTCTTTCTTTCTTCTTTCTTTCTTCTTTCTTACTTCTTTCTTACTTCTTTCTTCTTTCTTTCTTACTTCTTTCTTCCTTCTTTCTTTCTTCTTTCTTACTTCTTTCTTTCTTCTTTCTTACTTCTTTCTTACTTCTTTCTTACTTCTTTCTTCATTCCTTCTTACTTCTTTCTTACTTCTTTCCTACTTCTTTCTTACTTCTTTCTTCTTTCTTCTTTCTTACTTCTTTCTTTCTTCTTTTTTACTTCTTTCTTACTTCTTTCTTACTTCTTTCTAACTACTTTTTTCTTCTTTCTTACTTCTTTCTTACTTCTTTCTTACTTCTTTCTTACTTCTTTCTTACTTCTTTCTTCTTTCTTTCTTACTTCTTTCTTACTTCTTTCTTACTTCTTTCTTACTTCTTTCTTCTTTCTTTCTTCTTTCTTTCTTCTTTCTTACTTCTTTCTTATTTCTTTCTTACTTCTTTCTAACTTCTTTCTAACTTCTTTTTTTCTTCTTTCTTACTTCTTTCTTACTTCTATCTTACTTCTTTCTTACTACTTTATAACTTCTTTCTTTCTTACTTCTTTCGTACTTCTTTCGTACTTTTTTCTTACTTCTTTCTTACTTCTTTCTTACTTCTTTCTTTCTTCTTTCTTACTTCTTTCTCACTTCTTTCTTCTTTCTTTCTTAATTCTTTCTTCCTTACTTCTTTCTTACTTCTTTCTTACTTCTTTCTTACTTCTTTCTTCTTTCTTTCTTACTTCTTTCTTACTTCTTTCTTACTTCTTTCTAACTTCTTTCTTACTTCTTTCTTACTTCTTTCTTACTTCTTTTTAACTTCTTTCTTCTTTCTTACTTCTTTCTTACTTCTTTCTTTCTTACTTCTTTCGTACTTCTTTCGTACTTCTTTCTTACTTCTTTCTTACTTCTTTCTTACTTCTTTCTTCTTTCTTTCTTTCTTCTTTCTTTCTTCTTTCTTTCTACTTTCTTACTTCTTTCTTACTTCTTTCTTTCTTAATTCTTTCTTACTTCTTTCGTACTTCTTTCTTACTTCTTTCTTACTTCTTTCTTCTTTCTTACTTCTTTCTTACTTCTTTCTTTCTTAATTCTTTCTTACTTCTTTCGTACTTCTTTCTTACTTCTTTCTTTCTTCTTTATTACTTCTTTCATACTTCTTTTTTACTTCTTTCTTACTTCTTTCTTACTTCTTTCTAACTTTTTTTTTCTTCTTTTTTACTTCTTTCTTACTTTTTCTTACTTCTTTCTTACTTCTTTCTTTCTTCTTTCTTTCTTCTTATTTTCTTCTTTCTTTCTTACTTCTTTCTTACTTCTTTCTTACTTCTTTCTTACTTCTTTCTTTCTTCTTTCTTACTTCTTTCTTTCTTACTTCTTTCTTACTTCTTTCTTACTTCTTTCTTATTTCTTACTTCTTTCTTACTTCTTTATTACTTCTTTCTTCTTTCTTTCTTACTTCTTTCTTAATTCTTTCTTACTACTTTCTTCATTCCTTCTTACTTCTTTCTTACTTCTTTCTTACTTCTTTCTTACTTCTTTCTTACTTCTTTCTTTCTTCTCTCTTACTTCTTTCTTTCTTCTTTCTTACTTCTTTCTTACTTCATTCTTACTTCTTTCTTACTTCTTTCTAACTTCTTTTTTCTACTTTCTTACTTCTTTCTTTCTTCTTTCTTACTTCTTTCTTCATTCCTTCTTACTTCTTTCCTACTTCTTTCTTACTTCTTTCTTCTTTCTTTCTTACTTCTTTCTTACTTCTTTCTTCTTTCTTTCTTACTTGTTTCTTACTTCTTTCTTTCTTCGTTCTTACTTCTTTCATACTTCTTTCTTACTTCTTTCTTACTTCTTTCTTCTTTCTTTCTTACTTCTTTCATACTTCTCTCTTACTTCTTTCTTACTTCTTTCTTTCTTAATTCTTTCTTACTTCTTTCGTACTTCTTCTTAATTCTTTCTTAATTCTTTCTTACTTCTTTCTTTCTTACTTCTTTCTTACTTCTTTCTTTCTTCTTTCTTACTTCTTCCTTTCTTCTTTCTTACTTCTTTCTTACTTCTTTCTTTCTTCTTTCTTACTTCTATCTTTCTTCTTTCTTTCTTACTTCTTTCATAATTCTTTCGTAATTCTTTCTTACTTCTTTCTTACTTCTTTCTTACTTCTTTCTTCTTTCTTTCTTACTACTTTCTTTCTTCTTTCTTACTTCTTTCTTACTTCTTTCTTCATTCCTTCTTACTTCTTTCTTACTTCTTTCTTACTTCTTTCTTACTTGTTTCTTTCTTCTTTCTTACTTCTTTCTTACTTCTTTCTAACTTCTTTTTTCTACTTTCTTACTTCTTTCTTACTTCTTTCTTTCTTAATTCTTTCTTACTTCTTTCGTACTTCTTTCTTACTTGTTTCTTACTTCTTCCTTTTTTCTTACTTCTTTCTTACTTCTTTCTTTCTTAATTCTTTCTTACTTCTTTCGTACTTCTTTCTTACTTCTTTCTTTCTTCTTTCTTACTTCTTTCATACTTCTTTTTTACTTCTTTCTTACTTCTTTCTTACTTATTTCTTACTTCTTTATAACTTTTTTTTTCTTCTTTCTTACTTCTTTCTTACTTTTTCTTACTTCTTTCTTACTTCTTTCTTTCTTCTTTCTTTCTTCTTATTTTCTTCTTTCTTTCTTACTTCTTCCTTTCTTCTTTCTTACTTCTTTCTTACTTCTTTCTTTCTTCTTTCTTACTTCTATCTTTCTTCTTTCTTTCTTACTTCTTTCATAATTCTTTCGTAATTCTTTCTTACTTCTTTCTTACTTCTTTCTTACTTCTTTCTTCTTTCTTTCTTACTACTTTCTTTCTTCTTTCTTACTTCTTTCTTACTTCTTTCTTCATTCCTTCTTACTTCTTTCTTACTTCTTTCTTACTTCTTTCTTACTTGTTTCTTTCTTCTTTCTTACTTCTTTCTTACTTCTTTCTAACTTCTTTTTTCTACTTTCTTACTTCTTTCTTACTTCTTTCTTTCTTAATTCTTTCTTACTTCTTTCGTACTTCTTTCTTACTTGTTTCTTACTTCTTCCTTTTTTCTTACATCTTTCTTACTTCTTTCTTTCTTAATTCTTTCTTACTTCTTTCGTACTTCTTTCTTACTTCTTTCTTTCTTCTTTCTTACTTCTTTCATACTTCTTTTTTACTTCTTTCTTACTTCTTTCTTACTTATTTCTTACTTCTTTATAACTTTTTTTTTCTTCTTTCTTACTTCTTTCTTACTTTTTCTTACTTCTTTCTTACTTCTTTCTTTCTTCTTTCTTTCTTCTTATTTTCTTCTTTCTTTCTTACTTCTTTCTTACTTCTTTCTTACTTCTTTCTTACTTCTTTCTTTCTTCTTTCTTACTTCTTTCTTTCTTACTTCTTTCTTACTTCTTTCTTACTTCTTTCTTATTTCTTACTTCTTTCTTACTTCTTTCTTACTTCTTTCTTCTTTCTTTCTTACTTCTTTCTTACTTCTTTCTTAATTCTTTCTTACTACTTTCTACATTCCTTCTTACTTCTTTCTTACTTCTTTCTTACTTCTTTCTTACTTCTTTCTTTCTTCTCTCTTGCTTCTTTCTTTCTTCTTTCTTAATTCTTTCTTACTTCTTTCTTCTTTCTTTCTTTCTTCTTTCTTACTTCTTTCTTACTTCTCTCTTACTTCTTTCTTACTTCTTTCTTTCTTCTCTCTTGCTTCTTTCTTTCTTCTTTCTTACTTCTTTCTTTCTTCTTTTTTACTTCTTTCTTACTTCTTTCTTACTTCTTTCTAACTACTTTTTTCTTCTTTCTTACTTCTTTCTTACTTCTTTCTTACTTCTTTCTTACTTCTTTCTTACTTCTTTCTTCTTTCTTTCTTCTTTCTTACTTCTTTTTTTCTTCTTTCTTACTTCTTTCTTACTTCTATCTTACATCTTTCTTACTACTTTATAACTTCTTTCTTTCTTACTTCTTTCGTACTTCTTTCGTACTTTTTTCTTACTTCTTTCTTACTTCTTTCTTCTTTCTTTCTTACTTCTTTCTTACTTCTTACTTACTTCTTTCTTACTTCTTTCTTTCTTCTTTCTTACTTCTTTCTTTCTTCTTTCTTACTTCTTTCTTACTTCTTTCTTCTTTCTTTCTTACTTCTTTCTTCCTTACTTCTTTCTTACTTATTTCTTACTTCTTTCTTACTTCTTTCTTACTTCTTTCTTCTTTCTTTCTTACTACTTTCTTTCTTCTTTCTTACTTCTTTCTTACTTCTTTCTTCATTCCTTCTTACTTCTTTCTTACTTCTTTCTTACTTCTTTCTTACTTGTTTCTTTCTTCTTTCTTACTTCTTTCTTACTTCTTTCTAACTTTTTTTTCTACTTTCTTACTTCTTTCTTACTTCTTTCTTTCTTAATTCTTTCTTACTTCTTTCGTACTTCTTTCTTAATTCTTTCTTACTTCTTTCTTCTTTCTTACTTCTTTCTTACTTCTTTCTTTCTTCTTTCTTACTTCTTTCTTTCTTCTTTCTTACTTCTTTCTTACTTCTTTCCTCTTTCTTTCTTACTTCTTTCTTACTTCTCTCTTACTTCTTTCTTACTTCTTTCTTTCTTCTCTCTTGCTTCTTTCTTTCTTCTTTCTTAATTCTTTCTTACTACTTTCTTCTTTCTTTCTTTCTTCTTTCTTACTTCTTTCTTACTTGTCTCTTACTTCTTTCTTACTTCTTTCTTTCTTCTCTCTTGCTTCTTTCTTTCTTCTTTCTTACTTCTTTCTTTCTTCTTTTTTACTTCTTTCTTACTTCTTTCTTACTTCTTTCTAACTACTTTTTTCTTCTTTCTTACTTCTTTCTTACTTCTTTCTTAATTCTTTCTTACTTCTTTCTTCTTTCTTTCTTAATTCTTTCTTACTTCTTTCTTACTTCTTTCTTACTTCTTTCTTACTTCTTTCTTCTTTCTTTCTTCTTTCTTACTTCTTTCTTTCTTCTTTCTTACTTCTTTCTTACTTCTTTCTAACTTCTTTTTTTCTTCTTTCTTACTTCTTTCTTACTTCTATCTTACTTCTTTCTTACTACTTTATAACTTCTTTCTTTCTTACTTCTTTCGTACTTCTTTCGTACTTTTTTCTTACTTCTTTCTTACTTCTTTCTTCTTTCTTTCTTACTTCTTTCTTACTTCTTTCTTACTTCTTTCTTACTTCTTTCTTTCTTCTTTCTTACTTCTTTCTTTCTTCTTTCTTACTTCTTTCTTACTTCTTTCTTCTTTCTTTCTTACTTCTTTCTTCCTTACTTCTTTCTTACTTATTTCTTACTTCTTTCTTACTTCTTTCTTCTTTCTTTCTTTTCTCTTTCTTCTCTCTTTACTTCCTTCTTTCTTCTTTCTTTCTTCTTTCTTTCTTACTTCTTTCTTACTTCTTTCTTACTTCTTTCTTACTTCTTTCTTACTTCTTTCTTCTTTCTTTCTTACTTCTTTCTTACTTCTTTCTTACTACTTTCTAACTTCTTTCTTACTTCTTTCTTACTTCTTTCTTACTTCTTTTTAACTTCTTTCTTCTTTCTTACTTCTTTCTTACTTCTTTCTTTCTTACTTCTTTCATACTTCTTTCGTACTTCTTTCTTACTTCTTTCTTACTTCTTTCTTACTTCTTTCTTACTTCTTTCTTACTTCTTTAATACTTCTTTCTTACTTCTTTCTTCTTTCTTTCTTACTTCTTTCTTACTTCTTTCTTACTTTTTTCTTACTTCTTTCTTTCTTCTCTCTTCTTTCTTTCTTACTTCTTTCTTACTTGTTTCTTACTTCTTTCTACTTCTTTCTTTCTTCTTTCTTACTTCTTTCATACTTCTTTCTTACTTCTTTCTTACTTCTTTCTACTTTCTTTCTTACTTCTTTCTTACTTCTTTCTTACTTCTTTCTTCTTTCTTTCTTACTTCTTTCTTACTTCTCTCTTATTTCTTTCTTACTTCTTTCTTTCTTCTCTCTTGCTTCTTTCTTTCTTCTTTCTTACTTCTTTCTTACTTCTTTCTTCTTTCTTTCTTTCTTCTTTCTTTCTTCTTTCTTTCTTCTTTCTTACTTCTTTCTTACTTCTTTCTAACTTCTTTTTTCTACTTTCTTACTTCTTTCTTACTTCTTTCTTTCTTAATTCTTTCTTACTTCTTTCGTACTTCTTTCTTACTTCTTTCTTACTTCTTTCTTCTTTCTTACTTCTTTCTTACTTCTTTCTTTCTTAATTCTTTCTTACTTCTTTCGTACTTCTTTCTTACTTCTTTCTTTCTTCTTTCTTACTTCTTTCATACTTCTTTTTTACTTCTTTCTTACTTCTTTCTTACTTCTTTCTTACTTCTTTCTAACTTTTTTTTTCTTCTTTCTTACTTCTTTCTTACTTTTTCTTACTTCTTTCTTCTTTCTTTCTTCTTTCTTTCTTCTTATTTTCTTCTTTCTTTCTTACTTCTTTCTTACTTCTTTCTTACTTCTTTCTTACTTCTTTCTTTCTTACTTCTTTCTTACTTCTTTCTTACTTCTTTCTTATTTCTTACTTCTTTCTTACTTCTTTCTTACTTCTTTCTTCTTTCTTTCTTACTTCTTTCTTACTTCTTTCTTACTTCTTTCTTACTTCTTTCTTTCTTCTCTCTTACTTCTTTCTTTCTTCTTCCTTACTTCTTTCTTACTTCTTTCTTACTTCTTTCTTACTTCTTTCTAACTTCTTTTTTCTACTTTCTTACTTCTTTCTTTCTTCTTTCTTACTTCTTTCTTCATTCCTTCTTACTTCTTTCCTACTTCTTTCTTACTTCTTTCTTCTTTCTTTCTTTCTTACTTCTTTCTTACTTCTTTCTTACTTCTTTCTTACTTCTTTCTTACTTCTTTCTTACTTCTTTAATACTTCTTTCTTACTTCTTTCTTCTTTCTTTCTTACTTCTTTCTTACTTCTTTCTTACTTTTTTCTTACTTCTTTCTTACTTCTCTCTTACTTCTTTCTTACTTCTTTCTTTCTTCTTTCTTGCTTCTTTCTTTCTTCTTTCTTACTTCTTTCTTACTTCTTTCTTCTTTCTTTCTTTCTTCTTTCTTTCTTCTTTCTTACTTCTTTCTTACTTCTTTCTTCTTTCTAACTTCTTTTTTCTACTTTCTTACTTCTTTCTTACTTCTTTCTTTCTTAATTCTTTCTTACTTCTTTCGTACTTCTTTCTTACTTCTTTCTTACTTCTTTCTTCTTTCTTACTTCTTTCTTACTTCTTTCTTTCTTAATTCTTTCTTACTTCTTTCGTACTTCTTTCTTACTTCTTTCTAACTTTTTTTTTTCTTCTTTCTTACTTCTTTCTTACTTTTACTTACTTCTTTCTTACTTCTTTCTTTCTTCTTTCTTTCTTCTTATTTTCTTCTTTCTTTCTTACTTCTTTCTTACTTCTTTCTTACTTCTTTCTTACTTCTTTCTTTCTTCTTTCTTACTTCTTTCTTTCTTACTTCTTTCTTACTTCTTTCTTACTTCTTTCCTATTTCTTACTTCTTTCTTACTTCTTTCTTACTTCTTTCTTCTTTCTTTCTTACTTCTTTCTTACTTCTTTCTTAATTCTTTCTTACTACTTTCTTACTTCTTTCTTTCTTCTCTCTTACTTCTTTCTTTCTTCTTTCTTACTTCTTTCTTACTTCTTTCTTACTTCTTTCTTACTTCTTTCTAACTTCTTTTTTCTACTTTCTTACTTCTTTCTTTCTTCTTTCTTACTTCTTTCTTCATTCCTTCTTACTTCTTTCCTACTTCTTTCTTACTTCTTTCTTCTTTCTTTCTTACTTCTTTCTTACTTCTTTCTTCTTTATTTCTTACTTGTTTCTTACTTCTTTCTTTCTTCGTTCTTACTTCTTTCATACTTCTTTCTTACTTCTTTCTTCTTTCTTTCTTACTTCTTTCATACTTCTCTCTTACTTCTTTCTTACTTCTTTCTTTCTTAATTCTTTCTTAATTCTTTCGTACTTCTTCTTACTTCTTTCTTACTTCTTTCTTACTTCTTCTTTCTTTCTTACTTCTTTCTTACTTCTTTCTTTCTTCTTTCTTACTTCTTTCTTTCTTCTTTCTTACTTCTTTCTTACTTCTTTCTTTCTTCTTTCTTACTTCTTTCTTCTTTCTTTCTTACTACTTTCTTTCTTCTTTCTTACTTCTTTCTTACTTCTTTCTTCATTCCTTCTTACTTCTTTCTTACTTCTTTCTTACTTCTTTCTTACTTCTTTCTTACTTCTTTCTTACTTCTTTCTTCTTTCTTTCTTACTTCTTTCTTACTTCTTTCTTACTTCTTCTTCTTTCTTTCTTACTTCTTTCTTACTTCTTTCTTTCTTAATTCTTTCTTACTACTTTCTTTCTTCTTTCTTACTTCTTTCTTACTTCTTTCTTCATTCCTTCTTACTTCTTTCTTACTTCTTTCTTACTTCTTTCTTACTTCTTTCTTACTTCTTTCTTACTTCTTTCTTCTTTCTTTCTTACTTCTTTCTTACTTCTTTCTTACTTCTTCTTCTTTCTTTCTTACTTCTTTCTTACTTCTTTCTTTCTTAATTCTTTCTTACTTCTTTCGGACTTCTTTCTTACTTCTTTCTTACTGCTTTCTTACTTCTTTCTTACTTCTTTCTTTCTTCTTTCTTACTTCTTTCTTTCTTCTTTCTTACTTCTTTCTTACTTTTTCTTATTTCTTTCTTACTTCTTTCTTCTTTCTTTCTTACTTCTTTCTTACTTCTTTCTTACTTCTTTCTTACTTCTTTCTTACTACTTTCTTCATTCCTTCTTACTTCTTTCTTACTTCTTTCTTACTTCTTTCTTTCTTCTTTCTTCTTTCTTTCTTACTTCTTTCTTACTTGTTTCTTACTTCTTTCTTACTTCTTTCTTTCTTCTTTCTTACTTCTTTCATACTTCTTTCTTATTTCTTTCTTACTTCTTTCTACTTTCTTTCTTACTTCTTTCTTACTTCTTTCTTACTTCTTTCTTACTTCGTTCTTTCTTCTTTCTTACTTCTTTCTTCATTCCTTCTTAATTCTTTATTACTTCTTTCTTACTTCTTCCTACTTCTTTCCTACTTCTTTCTTTCTTCTTTCTTCTTTCTTTCTTATTTCTTTCTTACTTCTTTCTTACTTCTTTCTTACTTCTTTCTTTTTTCTTTCTTACTTCTTTCATACTTCTTTCTTACTTCTTTCTTACTTTTTTCTTCTTTCTTTCTTACTTCTTTCTTACTTCTTTCTTACTTCTTCCTAACTTCTTTTTTCTTCTTTCTTACTTATTTCTTACTTCTTTCTTACTTCTTTCTTACTTCTTTCTTACTCATTTCTTACTTCTTTCTTACTTCTTTCTTTCTTCTTTCTTACTTCTTTCTTTCTTCTTTCTTACTTCTTTCTTACTTCTTTCTTACTTCTTTCTTACTTCTTTCTTCTTTCTTTCTTACTTCTTTCTTACTTCTTTCTTACTTCTTTCTTACTTCTTTCTTATTTCTTTCTTTCTTACTTCTTTCTTACTTCTTTCGCACTTCTTTCTTACTTCTTTCTTACTTCTTTCATACTTCTTTCTTACTTCTTTCTTACTTCTTTCTTACTTCTTTCTTATTTCTTACTCCTTTCTTACTTCTTTCTTACTTTTTATCTTACTTCTTTTTAACTTCTTTCTTACTTCTTTCTTACTTATTTCTTACTTCTTTCTAACTTCTTTCTTACTTCTTTCTTACTTCTTTCTTACTTCTTTCTTTCTTACTTCTTTCTTACTTCTTTCGTGCTTCTTTCTTACTTCTTTCTTACTTCTTTCTTACTTCTTTCTTACTTCTTTCTTCATTCCCTCTTACTTCTTTCTTACTTCTTTCTTACGTCTTTCTTCTTTCTTTCTTACTTCTTTCTTACTTCTTTCTTACTTCTTTCTTTCTTCTTTCTTACTTCTTTCTTTCTTCTTTCTTACTTCTTTCTTACTTCTTTCTTCTTTCTTTCTTACTTCTTTCTTACTTCTTTCTTACTTCTTTCTTCATTCCTTCTTACTTCTTTCTTACTTCTTTCTTACTTCTTTCTTACTTCTCTCTTACTTCTTTCTTACTTCTTTCTTCTTTCTTTCTTTCTTCTTTCTTTCTTCTTTCTTACTACTTTCTTACTTCTTTCATACTTCTTTTTTCTACTTTCTTACTTCTTTCTTACTTCTTTCTTACTTCTTTCTTTCTTACTTCTTTCTTACTTCTTTCTTTCTTCTTTCTTACTTCTTTCTTCATTCCTGCTTACTTCTTTCTTACTTCATTCTTACTTCTTTCTTACTTCTTTCTTCTTTCTTTCTTACTTCTTTCTTACTTCTTTCTTACTTCTTTCTTACTTATTTCTTACTTCTTTCTTTCGTCTTTCTTACTTCTTTCATACTTCTTTCTTCTTTCTTACTTCTTTCTTCTTTCTTTCTTACTTCTTTCATACTTCTTTCTTACTTCTTTCTTCTTTCTTTCTTACTTCTTTCTTACTTCTTTCTTTCTTAATTCTTTCTTAATTTTTTCGTACTTCTTTCTTACTTCTTTCTTACTTCTTTCTTACTTCTTTCTTCTTTCTTTCTTACTTCTTTCTTACTTCTTTCTCACTTCTTTCTTACTTCTTTCTTTCTTCTTTCTTACTTCTTTCTTACTTCTTTCTTTCTTCTTTCTTACTTCTTTCTTTCTTCTTTCTTACTACTTTCTTTCTTCTTTCTTAATTCTTTCTTCATTCCTTCTTACTTCTTTCTTACTTCTTTCTTACTTCTTTCTTTCTTACTTCTTTCTTCTTCTTTCTTTCTTACTTCTTTCTTACTTCTTTCTTACTTCTTTCTTACTTCTTTCTTACTTCTTTCTTACTTCTTTATTTCTTCTTTCTTACTTCTTTCATACTTCTTTTTTACTTCTTTCTTACTTCTTTCTTACTTCTTTCTTACTTCTTTCTTACTTCTTTCTTACTTCTTTCTAACTTCTTTTTTCTTCTTTCTTACTTCTTTCTTACTTATTTCTTACTTCTTTCTTACTTCTTTCTTCTTTCTTTCTTACTTCTTTCTTCCTTCTTTCTTACTTCTTTCTTACTTCTTTCTTACTTCTTTCTAACTTCTTTTTCTACTTTCTTACTTCTTTCTAACTTCTTTTTTCTTCTTTCTTACTTCTTTCTTACTTATTTCTTACTTCTTTCTTACTTCTTTCTTCTTTCTTTCTTTCTTCTTTCTTTCTTCTTTCTTTCTTCTTTCTTACTTCTTTCTTACTTCTTTCTAACTTCTTTTTTCTACTTTCTTACTTCTTTCTTACTTCTTTCTTTCTTAATTCTTTCTTACTTCTTTCGTACTTCTTTCTTACTTCTTTCTTCTTTCTTTCTTCTTTCTTACTTCTTTCTTACTTCTTTCTTACTTCTTTCTTACTTCTTTCTAACTTCTTTCTAACTTCTTTTTTTCTTCTTTCTTACTTCTTTCGTACTTCTATCTTACTTCTTTCTTACTACTTTATAACTTCTTTCTTTCTTACTTCTTTCGTACTTCTTTCGTACTTTTTTCTTACTTCTTTCTTACTTCTTTCTTCTTTCTTACTTACTTCTTTCTTACTTCTTTCTTACTTCTTTCTTACTTCTTTCTTTCTTCTTTCTTACTTCTTTCTTTCTTCTTTCTTACTTCTTTCTCACTTCTTTCTTCTTTCTTTCTTACTTCTTTCTTCCTTACTTCTTTCTTAATTATTTCTTACTTCTTTCTTACTTCTTTCTTCTTTCTTTCTTTTCTCTTTCTTCTCTCTTTACTTCCTTCTTTCTTCTTTCTTTCTTCTTTCTTTCTTACTTCTTTCTTACTTCTTTCTTACTTCTTTCTTACTTCTTTCTTCTTTCTTTCTTACTTCTTTCTTACTTCTTTCTTACTTCTTTCTAACTTCTTTCTTACTTCTTTCTTACTTCTTTCTTACTTCTTTTTAACTTCTTTCTTCTTTCTTACTTCTTTCTTACTTCTTTCTTTCTTACTTCTTTCGTACTTCTTTCGTACTTCTTTCTTACTTCTTTCTTACTTCTTTCTTACTTCTTTCTTCTTTCTTTCTTTCTTCTTTCTTTCTTCTTTCTTTCTTCTTTCTTACTTCTTTCTTACTTCTTTCTAACTTCTTTTTTCTACTTTCTTACTTCTTTCTTACTTCTTTCTTTCTTAATTCTTTCTTACTTCTTTCGTACTTCTTTCTTACTTCTTTCTTACTTCTTTCTTCTTTCTTACTTCTTTCTTACTTCTTTCTTTCTTAATTCTTTCTTACTTCTTTCGTACTTCTTTCTTACTTCTTTCTTTCTTCTTTATTACTTCTTTCATACTTCTTTTTTACTTCTTTCTTACTTCTTTCTTACTTCTTTCTAACTTTTTTTTTCTTCTTTCTTACTTCTTTCTTACTTTTTCTTACTTCTTTCTTACTTCTTTCTTTCTTCTTTCTTTCTTCTTATTTTCTTCTTTCTTTCTTACTTCTTTCTTACTTCTTTCTTACTTCTTTCTTACTTCTTTCTTTCTTCTTTCTTCTTTCTTTCTTACTTCTTTCTTACTTGTTTCTTACTTCTTTCTTACTTCTTTCTTACTTCTTTCTTATTTCTTACTTCTTTCTTACTTCTTTCTTACTTCTTTCTTCTTTCTTTCTTACTTCTTTCTTACTTCTTTCTTAATTCTTTCTTACTACTTTCTTCATTCCTTCTTACTTCTTTCTTACTTCTTTCTTACTTCTTTCTTACTTCTTTCTTACTTCTTTCTTTATTCTCTCTTACTTCTTTCTTTCTTCTTTCTTACTTCTTTCTTACTTCTTTCTTACTTCTTTCTTACTTCTTTCTAACTTCTTTTTTCTACTTTCTTACTTCTTTCTTTCTTCTTTCTTACTTCTTTCTTCATTCCTTCTTACTTCTTTCCTACTTCTTTCTTACTTCTTTCTTCTTTCTTTCTTACTTCTTTCTTACTTCTTTCTTCTTTCTTTCTTACTTGTTTCTTACTTCTTTCTTTCTTCGTTCTTACTTCTTTCATACTTCTTTCTTACTTCTTTCTTACTTCTTTCTTCATTCCTTCTTACTTCTTTCTTACTTCTTTCTTACTTCTTTCTTACTTGTTTCTTTCTTCTTTCTTACTTCTTTCTTACTTCTTTCTAACTTCTTTTTTCTACTTTCTTACTTCTTTCTTACTTCTTTCTTTCTTAATTCTTTCTTACTTCTTTCGTACTTCTTTCTTACTTGTTTCTTACTTCTTCCTTTTTTCTTACTTCTTTCTTACTTCTTTCTTTCTTAATTCTTTCTTACTTCTTTCGTACTTCTTTCTTACTTCTTTCTTTCTTCTTTCTTACTTCTTTCATACTTCTTTTTTACTTCTTTCTTACTTCTTTCTTACTTATTTCTTACTTCTTTATAACTTTTTTTTTCTTCTTTCTTACTTCTTTCTTACTTTTTCTTACTTCTTTCTTACTTCTTTCTTTCTTCTTTCTTTCTTCTTATTTTCTTCTTTCTTTCTTACTTCTTTCTTACTTCTCTCTTACTTCTTTCTTACTTCTTTCTTTCTTCTCTCTTGCTTCTTTCTTTCTTCTTTTTTAATTCTTTCTTACTTCTTTCTTCTTTCTTTCTTTCTTCTTTCTTACTTCTTTCTTACTTCTCTCTTACTTCTTTCTTACTTCTTTCTTTCTTCTCTCTTGCTTCTTTCTTTCTTCTTTCTTACTTCTTTCTTTCATCTTTTTTACTTCTTTCTTACTTCTTTCTTACTTCTTTCTAACTACATTTTTCTTCTTTCTTACTTCTTTCTTACTTCTTTCTTAATTCTTTCTTACTTCTTTCTTCTTTCTTTCTTAATTCTTTCTTACTTCTTTCTTACTTCTTTCTTACTTCTTTCTTACTTCTTTCTTCTTTCTTTCTTCTTTCTTACTTCTTTCTTTCTTCTTTCTTACTTCTTTCTTACTTCTTTCTAACTTCTTTTTTTCTTCTTTCTTACTTCTTTCTTACTTCTATCTTACATCTTTCTTACTACTTTATAACTTCTTTCTTTCTTACTTCTTTCGTACTTCTTTCGTACTTTTTTCTTACTTCTTTCTTACTTCTTTCTTCTTTCTTTCTTACTTCTTTCTTACTTCTTTCTTACTTCTTTCTTACTTCTTTCTTTCTTCTTTCTTACTTCTTTCTTTCTTCTTTCTTACTTCTTTCTTACTTCTTTCTTCTTTCTTTCTTACTTCTTTCTTCCTTACTTCTTTCTTACTTATTTCTTACTTCTTTCTTAATTCTTTCTTACTTCTTTCTTCTTTCTTTCTTTCTTCTTTCTTACTTCTTTCTTACTTCTCTCTTACTTCTTTCTTACTTCTTTCTTTCTTCTCTCTTGCTTCTTTCTTTCTTCTTTCTTACTTCTTTCTTTCTTCTTTTTTACTTCTTTCTTACTTCTTTCTTACTTCTTTCTAACTACTTTTTTCTTCTTTCTTACTTCTTTCTTACTTCTTTCTTAATTCTTTCTTACTTCTTTCTTCTTTCTTTCTTAATTCTTTCTTACTTCTTTCTTACTTCTTTCTTACTTCTTTCTTACTTCTTTCTTCTTTCTTTCTTCTTTCTTACTTCTTTCTTTCTTCTTTCTTACTTCTTTCTTACTTCTTTCTAACTTCTTTTTTTCTTCTTTCTTACTTCTTTCTTACTTCTATCTTACATCTTTCTTACTACTTTATAACTTCTTTCTTTCTTACTTCTTTCGTACTTCTTTCGTACTTTTTTCTTACTTCTTTCTTACTTCTTTCTTCTTTCTTTCTTACTTCTTTCTTACTTCTTTCTTACTTCTTTCTTACTTCTTTCTTTCTTCTTTCTTACTTCTTTCTTTCTTCTTTCTTACTTCTTTCTTACTTCTTTCTTCTTTCTTTCTTACTTCTTTCTTCCTTACTTCTTTCTTACTTATTTCTTACTCCTTTCTTACTTCTTTCTTACTTCTTTCTTCTTTCTTTCTTACTTCTTTCTTACTTGTTTCTTTCTTCTTTCTTACTTCTTTCTTACATCTTTCTAACTTTTTTTTCTACTTTCTTACTTCTTTCTTACTTCTTTCTTTCTTAATTCTTTCTTACTTCTTTCGTACATCTTTCTTAATTGTTTCTTACTTCTTTCTTCTTTCTTACTTCTTTCTTACTTCTTTCTTTCTTAATTCTTTCTTACTTCTTTCGTACTTCTTTCTTACTTCTTTCTTTCTTCTTTCTTACTTCTTTCATACTTCTTTTTTACTTCTTTCTTACTTCTTTCTTACTTATTTCTTACTTCTTTATAACTTTTTTTTTCTTCTTTCTTACTTCTTTCTTACTTTTTCTTACTTCTTTCTTACTTCTTTCTTTCTTCTTTCTTTCTTCTTATTTTCTTCTTTCTTTCTTACTTCTTTCTTACTTCTTTCTTTCTTCTTTCTTACTTCTTTCTTACTTCTTTCTTCTTTCTTTCTTACTTCTTTCTTACTTCTTTCTTAATTCTTTCTTACTACTTTCTTCATTCCTTCTTACTTCTTTCTTACTTCTTTCTTACTTCTTTCTTACTTCTTTCTTACTTCTTTCTTTCTTCTTTCTTACTTCTTTCTTTCTTCTTTCTTACTTCTTTCTTACTTCTTTCCTCTTTCTTTCTTACTTCTTTCTTACTTCTCTCTTACTTCTTTCTTACTTCTTTCTTTCTTCTCTCTTGCTTCTTTCTTTCTTCTTTCTTAATTCTTTCTTACTTCTTTCTTCTTTCTTTCTTTCTTCTTTCTTACTTCTTTCTTACTTGTCTCTTACTTCTTTCTTACTTCTTTCTTTCTTCTCTCTTGCTTCTTTCTTTCTTCTTTCTTACTTCTTTCTTTCTTCTTTTTTACTTCTTTCTTACTTCTTTCTTACTTCTTTCTAACTACTTTTTTCTTCTTTCTTACTTCTTTCTTACTTCTTTCTTAATTCTTTCTTACTTCTTTCTTCTTTCTTTCTTAATTCTTTCTTACTTCTTTCTTACTTCTTTCTTACTTCTTTCTTACTTCTTTCTTCTTTCTTTCTTCTTTCTTACTTCTTTCTTTCTTCTTTCTTACTTCTTTCTTACTTCTTTCTAACTTCTTTTTTTCTTCTTTCTTACTTCTTTCTTACTTCTATCTTACTTCTTTCTTACTACTTTATAACTTCTTTCTTTCTTACTTCTTTCGTACTTCTTTCGTAATTTTTTCTTACTTCTTTCTTACTTCTTTCTTCTTTCTTTCTTACTTCTTTCTTACTTCTTTCTTACTTCTTTCTTACTTCTTTCTTTCTTCTTTCTTACTTCTTTCTTTCTTCTTTCTTACTTCTTTCTTACTTCTTTCTTCTTTCTTTCTTACTTCTTTCTTCCTTACTTCTTTCTTACTTATTTCTTACTTCTTTCTTACTTCTTTCTTCTTTCTTTCTTTTCTCTTTCTTCTTTCTTTACTTCCTTCTTTCTTCTTTCTTTCTTCTTTCTTTCTTACTTCTTTCTTACTTCTTTCTTACTTCTTTCTTCGTTCTTTCTTACTTCTTTCTTACTTCTTTCTTTCTTCTTTCTAACTTCTTTCTTACTTCTTTCTTACTTCTTTCTTACTTCTTTTTAACTTCTTTCTTCTTTCTTACTTCTTTCTTACTTCTTTCTTTCTTACTTCTTTCGTACTTCTTTCGTACTTCTTTCTTACTTCTTTCTTACTTCTTTCTTACTTCTTTCTTACTTCTTTCTTACTTCTTTAATACTTCTTTCTTACTTCTTTCTTCTTTCTTTCTTACTTCTTTCTTACTTCTTTCTTACTTTTTTCTTACTTCTTTCTTTCTTCTCTCTTCTTTCTTTCTTACTTCTTTCTTAATTGTTTCTTACTTCTTTCTTACTTCTTTCTTTCTTCTTTCTTACTTCTTTCATACTTCTTTCTTACTTCTTTCTTACTTCTTTCTACTTTCTTTCTTACTTCTTTCTTACTTCTTTCTTACTTCTTTCTTCTTTCTTTCTTACTTCTTTCTTACTTCTCTCTTATTTCTTTCTTACTTCTTTCTTTCTTCTCTCTTGCTTCTTTCTTTCTTCTTTCTTACTTCTTTCTTACTTCTTTCTTCTTTCTTTCTTTCTTCTTTCTTTCTTCTTTCTTTCTTCTTTCTTACTTCTTTCTTACTTCTTTCTAACTTCTTTTTTCTACTTTCTTACTTCTTTCTTACTTCTTTCTTTCTTAATTCTTTCTTACTTCTTTCGTACTTTCTTACTTCTTTCTTACTTCTTTCTTCTTTCTTACTTCTTTCTTACTTCTTTCTTTCTTAATTCTTTCTTACTTCTTTCGTACTTCTTTCTTACTTCTTTCTTTCTTCTTTCTTACTTCTTTCATACTTCTTTTTTACTTCTTTCTTACTTCTTTCTTACTTCTTTCTTACTTCTTTCTAACTTTTTTTTTCTTCTTTCTTACTTCTTTCTTACTTTTTCTTACTTCTTTCTTCTTTCTTTCTTCTTTCTTTCTTCTTATTTTCTTCTTTCTTTCTTACTTCTTTCTTACTTCTTTCTTACTTCTTTCTTATTTCTTCCTTCTTTCTTACTTCTTTCTTCTTTCTTCTTTCTTTCTTACTTCTTTCTTACTTCTTTCTTACTTCTTTCTTACTTCTTTCTTTCTTCTCTCTTACTTCTTTCTTTCTTCTTTCTTACTTCTTTCTTACTTCTTTCTTACTTCTTTCTTACTTCTTTCTAACTTCTTTTTTCTACTTTCTTACTTCTTTCTTTCTTCTTTCTTACTTCTTTCTTCATTCCTTCTTACTTCTTTCCTACTTCTTTCTTACTTCTTTCTTCTTTCTTTCTTACTTCTTTCTTACTTCTTTCTTCTTTCTTTCTTACTTGTTTCTTACTTATTTCTTTCTTCGTTCTTACTTCTTTCATACTTCTTTCTTACTTCTTTCTTACTTCTTTCTTACTTCTTTCTTACTTCTTTCTTACTTCTTTAATACTTCTTTCTTACTTCTTTCTTCTTTCTTTCTTACTTCTTTTTTACTTCTTTCTTACTTCTTTCTTACTTCTTTCTTACTTCTTTCTAACTTTTTTTTTCTTCTTTCTTACTTCTTTCTTACTTTTACTTACTTCTTTCTTACTTCTTTCTTTCTTCTTTCTTTCTTCTTATTTTCTTCTTTCTTTCTTACTTCTTTCTTACTTCTTTCTTACTTCTTTCTTACTTCTTTCTTTCTTCTTTCTTACTTCTTTCTTTCTTACTTCATTCTTACTTCTTTCTTACTTCTTTCTTATTTCTTACTTCTTTCTTACTTCTTTCTTACTTCTTTCTTCTTTCTTTCTTACTTCTTTCTTACTTCTTTCTTAATTCTTTCTTACTACTTTCTTCATTCCTTCTTACTTCTTTCTTACTTCTTTCTTACTTCTTTCTTACTTCTTTCTTACTTCTTTCTTTCTTCTCTCTTACTTCTTTCTTTCTTCTTTCTTACTTCTTTCTCACTTCTTTCTTACTTCTTTCTTACTTCTTTCTAACTTCTTTTTTCTACTTTCTTACTTCTTTCTTTCTTCTTTCTTACTTCTTTCTTCATTCCTTCTTACTTCTTTCCTACTTCTTTCTTACTTCTTTCTTCTTTCTTTCTTACTTCTTTCTTACTTCTTTCTTCTTTATTTCTTACTTGTTTCTTACTTCTTTCTTTCTTCGTTCTTACTTCTTTCATACTTCTTTCTTACTTCTTTCTTCTTTCTTTCTTACTTCTTTCATACTTCTCTCTTACTTCTTTCTTACTTCTTTCTTTCTTAATTCTTTCTTACTTCTTTCGTACTTCTTCTTACTTCTTTCTTACTTCTTTCTTACTTCTTCTTTCTTTCTTACTTCTTTCTTACTTCTTTCTTTCTTCTTTATTACTTCTTTCTTTCCTCTTTCTTACTTCTTTCTTACTTCTTTCTTTCTTCTTTCTTACTTCTTTCTTCTTTCTTTCTTACTACTTTCTTTCTTCTTTCTTACTTCTTTCTTACTTCTTTCTTCATTCCTTCTTACTTCTTTCTTACTTCTTTCTTACTTCTTTCTTACTTCTTTCTTAATTCTTTCTTACTTCTTTCTTCTTTCTTTCTTCTTTCTTACTTCTTTCTTACTTCTTCTTCTTTCTTTCTTACTTCTTTCTTACTTCTTTCTTTCTTAATACTTTCTTACTTCTTTCGGACTTCTTTCTTACTTCTTTCTTACTGCTTTCTTACTTCTTTCTTACTTCTTTCTTTCTTCTTTCTTACTTCTTTCTTTCTTCTTTCTTCTTTCTTACTTCTTTCTTACTTCTTTCTTACTTCTTTCTTCTTTCTTTCTTACTTCTTTCTTACTTCTTTCTTACTTCTTTCTTACTACTTTCTTCATTCCTTCTTACTTCTTTCTTACTTCTTTCTTACTTCTTTCTTTCTTCTTTCTTCTTTCTTTCTTACTTCTTTCTTACTTGTTTCTTACTTCTTTCTTACTTCTTTCTTTCTTCTTTCTTACTTCTTTCATACTTCTTTCTTACTTCTTTCTTACTTCTTTCTACTTTCTTTCTTACTTCTTTCTTACTTCTTTCTTACTTCTTTCTTACTTCGTTCTTTCTTCTTTCTTACTTCTTTCTTCATTCCTTCTTAATTCTTTATTACTTCTTTCTTACTTCTTCCTACTTCTTTCCTACTTCTTTCTTTCTTCTTTCTTCTTTCTTTCTTATTTCTTTCTTACTTCTTTCTTACTTCTTTCTTACTTCTTTCTTACTTCTTTCTTTTTTCTTTCTTACTTCTTTCATACTTCTTTCTTACTTCTTTCTTACTTCTTTCTTCTTTCTTTCTTACTTCTTTCTTACTTCTTCCTAACTTCTTTTTTCTTCTTTCTTACTTATTTCTTACTTCTTTCTTACTTCTTTCTTACTTCTTTCTTACTCATTTCTTACTTCTTTCTTACTTCTTTCTTTCTTCTTTCTTACTTCTTTCTTTCTTCTTTCTTACTTCTTTCTTACTTCTTTCTTACTTCTTTCTTACTTCTTTCTTCTTTCTTTCTTACTTCTTTCTTACTTCTTTCTTACTTCTTTCTTACTTCTTTCATACTTCTTTCTTACTTCTTTCTTATTTCTTTCTTTCTTACTTCTTTCTTACTTCTTTCGTACTTCTTTCTTACTTCTTTCTTACTTCTTTCATACTTCTTTCTTACTTCTTTCTTACTTCTTTCTTACTTCTTTCTTATTTCTTACTCCTTTCTTACTTCTTTCTTACTTTTTATCTTACTTCTTTTTAACTTCTTTCTTACTTCTTTCTTACTTATTTCTTACTTCTTTCTAACTTCTTTCTTACTTCTTTCTTACTTCTTTCTTTCTTCTTTCTTACTTCTTTCTTTCTTACTTCATTCTTAATTCTTTCTTCTTTCTTTCTTACTTCTTTCTTACTTCTTTCTTAATTCTTTCTTACTACTTTCTTCATTCCTTCTTACTTCTTTCTTACTTCTTTCTTACTTCTTTCTTACTTCTTTCTTACTTCTTTCTTTCTTCTCTCTTACTTCTTTCTTTCTTCTTTCTTACTTCTTTCTTACTTCTTTCTTACTTCTTTCTTACTTCTTTCTAACTTCTTTTTTCTACTTTCTTACTTCTTTCTTTCTTCTTTCTTACTTCTTTCTTCATTCCTTCTTACTTCTTTCCTACTTCTTTCTTACTATTTTCTTCTTTCTTTCTTACTTCTTTCTTACTTCTTTCTTCTTTATTTCTTACTTGTTTCTTACTTCTTTCTTTCTTCGTTCTTACTTCTTTCATACTTCTTTCTTACTTCTTTCTTCTTTCTTTCTTACTTCTTTCATACTTCTCTCTTACTTCTTTCTTACTTCTTTCTTTCTTAATTCTTTCTTACTTCTTTCGTACTTCTTCTTACTTCTTTCTTACTTCTTTCTTACTTCTTCTTTCTTTCTTACTTCTTTCTTACTTCTTTCTTTCTTCTTTCTTACTTCTTTCTTTCTTCTTTCTTACTTCTTTCTTACTTCTTTCTTTCTTCTTTCTTACTTCTTTCTTCTTTCTTTCTTACTTCTTTCTTACTTCTTTCTTACTTTTTTCTTACTTCTTTCTTTCTTCTCTCTTCTTTCTTTCTTACTTCTTTCTTAATTGTTTCTTACTTCTTTCTTACTTCTTTCTTTCTTCTTTCTTACTTCTTTCATACTTCTTTCTTACTTCTTTCTTACTTCTTTCTACTTTCTTTCTTACTTCTTTCTTACTTCTTTCTTACTTCTTTCTTCTTTCTTTCTTACTTCTTTCTTACTTCTCTCTTATTTCTTTCTTACTTCTTTCTTTCTTCTCTCTTGCTTCTTTCTTTCTTCTTTCTTACTTCTTTCTTACTTCTTTCTTCTTTCTTTCTTTCTTCTTTCTTTCTTCTTTCTTTCTTCTTTCTTACTTCTTTCTTACTTCTTTCTAACTTCTTTTTTCTACTTTCTTACTTCTTTCTTACTTCTTTCTTTCTTAATTCTTTCTTACTTCTTTCGTGCTTTCTTACTTCTTTCTTACTTCTTTCTTCTTTCTTACTTCTTTCTTACTTCTTTCTTTCTTAATTCTTTCTTACTTCTTTCGTACTTCTTTCTTACTTCTTTCTTTCTTCTTTCTTACTTCTTTCATACTTCTTTTTTACTTCTTTCTTACTTCTTTCTTACTTCTTTCTTACTTCTTTCTAACTTTTTTTTTCTTCTTTCTTACTTCTTTCTTACTTTTTCTTACTTCTTTCTTCTTTCTTTCTTCTTTCTTTCTTCTTATTTTCTTCTTTCTTTCTTACTTCTTTCTTACTTCTTTCTTACTTCTTTCTTACTTCTTTCTTTCTTACTTCTTTCTTACTTCTTTCTTACTTCTTTCTTATTTCTTACTTCTTTCTTACTTCTTTCTTCTTTCTTCTTTCTTTCTTACTTCTTTCTTACTTCTTTCTTACTTCTTTCTTACTTCTTTCTTTCTTCTCTCTTACTTCTTTCTTTCTTCTTTCTTACTTCTTTCTTACTTCTTTCTTACTTCTTTCTTACTTCTTTCTAACTTCTTTTTTCTACTTTCTTACTTCTTTCTTTCTTCTTTCTTACTTCTTTCTTCATTCCTTCTTACTTCTTTCCTACTTCTTTCTTACTTCTTTCTTCTTTCTTTCTTACTTCTTTCTTACTTCTTTCTTCTTTCTTTCTTACTTGTTTCTTACTTCTTTCTTTCTTCGTTCTTACTTCTTTCATACTTCTTTCTTACTTCTTTCTTACTTCTTTCTTACTTCTTTCTTACTTCTTTCTTACTTCTTTAATACTTCTTTCTTACTTCTTTCTTCTTTCTTTCTTACTTCTTTTTTACTTCTTTCTTACTTCTTTCTTACTTCTTTCTTACTTCTTTCTAACTTTTTTTTTCTTCTTTCTTACTTCTTTCTTACTTTTACTTACTTCTTTCTTACTTCTTTCTTTCTTCTTTCTTTCTTCTTATTTTCTTCTTTCTTTCTTACTTCTTTCTTACTTCTTTCTTACTTCTTTCTTACTTCTTTCTTTCTTCTTTCTTACTTCTTTCTTTCTTACTTCATTCTTACTTCTTTCTTACTTCTTTCTTATTTCTTACTTCTTTCTTACTTCTTTCTTACTTCTTTCTTCTTTCTTTCTTACTTCTTTCTTACTTCTTTCTTAATTCTTTCTTACTACTTTCTTCATTCCTTCTTACTTCTTTCTTACTTCTTTCTTACTTCTTTCTTACTTCTTTCTTACTTCTTTCTTTCTTCTCTCTTACTTCTTTCTTTCTTCTTTCTTACTTCTTTCTTACTTCTTTCTTACTTCTTTCTTACTTCTTTCTAACTTCTTTTTTCTACTTTCTTACTTCTTTCTTTCTTCTTTCTTACTTCTTTCTTCATTCCTTCTTACTTCTTTCCTACTTCTTTCTTACTTCTTTCTTCTTTCTTTCTTACTTCTTTCTTACTTCTTTCTTCTTTATTTCTTACTTGTTTCTTACTTCTTTCTTTCTTCGTTCTTACTTCTTTCATACTTCTTTCTTACTTCTTTCTTCTTTCTTTCTTACTTCTTTCATACTTCTCTCTTACTTCTTTCTTACTTCTTTCTTTCTTAATTCTTTCTTACTTCTTTCGTACTTCTTCTTACTTCTTTCTTACTTCTTTCTTACTTCTTCTTTCTTTCTTACTTCTTTCTTACTTCTTTCTTTCTTCTTTATTACTTCTTTCTTTCTTCTTTCTTACTTCTTTCTTACTTCTTTCTTTCTTCTTTCTTACTTCTTTTTCTTTCTTTCTTACTACTTTCTTTCTTCTTTCTTACTTCTTTCTTACTTCTTTCTTCATTCCTTCTTACTTCTTTCTTACTTCTTTCTTACTTCTTTCTTACTTCTTTCTTAATTCTTTCTTACTTCTTTCTTCTTTCTTTCTTACTTCTTTCTTACTTCTTTCCTACTTCTTCTTCTTTCTTTCTTACTTCTTTCTTACTTCTTTCTTTCTTAATTCTTTCTTACTTCTTTCGGACTTCTTTCTTACTTCTTTCTTACTGCTTTCTTACTTCTTTCTTACTTCTTTCTTTCTTCTTTCTTACTTCTTTCTTTCTTCTTTCTTCTTTCTTACTTCTTTCTTACTTCTTTCTTACTTCTTTCTTCTTTCTTTCTTACTTCTTTCTTACTTCTTTCTTACTTCTTTCTTACTTCTTTCTTACTACTTTCTTCATTCCTTCTTACTTCTTTCTTACTTCTTTCTTACTTCTTTCTTTCTTCTTTCTTCTTTCTTTCTTACTTCTTTCTTACTTGTTTCTTACTTCTTTCTTACTTCTTTCTTTCTTCTTTCTTACTTCTTTCATACTTCTTTCTTACTTCTTTCTTACTTCTTTCTACTTTCTTTCTTACTTCTTTCTTACTTCTTTCTTACTTCTTTCTTACTTCGTTCTTTCTTCTTTCTTACTTCTTTCTTCATTCCTTCTTAATTCTTTATTACTTCTTTCTTACTTCTTCCTACTTCTTTCCTACTTCTTTCTTTCTTCTTTCTTCTTTCTTTCTTATTTCTTTCTTACTTCTTTCTTACTTCTTTCTTACTTCTTTCTTACTTCTTTCTTTTTTCTTTCTTACTTCTTTCATACTTCTTTCTTACTTCTTTCTTACTTCTTTCTTCTTTCTTTCTTACTTCTTTCTTACTTCTTCCTAACTTCTTTTTTCTTCTTTCTTACTTATTTCTTACTTCTTTCTTACTTCTTTCTTACTTCTTTCTTACTCATTTCTTACTTCTTTCTTACTTCTTTCTTCCTTCTTTCTTACTTCTTTCTTTCTTCTTTCTTACTTCTTTCTTACTTCTTTCTTACTTCTTTCTTACTTCTTTCTTCTTTCTTTCTTACTTCTTTCTTACTTCTTTCTTACTTCTTTCTTACTTCTTTCATACTTCTTTCTTACTTCTTTCTTATTTCTTTCTTTCTTACTTCTTTCTTACTTCTTTCGTACTTCTTTCTTACTTCTTTCTTACTTCTTTCATACTTCTTTCTTACTTCTTTCTTACTTCTTTCTTACTTCTTTCTTATTTCTTACTCCTTTCTTACTTCTTTCTTACTTTTTATCTTACTTCTTTTTAACTTCTTTCTTACTTCTTTCTTACTTCTTTCTTACTTCTTTCTAACTTCTTTCTTACTTCTTTCTTACTTCTTTCTTTCTTCTTTCTTACTTCTTTCTTTCTTACTTCATTCTTACTTCTTTCTTACTTCTTTCTTATTTCTTACTTCTTTCTTACTTCTTTCTTCTTTCTTTCTTACTTCTTTCTTACTTCTTTCTTAATTCTTTCTTACTACTTTCTTCATTCCTTCTTACTTCTTTCTTACTTCTTTCTTACTTCTTTCTTACTTCTTTCTTACTTCTTTCTTTCTTCTCTCTTACTTCTTTCTTTCTTCTTTCTTACTTCTTTCTTACTTCTTTCTTACTTCTTTCTTACTTCTTTCTAAGTTCTTTTTTCTACTTTCTTACTTCTTTCTTTCTTCTTTCTTACTTCTTTCTTCATTCCTTCTTACTTCTTTCCTACTTCTTTCTTACTATTTTCTTCTTTCTTTCTTACTTCTTTCTTACTTCTTTCTTCTTTATTTCTTACTTGTTTCTTACTTCTTTCTTTCTTCGTTCTTACTTCTTTCATACTTCTTTCTTACTTCTTTCTTCTTTCTTTCTTACTTCTTTCATACTTCTCTCTTACTTCTTTCTTACTTCTTTCTTTCTTAATTCTTTCTTACTTCTTTCGTACTTCTTCTTACTTCTTTCTTACTTCTTTCTTACTTCTTCTTTCTTTCTTACTTCTTTCTTACTTCTTTCTTTCTTCTTTCTTACTTCTTTCTTTCTTCTTTCTTACTTCTTTCTTACTTCTTTCTTTCTTCTTTCTTACTTCTTTCTTCTTTCTTTCTTACTACTTTCTTTCTTCTTTCTTACTTCTTTCTTACTTCTTTCTTCATTCCTTCTTCCTTCTTTCTTACTTCTTTCTTACTTCTTTCTTCTTTCTTTCTTACTTCTTTCTTACTTCTTTCTTACTTCTTCTTCTTTCTTTCTTACTTCTTTCTTACTTCTTTCTTTCTTAATTCTTTCTTACTTCTTTCGGACTTCTTTCTTACTTCTTTCTTACTGCTTTCTTACTTCTTTCTTACTTCTTTCTTTCTTCTTTCTTACTTCTTTCTTTCTTCTTTCTTACTTCTTTCTTACTTCTTTCTTACTTCTTTCTTACTTCTTTCTTCTTTCTTTCTTACTTCTTTCTTACTTCTTTCTTACTTCTTTCTTACTTCTTTCTTACTACTTTCTTCATTCCTTCTTACTTCTTTCTTACTTCTTTCTTACTTCTTTCTTTCTTCTTTCTTCTTTCTTTCTTACTTCTTTCTTACTTGTTTCTTACTTCTTTCTTACTTCTTTCTTTCTTCTTTCTTACTTCTTTCATACTTCTTTCTTACTTCTTTCTTACTTCTTTCTACTTTCTTTCTTACTTCTTTCTTACTTCTTTCTTACTTCTTTCTTACTTCGTTCTTTCTTCTTTCTTACTTCTTTCTTCATTCCTTCTTAATTCTTTATTACTTCTTTCTTACTTCTTCCTACTTCTTTCCTACTTCTTTCTTTCTTCTTTCTTCTTTCTTTCTTATTTCTTTCTTACTTCTTTCTTACTTCTTTCTTACTTCTTTCTTACTTCTTTCTTTTTTCTTTCTTACTTCTTTCATACTTCTTTCTTACTTCTTTCTTACTTCTTTCTTCTTTCTTTCTTACTTCTTTCTTACTTCTTCCTAACTTCTTTTTTCTTCTTTCTTACTTATTTCTTACTTCTTTCTTACTTCTTTCTTACTTCTTTCTTTCTTCTTTCTTTCTTCTTTCTTACTTCTTTCTTACTTCTTTCTTACTTCTTTCTTTCTTCTTTCTTACTTCTTTCTTACTTCTTTCTTACTTCTTTCTTACTTCTTTCTTCTTTCTTTCTTACTTCTTTCTTACTTCTTTCTTACTTCTTTCTTACTTCTTTCATACTTCTTTCTTACTTCTTTCTTATTTCTTTCTTTCTTACTTCTTTCTTACTTCTTTCGTACTTCTTTCTTACTTCTTTCTTACTTCTTTCATACTTCTTTCTTACTTCTTTCTTACTTCTTTCTTACTTCTTTCTTATTTCTTACTCCTTTCTTACTTCTTTCTTACTTTTTATCTTACTTCTTTTTAACTTCTTTCTTACTTCTTTCTTACTTATTTCTTACTTCTTTCTAACTTCTTTCTTACTTCTTTCTTACTTCTTTCTTACTTCTTTCTTTCTTACTTCTTTCTTACTTCTTTCGTGTTTCTTTCTTACTTCTTTCTTACTTCTTTCTTACTTCTTTCTTACTTCTTTCTTCATTCCTTCTTACTTCTTTCTTACTTCTTTCTTACGTCTTTCTTCTTTCTTTCTTACTTCTTTCTTACTTCTTTCTTACTTCTTTCTTTCTTCTTTCTTACTTCTTTCTTTCTTCTTTCTTACTTCTTTCTTACTTCTTTCTTCTTTCTTTCTTACTTCTTTCTTACTTCTTTCTTACTTCTTTCTTCATTCCTTCTTACTTCTTTCTTACTTCTTTCTTACTTCTTTCTTACTTCTCTCTTACTTCTTTCTTACTTCTTTCTTCTTTCTTTCTTTCTTCTTTCTTTCTTCTTTCTTACTTCTTTCTTACTTCTTTCATACTTCTTTTTTCTACTTTCTTACTTCTTTCTTACTTCTTTCTTACTTCTTTCTTTCTTACTTCTTTCTTACTTCTTTCTTTCTTCTTTCTTACTTCTTTCTTCATTCCTGCTTACTTCTTTCTTACTTCATTCTTACTTCTTTCTTACTTCTTTCTTCTTTCTTTCTTACTTCTTTCTTACTTCTTTCTTACTTCTTTCTTACTTATTTCTTACTTCTTTCTTTCGTCTTTCTTACTTCTTTCATACTTCTTTCTTCTTTCTTACTTCTTTCTTCTTTCTTTCTTACTTCTTTCATACTTCTTTCTTACTTCTTTCTTCTTTCTTTCTTACTTCTTTCTTACTTCTTTCTTTCTTAATTCTTTCTTAATTTTTTCGTACTTCTTTCTTACTTCTTTCTTACTTCTTTCTTACTTCTTTCTTCTTTCTTTCTTACTTCTTTCTTACTTCTTTCTTACTTCTTTCTTACTTCTTTCTTTCTTCTTTCTTACTTCTTTCTTACTTCTTTCTTTCTTCTTTCTTACTTCTTTCTTTCTTCTTTCTTTCTTACTTCTTTCTTACTTCTTTCTTACTTCTTTCTTTCTTCTTTCTTACTACTTTCTTTCTTCTTTCTTAATTCTTTCTTCATTCCTTCTTACTTCTTTCTTACTTCTTTCTTACTTCTTTCTTTCTTACTACTTTCTTCTTCTTTCTTTCTTACTTCTTTCTTACTTCTTTCTTACTTCTTTCTTACTTCTTTCTTACTTCTTTATTTCTTCTTTCTTACTTCATTCATACTTCTTTTTTACTTCTTTCTTACTTCTTTCTTACTTCTTTCTTACTTCTTTCTTACTTCTTTCTTCTTTCTTTCTTTCTTCTTTCTTTCTTCTTTCTTTCTTCTTTCTTACTTCTTTCTTACTTCTTTCTAACTTCTTTTTTCTACTTTCTTACTTCTTTCTTACTTCTTTCTTTCTTAATTCTTTCTTACTTCTTTCGTACTTCTTTCTTACTTCTTTCTTATTCTTTCTTCTTTCTTACTTCTTTCTTACTTCTTTCTTTCTTAATTCTTTCTTACTTCTTTCGTACTTCTTTCTTACTTCTTTCTTTCTTCTTTCTTACTTCTTTCATACTTCTTTTTTACTTCTTTCTTACTTCTTTCTTACTTCTTTCTTACTTCTTTCTAACTTTTTTTTCTTCTTTCTTACTTCTTTCTTACTCTCTCTTACTTCTTTCTTACTTCTTTCTTTCTTCTTTCTTTCTTCTTATTTTCTTCTTTCTTTCTTACTTCTTTCTTACTTCTTTCTTACTTCTTTCTTACTTCTTTCTTTCTTACTTCTTTCTTACTTCTTTCTTACTTCTTTCTTATTTCTTACTTCTTTCTTACTTCTTTCTTCTTTCTTTCTTACTTCTTTCTTACTTCTTTCTTAATTCTTTCTTACTACTTTCTTCATTCCTTCTTACTTCTTTCTTACTTCTTTCTTACTTCTTTCTTTCTTAATTCTTTCTTACTTCTTTCGTACTTCTTTCTTAATTGTTTCTTACTTCTTTCTTTCTTACTTCTTTCTTACTTCTTTCTTTCTTCTTTCTTACTTCTTTCGTACTTCTTTCTTACTTCTTTCTTTCTTCTTTCTTACTTCTTTCATACTTCTTTTTTACTTCTTTCTTACTTCTTTCTTACTTATTTCTTACTTCTTTATAACTTTTTTTTTCTTCTTTCTTACTTCTTTCTTACTTTTTCTTACTTCTTTCTTACTTCTTTCTTTCTTCTTTCTTTCTTCTTATTTTCTTCTTTCTTTCTTACTTCTTTCTTACTTCTTTCTTTCTTCTTTCTTCCTTCTTTCTTACTTCTTTCTTCTTTCTTTCTTACTTCTTTCTTACTTCTTTCTTAATTCTTTCTTACTACTTTCTTCATTCCTTCTTACTTCTTTCTTACTTCTTTCTTACTTCTTTCTTACTTCTTTCTTACTTCTTTCTTTCTTCTTTCTTACTTCTTTCTTTCTTCTTTCTTACTTCTTTCTTACTTCTTTCCTCTTTCTTTCTTACTTCTTTCTTACTTCTCTCTTACTTCTTTCTTACTTCTTTCTTTCTTCTCTCTTGCTTCTTTCTTTCTTCTTTCTTAATTCTTTCTTACTTCTTTCTTCTTTCTTTCTTTCTTCTTTCTTACTTCTTTCTTACTTGTCTCTTACTTCTTTCTTACTTCTTTCTTTCTTCTCTCTTGCTTCTTTCTTTCTTCTTTCTTACTTCTTTCTTTCTTCTTTTTTACTTCTTTCTTACTTCTTTCTTACTTCTTTCTTAATTCTTTCTTACTTCTTTCTTCTTTCTTTCTTAATTCTTTCTTACTTCTTTCTTACTTCTTTCTTACTTCTTTCTTACTTCTTTCTTCTTTCTTTCTTCTTTCTTACTTCTTTCTTTCTTCTTTCTTACTTCTTTCTTACTTCTTTCTAACTTCTTTTTTTCTTCTTTCTTACTTCTTTCTTACTTCTATCTTAGTTCTTTCTTACTACTTTATAACTTCTTTCTTTCTTACTTCTTTCGTACTTCTTTCGTAATTTTTTCTTACTTCTTTCTTACTTCTTTCTTCTTTCTTTCTTACTTCTTTCTTACTTCTTTCTTACTTCTTTCTTACTTCTTTCTTACTTCTTTCTTTCTTCTTTCTTACTTCTTTCTTTCTTCTTTCTTACTTCTTTCTTACTTCTTTCTTCTTTCTTTCTTACTTCTTTCTTCCTTACTTCTTTCTTACTTATTTCTTACTTCTTTCTTACTTCTTTCTTCTTTCTTTCTTTTCTCTTTCTTCTTTCTTTACTTCCTTCTTTCTTCTTTCTTTCTTCTTTCTTTCTTACTTCTTTCTTACTTCTTTCTTACTTCTTTCTTACTTCTTTCTTCGTTCTTTCTTACTTCTTTCTTACTTCTTTCTTTCTTCTTTCTAACTTCTTTCTTACTTCTTTCTTACTTCTTTCTTACTTCTTTTTAACTTCTTTCTTCTTTCTTACTTCTTTCTTACTTCTTTATTTCTTACTTCTTTCGTACTTCTTTCGTACTTCTTTCTTACTTCTTTCTTACTTCTTTCTTACTTCTTTCTTACTTCTTTCTTACTTCTTTAATACTTCTTTCTTACTTCTTTCTTCTTTCTTTCTTACTTCTTTCTTACTTCTTTCTTACTTTTTTCTTACTTCTTTCTTTCTTCTCTCTTCTTTCTTTCTTACTTCTTTCTTAATTGTTTCTTACTTCTTTCTTACTTCTTTCTTTCTTCTTTCTTCCTTCTTTCATACTTCTTTCTTACTTCTTTCTTACTTCTTTCTACTTTCTTTCTTACTTCTTTCTTACTTCTTTCTTACTTCTTTCTTCTTTCTTTCTTACTTCTTTCTTACTTCTCTCTTATTTCTTTCTTACTTCTTTCTTTCTTCTCTCTTGCTTCTTTCTTTCTTCTTTCTTACTTCTTTCTTACTTCTTTCTTCTTTCTTTCTTTCTTCTTTCTTTCTTCTTTCTTTCTTCTTTCTTACTTCTTTCTTACTTCTTTCTAACTTCTTTTTTCTACTTTCTTACTTCTTTCTTACTTCTTTCTTTCTTAATTCTTTCTTACTTCTTTCGTACTTTCTTACTTCTTTCTTACTTCTTTCTTCTTTCTTACTTCTTTCTTACTTCTTTCTTTCTTAATTCTTTCTTACTTCTTTCGTACTTCTTTCTTACTTCTTTCTTTCTTCTTTCTTACTTCTTTCATACTTCTTTTTTACTTCTTTCTTACTTCTTTCTTACTTCTTTCTTACTTCTTTCTAACTTTTTTTTTCTTCTTTCTTACTTCTTTCTTACTTTTTCTTACTTCTTTCTTCTTTCTTTCTTCTTTCTTTCTTCTTATTTTCTTCTTTCTTTCATACTTCTTTCTTACTTCTTTCTTACTTCTTTCTTACTTCTTTCTTTCTTACTTCTTTCTTACTTCTTTCTTACTTCTTTATTATTTCTTACTTCTTTCTTACTTCTTTCTTACTTCTTTCTTCTTTCTTTCTTACTTCTTTCTTACTTCTTTCTTACTTCTTTCTTACTTCTTTCTTTCTTCTCTCTTACTTCTTTCTTTCTTCTTTCTTACTTCTTTCTTACTTCTTTCTTACTTCTTTCTAACTTCTTTTTTCTACTTTCTTACTTCTTTCTTTCTTCTTTCTTACTTCTTTCTTCATTCCTTCTTACTTCTTTCCTACTTCTTTCTTACTTCTTTCTTCTTTCTTTCTTACTTCTTTCTTACTTCTTTCTTCTTTCTTTCTTACTTGTTTCTTACTTCTTTCTTTCTTCGTTCTTACTTCTTTCATACTTCTTTCTTACTTCTTTCTTACTTCTTTCTTACTTCTTTCTTACTTCTTTCTTACTTCTTTAATACTTCTTTCTTACTTCTTTCTTCTTTCTTTCTTACTTCTTTCTTACTTCTTTCTTACTTTTTTCTTACTTCTTTCTTTCTTCTTTCTTACTTCTTTCTTACTTCTTTCCTCTTTCTTTCTTACTTCTTTCTTACTTCTCTCTTACTTCTTTCTTACTTCTTTCTTTCTTCTCTCTTGCTTCTTTCTTTCTTCTTTCTTACTTCTTTCTTACTTCTTTCTTCTTTCTTTCTTTCTTCTTTCTTTCTTCTTTCTTACTTCTTTCTTACTTCTTTCTTCTTTCTAACTTCTTTTTTCTACTTTCTTACTTCTTTCTTACTTCTTTCTTTCTTAATTCTTTCTTATTCTTTCGTACTTCTTTCTTACTTCTTTCTTACTTCTTTCTTCTTTCTTACTTCTTTCTTACTTCTTTCTTTCTTAATTCTTTCTTACTTCTTTCGTACTTCTTTCTTACTTCTTTCTTTCTTCTTTCTTACTTCTTTCATACTTCTTTTTTACTTCTTTCTTACTTCTTTCTTACTTCTTTTTTCTACTTTCTTACTTCTTTCTTTCTTCTTTCTTACTTCTTTCTTCATTCCTTCTTACTTCTTTCCTACTTCTTTCTTACTTCTTTCTTCTTTCTTTCTTACTTCTTTCTTACTTCTTTCTTCTTTATTTCTTACTTGTTTCTTACTTCTTTCTTTCTTCGTTCTTACTTCTTTCATACTTCTTTCTTACTTCTTTCTTCTTTCTTTCTTACTTCTTTCATACTTCTCTCTTACTTCTTTCTTACTTTTACTTACTTCTTTCTTACTTCTTTCTTTCTTCTTTCTTTCTTCTTATTTTCTTCTTTCTTTCTTACTTCTTTCTTACTTCTTTCTTACTTCTTTCTTACTTCTTTCTTTCTTCTTTCTTACTTCTTTCTTTCTTACTTCTTTCTTACTTCTTTCTTACTTCTTTCTTATTTCTTACTTCTTTCTTACTTCTTTCTTACTTCTTTCTTCTTTCTTTCTTACTTCTCTCTTACTTCTTTCTTAATTCTTTCTTACTACTTTCTTCATTCCTTCTTACTTCTTTCTTACTTCTTTCTTACTTCTTTCTTACTTCTTTCTTACTTCTTTCTTTCTTCTCTCTTACTTCTTTCTTTCTTCTTTCTTACTTCTTTCTTACTTCTTTCTTACTTCTTTCTTACTTCTTTCTAACTTCTTTTTTCTACTTTCTTACTTCTTTCTTTCTTCTTTCTTACTTCTTTCTTCATTCCTTCTTACTTCTTTCCTACTTCTTTCTTACTTCTTTCTTCTTTCTTTCTTACTTCTTTCTTACTTCTTTCTTCTTTATTTCTTACTTGTTTCTTACTTCTTTCTTTCTTCGTTCTTACTTCTTTCATACTTCTTTCTTACTTCTTTCTTCTTTCTTTCTTACTTCTTTCATACTTCTCTCTTACTTCTTTCTTACTTCTTTCTTTCTTAATTCTTTCTTACTTCTTTCGTACTTCTTCTTACTTCTTTCTTACTTCTTTCTTACTTCTTCTTTCTTTCTTACTTCTTTCTTACTTCTTTCTTTCTTCTTTCTTACTTCTTTCTTTCTTCTTTCTTACTTCTTTCTTACTTCTTTCTTTCTTCTTTCTTACTTCTTTCTTCTTTCTTTCTTACTACTTTCTTTCTTCTTTCTTACTTCTTTCTTACTTCTTTCTTCATTCCTTCTTACTTCTTTCTTACTTCTTTCTTACTTCTTTCTTACTTCTTTCTTACTTCTTTCTTACTTCTTTCTTACTTCTTCCTTCTTTCTTTCTTACTTCTTTCTTACTTCTTTCTTACTTCTTCTTCTTTCTTTCTTACTTCTTTCTTACTTCTTTCTTTCTTAATTCTTTCTTACTTCTTTCGGACTTCTTTCTTACTTCTTTCTTACTGCTTTCTTACTTCTTTCTTACTTCTTTCTTTCTTCTTTCTGACTTCTTTCTTTCTTCTTTCTTACTTCTTTCTTACTTCTTTCTTACTTCTTTCTTACTTCTTTCTTCTTTCTTTCTTACTTCTTTCTTACTTCTTTCTTACTTCTTTCTTACTTCTTTCTTACTTCTTTCTTCATTCCTTCTTACTTCTTTCTTACTTCTTTCTTACTTCTTTCTTTCTTCTTTCCTCTTTCTTTCTTACTTCTTTCTTACTTGTTTCTTACTTCTTTCTTACTTCTTTCTTTCTTCTTTCTTACTTCTTTCATACTTCTTTCTTACTTCTTTCTTCATTCCTTCTTAATTCTTTATTACTTCTTTCTTACTTCTTCCTACTTCTTTCCTACTTCTTTCTTTCTTCTTTCTTCTTTCTTTCTTATTTCTTTCTTACTTCTTTCTTACTTCTTTCTTACTTCTTTCTTACTTCTTTCTTTTTTCTTTCTTACTTCTTTCATACTTCTTTCTTACTTCTTTCTTACTTCTTTCTTCTTTCTTTCTTACTTCTTTCTTACTTCTTTCTTCTTTCTTTCTTACTTCTTTCTTACTTCTTTCTTACTTCTTCCTAACTTCTTTTTTCTTCTTTCTTACTTATTTCTTGCTTCTTTCTTACTTCTTTCTTACTTCTTTCTTACTCATTTCTTACTTCTTTCTTACTTCTTTCTTTCTTCTTTCTTACTTCTTTCTTTCTTCTTTCTTACTTCTTTCTTACTTCTTTCTTACTTCTTTCTTACTTCTTTCTTCTTTCTTTCTTACTTCTTTCTTACTTCTTTCTTACTTCTTTCTTACTTCTTTCATACTTCTTTCTTACTTCTTTCTTATTTCTTTCTTTCTTACTTCTTTCTTACTTCTTTCGTACTTCTTTCTTACTTCTTTCTTACTTCTTTCATACTTCTTTCTTACTTCTTTCTTACTTCTTTCTTACTTCTTTCTTATTTCTTACTCCTTTCTTACTTCTTTCTTACTTTTTATCTTACTTCTTTTTAACTTCTTTCTTACTTCTTTCTTACTTATTTCTTACTTCTTTCTAACTTCTTTCTTACTTCTTTCTTACTTCTTTCTTACTTCTTTCTTTCTTACTTCTTTCTTACTTCTTTCGTGCTTCTTTCTTACTTCTTTCTTACTTCTTTCTTACTTCTTTCTTACTTCTTTCTTCATTCCTTCTTACTTCTTTCTTACTTCTTTCTTACGTCTTTCTTCTTTCTTTCTTACTTCTTTCTTACTTCTTTCTTACTTCTTTCTTTCTTCTTTCTTACTTCTTTCTTTCTTCTTTCTTACTTCTTTCTTACTTCTTTCTTCTTTCTTTCTTACTTCTTTCTTACTTCTTTCTTACTTCTTTCTTCATTCCTTCTTACTTCTTTCTTACTTCTTTCTTACTTCTTTCTTACTTCTCTCTTACTTCTTTCTTACTTCTTTCTTCTTTCTTTCTTTCTTCTTTCTTTCTTCTTTCTTACTTCTTTCTTACTTCTTTCATACTTCTTTTTTCTACTTTCTTACTTCTTTCTTACTTCTTTCTTACTTCTTTCTTTCTTACTTCTTTCTTACTTCTTTCTTTCTTCTTTCTTACTTCTTTCTTCATTCCTGCTTACTTCTTTCTTACTTCATTCTTACTTCTTTCTTACTTCTTTCTTCTTTCTTTCTTACTTCTTTCTTACTTCTTTCTTACTTCTTTCTTACTTTTATTTCTTACTTCTTTCTTTCGTCTTTCTTACTTCTTTCATACTTCTTTCTTCTTTCTTACTTCTTTCTTCTTTCTTTCTTACTTCTTTCATACTTCTTTCTTACTTCTTTCTTCTTTCTTTCTTACTTCTTTCTTACTTCTTTCTTTCTTAATTCTTTCTTAATTTTTTCGTACTTCTTTCTTACTTCTTTCTTACTTCTTTCTTACTTCTTTCTTCTTTCTTTCTTACTTCTTTCTTACTTCTTTCTTACTTCTTTCTTACTTCTTTATTTCTTCTTTCTTACTTCTTTCTTACTTCTTTCTTTCTTCTTTCTTACTTCTTTCTTTCTTCTTTCTTTCTTACTTCTTTCTTACTTCTTTCTTACTTCTTTCTTTCTTCTTTCTTACTACTTTCTTTCTTCTTTCTTAATTCTTTCTTCATTCCTTCTTACTTCTTTCTTACTTCTTTCTTACTTCTTTCTTTCTTACTTCTTTCTTCTTCTTTCTTTCTTACTTCTTTCTTACTTCTTTCTTACTTCTTTCTTACTTCTTTCTTACTTCTTTCTTACTTCATTTCTTCTTTCTTACTTCTTTCATACTTCTTTTTACTTCTTTCTTACTTCTTTCTTACTTCTTTCTTACTTCTTTCTTACTTCTTTCTTACTTCTTTCTAACTTCTTTTTTCTTCTTTCTTACTTCTTTCTTACTTATTTCTTACTTCTTTCTTACTTCTTTCTTCTTTCTTTCTTACTTCTTTCTTCCTTCTTTCTTACTTCTTTCTTAATTCTTTCTTACTTCTTTTTAACTTCTTTTTTCTACTTTCTTACTTCTTTCTAACTTCTTTTTTCTTCTTTCTTACTTCTTTCTTACTTATTTCTTACTTCTTTCTTACTTCTTTCTTCTTTCTTTCTTTCTTCTTTCTTTCTTCTTTCTTTCTTCTTTCTTACTTCTTTCTTACTTCTTTCTAACTTCTTTTTTCTACTTTCTTACTTCTTTCTTACTTCTTTCTTTCTTAATTCTTTCTTACTTCTTTCGTACTTCTTTCTTACTTCTTTCTTACTTCTTTCTTCTTTCTTACTTCTTTCTTACTTCTTTCTTTCTTAATTCTTTCTTACTTCTTTCGTACTTCTTTCTTACTTCTTTCTTTCTTCTTTCTTACTTCTTTCATACTTCTTTTTTACTTCTTTCTTACTTCTTTCTTACTTCTTTCTTACTTCTTTCTAACTTTTTTTTTCTTCTTTCTTACTTCTTTCTTACTCTCTCTTACTTCTTTCTTACTTCTTTCTTCTTTCTTTCTTCTTATTTTCTTCTTTCTTTCTTACTTCTTTCTTACTTCTTTCTTACTTCTTTCTTACTTCTTTCTTTCTTACTTCTTTCTTACTTCTTTCTTACTTCTTTCTTATTTCTTACTTCTTTCTTACTTCTTTCTTACTTCTTTCTTCTTTCTTTCTTACTTCTTTCTTAATTCTTTCTTAATTCTTTCTTACTACTTTCTTCATTCCTTCTTACTTCTTTCTTACTTCTTTCTTACTTCTTTCTTACTTCTTTCTTACTTCTTTCTTTCTTCTCTCTTACTTCTTTCTTTCTTCTTTCTTACTTCTTTCTTACTTCTTTCTTACTTCTTTCTTACTTCTTTCTAACTTCTTTTTTCTACTTTCTTACTTCTTTCTTTCTTCTTTCTTACTTCTTTCTTCATTCCTTCTTACTTCTTTCCTACTTCTTTCTTACTTCTTTCTTCTTTCTTTCTTACTTCTTTCTTACTTCTTTCTTCTTTCTTTCTTACTTGTTTCTTACTTCTTTCTTTCTTCGTTCTTACTTCTTTCATACTTCTTTCTTACTTCTTTCTTACTTCTTTCTTACTTCTTTCTTACTTCTTTAATACTTCTTTCTTACTTCTTTCTTCTTTCTTTCTTACTTCTTTCTTACTTCTTTCTTACTTTTTTCTTACTTCTTTCTTTCTTCTTTCTTACTTCTTTCTTACTTCTTTCCTCTTTCTTTCTTACTTCTTTCTTACTTCTCTCTTACTTCTTTCTTACTTCTTTCTTTCTTCTCTCTTGCTTCTTTCTTTCTTCTTTCTTACTTCTTTCTTACTTCTTTCTTCTTTCTTCTTTCTTTCTTTCTTCTTTCTTTCTTCTTTCTTACTTCTTTCTTACTTCTTTCTTACTTCTTTCTAACTTCTTTTTTCTACTTTCTTACTTCTTTCTTACTTCTTTCTTTCTTAATTCTTTCTTACTTCTTTCGTACTTCTTTCTTACTTCTTTCTTACTTCTTTCTTCTTTCTTACTTCTTTCTTACTTCTTTCTTTCTTAATTCTTTCTTACTTCTTTCGTACTTCTTTCTTACTTCTTTCTTTCTTCTTTCTTACTTCTTTCATACTTCTTTTTTACTTCTTTCTTACTTCTTTCTTACTTCTTTCTTACTTCTTTCTAACTTTTTTTTTTCTTCTTTCTTACTTCTTTCTTACTTTTTCTTACTTCTTTCTTACTTCTTTCTTTCTTCTTTCTTTCTTCTTATTTTCTTCTTTCTTTCTTACTTCTTTCTTACTTCTCTCTTACTTCTTTCTTACTTCTTTCTTTCTTCTTTCTTACTTCTTTCTTTCTTACTTCTTTCTTACTTCTTTCTTCTTTCTTTCTTACTTCTTTCTTACTTCTTTCTTAATTCTTTCTTACTACTTTCTTCATTCCTTCTTACTTCTTTCTTACTTCTTTCTTACTTCTTTCTTACTTCTTTCTTACTTCTTTCTTTCTTCTCTCTTACTTCTTTCTTTCTTCTTTCTTACTTCTTTCTTACTTCTTTCTTACTTCTTTCTTACTTCTTTCTAACTTCTTTTTTCTACTTTCTTACTTCTTTCTTTCTTCTTTCTTACTTCTTTCTTCATTCCTTCTTACTTCTTTCCTACTTCTTTCTTACTTCTTTCTTCTTTCTTTCTTACTTCTTTCTTACTTCTTTCTTCATTATTTCTTACTTGTTTCTTACTTCTTTCTTTCTTCGTTCTTACTTCTTTCATACTTCTTTCTTACTTCTTTCTTACTTCTTTCTTCTTTCTTTCTTACTTCTTTCATACTTCTCTCTTACTTCTTTCTTACTTCTTTCTTTCTTAATTCTTTCTTACTTCTTTCGTACTTCTTCTTACTTCTTTCTTACTTCTTTCTTACTTCTTCTTTCTTTCTTACTTCTTTCTTACTTCTTTCTTTCTTCTTTCTTACTTCTTTCTTTCTTCTTTCTTACTTCTTTCTTACTTCTTTCTTTCTTCTTTCTTACTTCTTTCTTTCTTCTTTCTTTCTTACTTCTTTCGTAATTCTTTCGTAATTCTTTCTTACTTCTTTCTTACTTCTTTCTTCTTTCTTTCTTACTACTTTCTTTCTTCTTTCTTACTTCTTTCTTACTTCTTTCTTCATTCCTTCTTACTTCTTTCTTACTTCTTTCTTACTTCTTTCTTACTTCTTTCTTACTTCTTTCTTCTTTCTTTCTTACTTCTTTCTTACTTCTTTCTTACTTCTTTCTTCTTTCTTTCTTACTTCTTTCTTACTTCTTTCTTTCTTAATTCTTTCTTACTTCTTTCGGACTTCTTTCTTACTTCTTTCTTACTGCTTTCTTACTTCTTTCTTACTTCTTTCTTTCTTCTTTCTTACTTCTTTCTTTCTTCTTTCTTACTTCTTTCTTACTTCTTTCTTTCTTCTCTCTTGCTTCTTTCTTTCTTCTTTCTTACTTCTTTCTTACTTCTTTCTTCTTTCTTTCTTTCTTCTTTCTTTCTTCTTTCTTACTTCTTTCTTACTTCTTTCTTACTTCTTTCTAACTTCTTTTTTCTACTTTCTTACTTCTTTCTTACTTCTTTCTTTCTTACTTCTTTCTTTCTTACTTCTTTCTTACTTCTTTCTTTCTTAATTCTTTCTTACTTCTTTCGGACTTCTTTCTTACTTCTTTCTTACTGCTTTCTTACTTCTTTCTTACTTCTTTCTTTCTTCTTTCTTACTTCTTTCTTTCTTCTTTCTTACTTCTTTCTTACTTCTTTCTTACTTCTTTCTTACTTCTTTCTTCTTTCTTTCTTACTTCTTTCTTACTTCTTTCTTACTTCTTTCTTACTTCTTTCTTACTTCTTTCTTCATTCCTTCTTACTTCTTTCTTACTTCTTTCTTACTTCTTTCTTTCTTCTTTCCTCTTTCTTTCTTACTTCTTTCTTACTTGTTTCTTACTTCTTTCTTACTTCTTTCTTTCTTCTTTCTTACTTCTTTCATACTTCTTTCTTACTTCTTTCTTCATTCCTTCTTAATTCTTTATTACTTCTTTCTTACTTCTTCCTACTTCTTTCCTACTTCTTTCTTTCTTCTTTCTTCTTTCTTTCTTATTTCTTTCTTACTTCTTTCTTACTTCTTTCTTACTTCTTTCTTACTTCTTTCTTTTTTCTTTCTTACTTCTTTCATACTTCTTTCTTACTTCTTTCTTACTTCTTTCTTCTTTCTTTCTTACTTCTTTCTTACTTCTTTCTTCTTTCTTTCTTACTTCTTTCTTACTTCTTTCTTACTTCTTCCTAACTTCTTTTTTCTTCTTTCTTACTTATTTCTTGCTTCTTTCTTACTTCTTTCTTACTTCTTTCTTACTCATTTCTTACTTCTTTCTTACTTCTTTCTTTCTTCTTTCTTACTTCTTTCTTACTTCTTTCTTACTTCTTTCTTACTTCTTTCTTCTTTCTTTCTTACTTCTTTCTTACTTCTTTCTTACTTCTTTCTTACTTCTTTCATACTTCTTTCTTACTTCTTTCTTATTTCTTTCTTTCTTACTTCTTTCTTACTTCTTTCGTACTTCTTTCTTACTTCTTTCTTACTTCTTTCATACTTCTTTCTTACTTCTTTCTTACTTCTTTCTTACTTCTTTCTTATTTCTTACTCCTTTCTTACTTCTTTCTTACTTTTTATCTTACTTCTTTTTAACTTCTTTCTTACTTCTTTCTTACTTATTTCTTACTTCTTTCTAACTTCTTTCTTACTTCTTTCTTACTTCTTTCTTTCTTCTTTCTTTCTTACTTCTTTCGTAATTCTTTCGTAATTCTTTCTTACTTCTTTCTTACTTCTTTCTTACTTCTTTCTACTTTCTTTCTTACTTCTTTCTTACTTGTTTCTTACTTCTTTCTTACTTCTTTCTTACTTCTTTCTTGCTACTTTCTTCATTCCTTCTTACTTCTCTCTTACTTCTTTCTTACTTCTTTCTTACTTCTTTCTTTCTTCTTTCTTCTTTCTTTCTTACTTCTTTCTTACTTCTTTCTTTCTTCTTTCTTACTTCTTTCTTACTTCTTTCTTACTTCTTTCGTACTTCTTTCTTACTTCTTTAATACTTCTTTCTTACTTCTTTCTTCTTTCTTTCTTACTTCTTTCTTACTTCTTTCTTACTTCTTTCTTACTTCTTTCTTCATTCCTTCTTACTTCTTTCTTACTTCTTTCTTACTTCTTTCTTACTTCTTTACTTCTTTCATACTTCTTTCTTACTTCTTTCTTACTTCTTTCTTACTTCTTTCTTCCTTCTTTCTTTCTTCTTTCTTTCTTCTTTCTTACTTCTTTCTTACTTCTTTCATACTTCTTTCTTTCTTACTTCTTTCTTACTTCTTTCTTTCTTCTTTCTTACTTCTTTCGTACTTCTTTCTTACTTCTTTCTTACTTCTTTCTTCTTTCTTACTTCTTTCTTACTTCTTTCTTTCTTAATTCTTTCTTACTTCTTTCGTACTTCTTTCTTACTTCTTTCTTACTTCTTTCTTCTTTCTTACTTCTTTCTTACTTCTTTCTTTCTTAATTCTTTCTTACTTCTTTCGTACTTCTTTCTTACTTCTTTCTTTCTTCTTTCTTACTTCTTTCATACTTCTTTTTTACTTCTTTCTTACTTCTTTCTTACTTCTTTCTTACTTCTTTCTAACTTTTTTTTTCTTCTTTCTTACTTCTTTCTTACTCTCTCTTTCTTCTTTCTTACTTCTTTCTTCTTTCTTTCTTCTTATTTTCTTCTTTCTTTCTTACTTCTTTCTTACTTCTTTCTTACTTCTTTCTTACTTCTTTCTTTCTTACTTCTTTCTTACTTCTTTCTTACTTCTTTCTTATTTCTTACTTCTTTCTTACTTCTTTCTTACTTCTTTCTTCTTTCTTTCTTACTTCTTTCTTAATTCTTTCTTAATTCTTTCTTACTACTTTCTTCATTCCTTCTTACTTCTTTCTTACTTCTTTCTTACTTCTTTCTTACTTCTTTCTTACTTCTTTCTTTCTTCTCTCTTACTTCTTTCTTTCTTCTTTCTTACTTCTTTCTTTCTTCTTTCTTACTTCTTTCTTACTTCTTTCTAACTTCTTTTTTCTACTTTCTTACTTCTTTCTTTCTTCTTTCTTACTTCTTTCTTCATTCCTTCTTACTTCTTTCCTACTTCTTTCTTACTTCTTTCTTCTTTCTTTCTTACTTCTTTCTTACTTCTTTCTTCTTTCTTTCTTACTTGTTTCTTACTTCTTTCTTTCTTCGTTCTTACTTCTTTCATACTTCTTTCTTACTTCTTTCTTACTTCTTTCTTACTTCTTTCTTACTTCTTTAATACTTCTTTCTTACTTCTTTCTTCTTTCTTTCTTTCTTAATTCTTTCTTACTTCTTTCGGACTTCTTTCTTACTTCTTTCTTACTGCTTTCTTACTTCTTTCTTACTTCTTTCTTTCTTCTTTCTTACTTCTTTCTTTCTTCTTTCTTACTTCTTTCTTACTTCTTTCTTACTTCTTTCTTACTTCTTTCTTCTTTCTTTCTTACTTCTTTCTTACTTCTTTCTTACTTCTTTCTTACTACTTTCTTCATTCCTTCTTTCTTCATTACTTCTTTCTTACTTCTTTCTTACTTCTTTCTTACTTCTTTCTTACTTCTTTCTTTCTTCTTTCTTTCTTCTTTCTGACTTCTTTCTTACTTCTTTCTTACTTCTTTCTTACTTCTTTCTTACTTTTTTCTTACTTCTTTCTTTCTTCTTTCTTACTTCTTTCTTACTTCTTTCTTACTTCTTTCTTACATCTTTCTTCTTTCTTTCTTACTTCTTTCTTACTTCTTTCTTACTTCTTTCTTACTACTTTCTTCATTCCTTCTTTCTTCATTACTTCTTTCGTACTTCTTTCTTACTTCTTTCTTACTTCTTTCTTACTTCTTTCTTACTTCTTTCTTTCTTCTTTCTTTCTTCTTTCTGACTTCTTTCTTACTTCTTTCTTACTTCTTTCTTACTTCTTTCTTAGTTTTTTCTTACTTCTTTCTTTCTTCTTTCTTACTTCTTTCTTACTTCTTTCCTCTTTCTTTCTTACTTCTTTCTTACTTCTCTCTTACTTCTTTCTTACTTCTTTCTTTCTTCTCTCTTGCTTCTTTCTTTCTTCTTTCTTACTTCTTTCTTACTTCTTTCTTCTTTCTTTCTTTCTTCTTTCTTTCTTCTTTCTTACTTCTTTCTTACTTCTTTCTTACTTCTTTCTAACTTCTTTTTTCTACTTTCTTACTTCTTTCTTACTTCTTTCTTTCTTACTTCTTTCTTACTTCTTTATTTCTTCTTTCTTACTTCTTTCATACTTCTTTTTTACTTCTTTCTTACTTCTTTCTTACTTCTTTCTTACTTCTTTCTTACTTCTTTCTTACTTCTTTCTAACTTCTTTTTTCTTCTTTCTTACTTCTTTCTTACTTATTTCTTACTTCTTTCTTACTTCTTTCTTCTTTCTTTCTTACTTCTTTCTTACTTCTTTCTTACTTCTTTCTTACTTCTTTCTTACTTCTTTCTTACTTCTTTCTTACTTCTTTCTTACTTCTTTCTAACTTCTTTTTTCTTCTTTCTTACTTCTTTCTTACTTTTTTCTTACTTCTTTCTTCTTTCTTTCTTACTTCTTTCTTACTTCTTTCTTACTTCTTTCTTACTACTTTCTTCATTCCTTCTTACTTCTTTCTTACTTCTTTCTTACTTCTTTCTTTCTTCTTTCTTCTTTCTTTCTTACTTCTTTATTACTTCTTTCTTACTTCGTTCTTTCTTCCTTCTTACTACTTTCTTCATTCCTTCTTAATTCTTTATTACTTCTTTCTTACTTCTTTCCTACTTCTTTCTTTCTTCTTTCTTCTTTCTTTCTTATTTCTTTCTTTCTTCTTTCTTACTTCTTTCATACTTCTTTCTTACTTCGTTCTTACTTCTTTCTTCTTTCTTTCTTACTTCTTTCTTACTTCTTTCTTACTTCTTTCTCCTTTCTTTCTTACTTCTTTCTTACTTCTTTCTTACTTCTTTCTTACTTCTTTCTAACTTCTTTCTTACTTCTTTCTTCTTTCTTACTTCTTTCTTACTTCTTTCTTACTTCTTTATTACTTCTTCCTTTCTTCTTTCTTACTTCTTTCTTTCTTCTTTCTTACTTCTTTCTTCATTCCTTCTTACTTCTTTCATACTTCTTTCTTACTTCTTTCTTACTTCTTTCTTCTTTCTTTCTTGCTTCTTTCTTACTTCCTTCGTAATTCTTTCTTACTTCTTTCTTTCTTCTTTCTTACTTCTTTCTTTCTTCTTTCTTACTTCTTTCTTACTTCTTTCTTACTTCGTTCTTACTTCTTTCTTACTTCTTTATTACTTCTTCCTTTCTTATTTCTTACTTCTTTCTTTCTTCTTTCTTACTTCTTTCTTCTTTCTTTCTTACTTCTTTCATACTTCTTTCTTACTTCTTTCTTACTTCTTTCTTTCTTCTTTCTTACTTCTTTCTTTCTTCTTTCTTACTTCTTTCTTACTTCTTTCTTACTTCGTTCTTACTTCTTTCTTCATTCCTTCTTAATTCTTTATTACTTCTTTCTTACTTCTTTCTTACTTCTTTCCTACTTCTTCCTTTCTTCTTTCTTCTTTCTTTGTTATTTCTTTCTTACTTCTTTCTTACTTCTTTCTTACTTCTTTCTAACTTCTTTTTTCTTCTTTCTTACTTATTTCTTACCTCTTTCTTACTTCTTTCTTACTTCTTTCTTACTTCTTTCTTACTTCTTTCTCCTTTCTTTCTTACTTCTTTCTTACTTCTTTCTAACTTCTTTCTTACTTCTTTCTTACTTCTTTCTTACTTCTTTTTAACTTCTTTCTTACTTCTTTCTTACTTCTTTCTTACTTCTTTCTTTCTTACTTCTTTCTTCCTTCTTTCGTACTTCTTTCTTACTTCTTTCTTACTTCTTTCTTCTTTCTTTCTTACTTCTTTCTTACTTCTTTCTTTCTTCTTTCTTACTTCTTTCTTCCTTCTTTCTTTCTTACTTCTTTCTTACTTCTTTCGTAATTCTTTCTTACTTCTTTCTTACTTCTTTCTTACTTCTTTCTTCTTTCTTTCTTTCTTCTTTCTTACTTCTTTCTTACTTCTTTCTTTCTTCTTTCTTCTTTCTTTCTTACTTCTTTCTTACTTCTTTCTTACTTCTTTCTTACTTCTTTCTTACTTCTTTCTTCTTTCTTTCTTACTTCTTTCTTACTTCTATCTTACTTCTTTCTTACTTCTTTCTTACTTCTTTCTTACTTCTTTCTTTCTTCTTTCATACTTCTTTCTTCATTCCGTCTTACTTCTTTCATACTTCTTTCTTACTTCTTTCTTAATTCTTTCTTCTTTCTTTCTTACTTCTTTCTTACTTCTTTCTTACTTCTTTCTTACTTCATTCTTTCTTCTTTCTTACTTCTTTCTTCATTCCTTCTTGATTCTTTATTACTTCTTTCTTAATTCTTTCTTACTTCTTTCCTACTTCTTTCTTTCTTCTTTCTTCTTTCTTTCTTATTTCTTTCTTACTTCTTTCTTCTTTCTTTCTTACTTCTTTCTTTCTTCTTTCTTACTTCTTTCTTACTTCTTTCTTACTTCTTTCTACTTTCTTTCTTACTTCTTTCTTACTTGTTTCTTACTTCTTTCTTACTTCTTTCTTACTTCTTTCTTGCTACTTTCTTCATTCCTTCTTACTTCTCTCTTACTTCTTTCTTACTTCTTTCTTACTTCTTTCTTTCTTCTTTCTTCTTTCTTTCTTACTTCTTTCTTACTTCTTTCTTTCTTCTTTCTTACTTCTTTCTTACTTCTTTCTTACTTCTTTCGTACTTCTTTCTTACTTCTTTAATACTTCTTTCTTACTTCTTTCTTCTTTCTTTCTTACTTCTTTCTTACTTCTTTCTTACTTCTTTCTTACTTCTTTCTTACTTCTTTCTTACTTCTTTCTTTCTTCTTTCTTTCTTCTTTCTTACTTCTTTCTTACTTCTTTCTTCTTTCTTTCTTACTTCTTTCTTACTTCTTTCTTTCTTCTTTCTTACTTCTTTCTTTCTTCTTTCTTACTTCTTTCTTACTTCTTTCTTACTTCTTTCTTAATTCCTTCTTACTTCTTTCTTACTTCTTTCCTACTTCTTTCTTACTTCTTTCTTCTTTCTTCTTTCTTACTTCTTTATTTCTTCTTTTTTACTTCTTTCTTAATTCTTTCTTACTTCTTTCTAACTACTTTTTTCTTCTTTCTTACTTCTTTCTTACTTCTTTCTTACTTCTTTCTTACTTCTTTCTTCTTTCTTTCTTAATTCTTTCTTACTTCTTTCTTACTTCTTTCTTACTTCTTTCTTACTTCTTTCTTCTTTCTTTCTTCTTTCTTACTTCTTTCTTTCTTCTTTCATACTTCTTTCTTACTTCTTTCTAACTTCTTTTTTTCTTCTTTCTTACTTCTCTCTTACTTCTATCTTACTTCTTTCTTACTACTTTATAACTTCTTTCTTTCTTACTTCTTTCGTACTTCTTTCGTACTTCTTTCTTCTTTCTACTTTCTTTCTTACTTCTTTCTTATTTTTTTCTTACTTCTTTCTTACTTCTTTCTAACTTCTTTCTTACTTCTTTCTTACTTCTTTCTTACTTCTTTTTAACTTCTTTCTTACTTCTTTCTTACTTCTTTCTTACTTCTTTCTTTCTTACTTCTTTCTTCCTTCTTTCGTACTTCTTTCTTACTTCTTTCTTACTTCTTTCTTCTTTCTTTCTTACTTCTTTCTTACTTCTTTCTTTCTTCTTTCTAACTTCTTTCTTTCTTCTTTCTTTCTTACTTCTTTCTTACTTCTTTCTTACTTCTTTCTCCTTTCTTTCTTACTTCTTTCTTACTTCTTTCTTACTTCTTTCTTACTTCTTTCTAACTTCTTTCTTACTTCTTTCTTCTTTCTTACTTCTTTCTTACTTCTTTCTTACTTCTTTATTACTTCTTCCTTTCTTCTTTCTTACTTCTTTCTTTCTTCTTTCTTACTTCTTTCTTCATTCCTTCTTACTTCTTTCATACTTCTTTCTTACTTCTTTCTTACTTCTTTCTTCTTTCTTTCTTGCTTCTTTCTTACTTCCTTCGTAATTCTTACTTACTTCTTTCTTTCTTCTTTCTTACTTCTTTCTTTCTTCTTTCTTACTTCTTTCTTACTTCTTTCTTACTTCGTTCTTACTTCTTTCTTACTTCTTTATTACTTCTTCCTTTCTTATTTCTTACTTCTTTCTTTCTTCTTTCTTACTTCCTTCTTCTTTCTTTCTTACTTCTTTCATACTTCTTTCTTACTTCTTTCTTACTTCTTTCTTTCTTCTTTCTTACTTCTTTCTTTCTTCTTTCTTACTTCTTTCTTACTTCTTTCTTACTTCGTTCTTACTTCTTTCTTCATTCCTTCTTAATTCTTTATTACTTCTTTCTTACTTCTTTCTTACTTCTTTCCTACTTCTTCCTTTCTTCTTTCTTCTTTCTTTGTTATTTCTTTCTTACTTCTTTCTTACTTCTTTCTTACTTCTTTCTAACTTCTTTTTTCTTCTTTCTTACTTATTTCTTACCTCTTTCTTACTTCTTTCTTACTTCTTTCTTACTTCTTTCTTACTTCTTTCTCCTTTCTTTCTTACTTCTTTCTTACTTCTTTCTAACTTCTTTCTTACTTCTTTCTTACTTCTTTCTTACTTCTTTTTAACTTCTTTCTTACTTCTTTCTTACTTCTTTCTTACTTCTTTCTTTCTTACTTCTTTCTTCCTTCTTTCGTACTTCTTTCTTACTTCTTTCTTACTTCTTTCTTCTTTCTTTCTTACTTCTTTCTTACTTCTTTCTTTCTTCTTTCTTACTTCTTTCTTTCTTCTTTCTTTCTTACTTCTTTCTTACTTCTTTCGTAATTCTTTCTTACTTCTTTCTTACTTCTTTCTTACTTCTTTCTTCTTTCTTTCTTTCTTCTTTCTTACTTCTTTCTTACTTCTTTCTTTCTTCTTTCTTCTTTCTTTCTTACTTCTTTCTTACTTCTTTCTTACTTCTTTCTTACTTCTTTCTTACTTCTTTCTTCTTTCTTTCTTACTTCTTTCTTACTTCTATCTTACTTCTTTCTTACTTCTTTCTTACTTCTTTCTTACTTCTTTCTTTCTTCTTTCATACTTCTTTCTTCATTCCGTCTTACTTCTTTCATACTTCTTTCTTACTTCTTTCTTAATTCTTTCTTCTTTCTTTCTTACTTCTTTCTTACTTCTTTCTTACTTCTTTCTTACTTCATTCTTTCTTCTTTCTTACTTCTTTCTTCATTCCTTCTTAATTCTTTATTACTTCTTTCTTAATTCTTTCTTACTTCTTTCCTACTTCTTTCTTTCTTCTTTCTTCTTTCTTTCTTATTTCTTTCTTACTTCTTTCTTCTTTCTTTCTTACTTCTTTCTTACTTCTTTCTTACTTCTTTCTAACTTCTTTTTTCTTCTTTCTTACTTATTTCTTACTTCTTTCTTACTTCTTTCTTACTTCTTTGTTTCTTCTTTCTTACTTCTTTCTTTCTTCTTTCTTACTTCTTTCTTACTTCTTTCTTACTTCTTTCTACTTTCTTTCTTACTTCTTTCTTACTTGTTTCTTACTTCTTTCTTACTTCTTTCTTACTTCTTTCTTGCTACTTTCTTCATTCCTTCTTACTTCTCTCTTACTTCTTTCTTACTTCTTTCTTACTTCTTTCTTTCTTCTTTCTTCTTTCTTTCTTACTTCTTTCTTACTTCTTTCTTTCTTCTTTCTTACTTCTTTCTTACTTCTTTCTTACTTCTTTCGTACTTCTTTCTTACTTCTTTAATACTTCTTTCTTACTTCTTTCTTCTTTCTTTCTTACTTCTTTCTTACTTCTTTCTTACTTCTTTCTTACTTCTTTCTTACTTCTTTCTTACTTCTTTCTTTCTTCTTTCTTTCTTCTTTCTTACTTCTTTCTTACTTCTTTCTTCTTTCTTTCTTACTTCTTTCTTACTTCTTTCTTTCTTCTTTCTTACTTCTTTCTTTCTTCTTTCTTACTTCTTTCTTACTTCTTTCTTACTTCTTTCTTAATTCCTTCTTACTTCTTTCTTACTTCTTTCCTACTTCTTTCTTACTTCTTTCTTCTTTCTTCTTTCTTACTTCTTTATTTCTTCTTTTTTACTTCTTTCTTAATTCTTTCTTACTTCTTTCTAACTACTTTTTTCTTCTTTCTTACTTCTTTCTTACTTCTTTCTTACTTCTTTCTTACTTCTTTCTTACTTCTTTCTTCTTTCTTTCTTAATTCTTTCTTACTTCTTTCTTACTTCTTTCTTACTTCTTTCTTACTTCTTTCTTCTTTCTTTCTTCTTTCTTACTTCTTTCTTTCTTCTTTCATACTTCTTTCTTACTTCTTTCTAACTTCTTTTTTTCTTCTTTCTTACTTCTCTCTTACTTCTATCTTACTTCTTTCTTACTACTTTATAACTTCTTTCTTTCTTACTTCTTTCGTACTTCTTTCGTACTTCTTTCTTCTTTCTACTTTCTTTCTTACTTCTTTCTTATTTTTTTCTTACTTCTTTCTTACTTCTTTCTAACTTCTTTCTTACTTCTTTCTTACTTCTTTCTTACTTCTTTTTAACTTCTTTCTTACTTCTTTCTTACTTCTTTCTTACTTCTTTCTTTCTTACTTCTTTCTTCCTTCTTTCGTACTTCTTTCTTACTTCTTTCTTACTTCTTTCTTCTTTCTTTCTTACTTCTTTCTTACTTCTTTCTTTCTTCTTTCTTACTTCTTTCTTTCTTCTTTCTTTCTTACTTCTTTCTTACTTCTTTCGTAATTCTTTCTTACTTCTTTCTTACTTCTTTCTTACTTCTTTCTTCTTTCTTTCTTTCTTCTTTCTTACTTCTTTCTTACTTCTTTCTTTCTTCTTTCTTCTTTCTTTCTTACTTCTTTCTTACTTCTTTCTTACTTCTTTCTTACTTCTTTCTTACTTCTTTCTTCTTTCTTTCTTACTTCTTTCTTACTTCTATCTTACTTCTTTCTTACTTCTTTCTTACTTCTTTCTTACTTCTTTCTTTCTTCTTTCATACTTCTTTCTTCATTCCGTCTTACTTCTTTCATACTTCTTTCTTACTTCTTTCTTAATTCTTTCTTCTTTCTTTCTTCTTTCGTACTTCTTTCTTACTTCTTTCTTACTTCATTCTTTCTTCTTTCTTACTTCTTTCTTCATTCCTTCTTAATTCTTTATTACTTCTTTCTTAATTCTTTCTTACTTCTTTCCTACTTCTTTCTTTCTTCTTTCTTCTTTCTTTCTTATTTCTTTTCTTCTTTCTTTCTTATTTCTTTCTTACTTCTCTCTTCTTTCTTTCTTACTTCTTTCTTACTTCTTTCTTACTTCTTTCTAACTTCTTTTTTCTTCTTTCTTACTTATTTCTTACTTCTTTCTTACTTCTTTCTTACTTCTTTGTTTCTTCTTTCTTACTTCTTTCTTTCTTCTTTCTTACTTCTTTCTTACTTCTTTCTTACTTCTTTCTACTTTCTTTCTTACTTCTTTCTTACTTGTTTCTTACTTCTTTCTTACTTCTTTCTTACTTCTTTCTTGCTACTTTCTTCATTCCTTCTTACTTCTCTCTTACTTCTTTCTTACTTCTTTCTTACTTCTTTCTTTCTTCTTTCTTCTTTCTTTCTTACTTCTTTCTTACTTCTTTCTTTCTTCTTTCTTACTTCTTTCTTACTTCTTTCTTACTTCTTTCATAATTCTTTCTTACTTCTTTCTTAATTCTTTCTTTTTTCTTTCTTACTTTTTTCTTAATTCTTTCTTACTTCTTTCTTACTTCTTTCTAACTTCTTTCTTACTTCTTTCTTACTTCTTTCTTACTTCTTCCTTTCTTACTTCTTTCTTACTTCTTTCGTACTTCTTTCTTACTTCTTTAATACTTCTTTCTTACTTCTTTCTTCTTTCTTTCTTACTTCTTTCTTACTTCTTTCTTACTTCTTTCTTACTTCTTTCTTACTTCTTTCTTACTTCTTTCTTTCTTCTTTCTTTCTTCTTTCTTACTTCTTTCTTACTTCTTTCTTCTTTCTTTCTTACTTCTTTCTTACTTCTTTCTTTCTTCTTTCTTACTTCTTTCTTTCTTCTTTCTTACTTCTTTCTTACTTCTTTCTTACTTCTTTCTTAATTCCTTCTTACTTCTTTCTTACTTCTTTCCTACTTCTTTCTTACTTCTTTCTTCTTTCTTCTTTCTTACTTCTTTATTTCTTCTTTTTTACTTCTTTCTTAATTCTTTCTTACTTCTTTCTAACTACTTTTTTCTTCTTTCTTACTTCTTTCTTACTTCTTTCTTACTTCTTTCTTACTTCTTTCTTCTTTCTTTCTTAATTCTTTCTTACTTCTTTCTTACTTCTTTCTTACTTCTTATTACTTCTTTCTTCTTTCTTTCTTCTTTCTTACTTCTTTCTTTCTTCTTTCATACTTCTTTCTTACTTCTTTCTAACTTCTTTTTTTCTTCTTTCTTACTTCTCTCTTACTTCTATCTTACTTCTTTCTTACTACTTTATAACTTCTTTCTTTCTTACTTCTTTCGTACTTCTTTCGTACTTCTTTCTTCTTTCTACTTTCTTTCTTACTTCTTTCTTATTTTTTTCTTACTTCTTTCTTACTTCTTTCTAACTTCTTTCTTACTTCTTTCTTACTTCTTTCTTACTTCTTTTTAACTTCTTTCTTCTTTCTCACTTCTTTCTTACTTCTTTCTTTCATACTTCTTTCGTACTTCTTTCTTCTTTCTTCCTTACTTCTTTCTTACTTCTTTCTTACTTTTTTCTTACTTCTTTCTTTCTTCTTTCTTACTTCTTTCTTTCTTCTTTCTTACTTCTTTCTTACTTCTTTCCTCTTTCTTTCTTACTTCGTTCTTACTTCTCTCTTACTTCTTTCTTACTTCTTTCTTTCTTCTCTCTTGCTTCTTTCTTTCTTCTTTCTTACTTCTTTCTTACTTCTTTCTTACTTCTTTCTTACTTCTTTCTTACTTCTTTCTTACTTCTTTCTTTCTTCTTTCTTACTTCTTTCTTTCTTCTTTCTTACTTCTTTCTTACTTCTTTCTTATTTCTTTCTAACTTCTTTTTTCTTCTTTCTTACTTCTTTCTTACTTCTTTCTTAATTCTTTCTTCTTTCTTTCTTACTTCTTTCTTACCTCTTTCTTTCTTCTTTCTTACTTCTTTCTTCTTTCTTTCTTACTTCTTTCTTACTTCTTTCTTTCTTCTTTCCTACTTCTTTCTTTCTTCTTTCTTACTTCTTTCTTACTTCTTTCTTACTTCTTTCTTACTTCTTTCTTACTTCTTTCTTACTTCTTTCTTTCTTCTTTCTTACTACTTTCTTTCTTATTTCTTACTTCTTTCTTACTTCTTTATTACTTCTTTATTACTTCTTTCTTACTTCTTTCTTACTTCTCTCTTTCTTCTTTCTTTCTTCTTTCTTCTTTCTTTCTTACTTCTTTCTTACTTCTTTCTTTCTTCTTTCTTACTTCTTTCTTACTTCTTTCTTACTTCTTTCATACTTCTTTCTTACTTCTTTCTTACTTCTTTCTTTTTTCTTTCTTACTTCTTTCTTACTTCTTTCTTTCTTCTTTCTTACTTCTTTCTTTCTTACTTCTTTCTTACTTCTTTCGTACTTTTTTCTTACTTCTTTCTTACTTCTTCCTTACTTCTTTCTTACTTCTTTCTTTCTTCTTTCTTTCTTCTTTCTTACTTCTTTCAAACTTCTTTCTTCTTTCTTTCTTACTTCTTTCTTCCTTCTTTCTTTCTTCTTTCTTACTTCTTTCTTTCTTCTTTCTTACTTCTTTCTTACTTCTTTCTTACTTCTTTCTTCATTCCTTCTTACTTCTTTCTTACTTCTTTCCTACTTCTTTCTTACTTCTTTCTTCTTTCTTACTTCTTTCTTTCTTCTTTTTTACTTCTTTCTTACTTCTTTCTTACTTCTTTCTTCTTTCTTACTTCTTTCTTTCTTCTTTCTTACTTCTTTCTTATTTCTTTCTTACTTCTTTCTTAATTCCTTCTTACTTCTTTCTTACTTCTTTCCTACTTCTTTCTTACTTCTTTCTTCTTTCTTCTTTCTTACTTCTTTATTTCTTCTTTTTTACTTCTTTCTTAATTCTTTCTTACTTCTTTCTAACTACTTTTTTCTTCTTTCTTACTTCTTTCTTACTTCTTTCTTACTTCTTTCTTACTTTTTTCTTCTTTCTTTCTTAATTCTTTCTTACTTCTTTCTTACTTCTTTCTTACTTCTTTCTTACTTCTTTCTTCTTTCTTTCTTCTTTCTTACTTCTTTCTTTCTTCTTTCATACTTCTTTCTTACTTCTTTCTAACTTCTTTCTTACTTCTTTCTTACTTCTTTCTTACTTCTTTCTTCTTTCTTTCTTAATTCTTTCTTACTTCTTTCTTACTTCTTTCTTACTTCTTTCTTACTTCTTTCTTCTTTCTTTCTCCTTTCTTACTTCTTTCTTTCTTCTTTCATACTTCTTTCTTACTTCTTTCTAACTTCTTTTTTTCTTCTTTCTTACTTCTCTCTTACTTCTATCTTACTTCTTTCTTACTACTTTATAACTTCTTTCTTTCTTACTTCTTCCGTACTTCTTTCGTACTTCTTTCTTCTTTCTTCTTTCTTTCTTACTTCTTTCTTACTTTTTTCTTACTTCTTTCTTACTTCTTTCTAACTTCTTTGTTACTTCTTTCTTACTTCTTTCTTACTTCTTTTTAACTTCTTTCTTCTTTCTTCCTTCTTTCTTACTTCTTTCTTTCATACTTCTTTCGTACTTCTTTCGTACTTCTTTCTTACTTCTTTCTTACTTCTTTCTTACTTCTTCAATACTTCTTTCTTACTTCTTTCTTCTTTCTTCCTTACTTCTTTCTTACTTGTTTCTTACTTTTTTCTTACTTCTTTCTTTCTTCTTTCTTACTTCTTTCTTTCTTCTTTCTTACTTCTTTCTTACTTCTTTCCTCTTTCTTTCTTACTTCGTTCTTACTTCTCTCTTACTTCTTTCTTACTTCTTTCTTTCTTCTCTCTTGCTTCTTTCTTTCTTCTTTCTTACTTCTTTCTTACTTCTTTCTTACTTCTTTCTTACTTCTTTCTTACTTCTTTCTTACTTCTTTCTTTCTTCTTTCTTACTTCTTTCTTACTTCTTTCTTACTTCTTTCTTACTTCTTTCTTATTTCTTTCTAACTTCTTTTTTCTTCTTTCTTACTTCTTTCTTACTTCTTTCTTACTTCTTTCTTCTTTCTTTCTTACTTCTTTCTTACCTCTTTCTTTCTTCTTTCTTACTTCTTTCTTTCGTCTTTCTTTCTTACTTCTTTCTTACTTCTTTCGTAATTCTTTCTTACTTCTTTCTTACTTCTTTCTTACTTCTTTCTTCTTTCTTTCTTACTTCTTTCTTACTTCTTTCTTTCTTCTTTCCTACTTCTTTCTTTCTTCTTTCTTACTTCTTTCTTACTTCTTTCTTACTTCTTTCTTACTTCTTTCTTACTTCTTTCTTACTTCTTTCTTTCTTCTTTCTTACTACTTTCTTTCTCATTTCTTACTTCTTTCTTACTTCTTTCTTTCTTCTTTCTTACTACTTTCTTTCTTATTTCTTACTTCTTTCTTACTTCTTTATTACTTCTTTATTACTTCTTTCTTACTTCTTTCTTACTTCTCTCTTTCTTCTTTCTTTCTTCTTTCTTCTTTCTTTTTTACTTCTTTCTTACTTCTTTCTTTCTTCTTTCTTACTTCTTTCTTACTTCTTTCTTACTTCTTTCATACTGCTTACTTACTTCTTTCTTACTTCTTTCTTTTTTCTTTCTTACTTCTTTCTTACTTATTTCTTACTTCTTTCTTAGTTCTTTCTTTCTTACTTCTTTCTTACTTCTTTCGTACTTTTTTCTTACTTCTTTCTTACTTCTTTCTTACTTCTTTCTTTCTTCTTTCTTTCTTCTTTCTTACTTCTTTCTTACTTCTTTCTTCTTTCTTTCTTACTTCTTTCTTCCTTCTTTCTTTCTTCTTTCTTACTTCTTTCTTTCTTCTTTCTTACTTCTTTCTTACTTCTTTCTTACTTCTTTCTTCATTCCTTCTTACTTCTTTCTTACTTCTTTCTAACTTCTTTCTTACTTCTTTCTTACTTCTTTCTTACTTCTTTCTTTCTTACTTCTTTCTTACTTCTTTCCTACTTCTTTCTTACTTCTTTCTTCTTTCTTACTTCTTTCTTTCTTCTTTTTTACTTCTTTCTTACTTCTTTCTTACTTCTTTCTTCTTTCTTACTTCTTTCTTTCTTCTTTCTTAATTCTTTCTTACTTCTTTCTTACTTCTTTATTCTTTCTTTCTTCTTTCTTACTTCATTCTTTCTTCTTTCTTACTACTTTCTTACTTCTTTCTAACTTCTTTTTTTCTTCTTTCTTACTTCTTTCTTACTTCTATCTTACTTCTTTCTTACTACTTTATAACTTCTTTCTTTCTTACTTCTTTCTTACTTCTTTCTTACTTCTTTCTTACTTCTTTCTAACTTCTTTTTCTTTCTTTCTTACTTCTTTCTTACTTCTTTCTTACTTCTGTCTTACTTCTTTCTTTCTTCTTTCTTACTTCTTTCTTTCTTCTTTCTTACTTCTTTCTTACTTCTTTCTTCTTTCTTTCTTACTTCTTTCTTCCTTACTTCTTTCTTACTTATTTCTTACTTCTTTCTTACTTCTTTCTTCTTTCTTTCTTCTCTCTTTCTTCTCTCTTTACTTCCTTCTTTCTTCTTTCTTTCTTCTTTCTTTCTTACTTCTTTCTTACTTCTTTCTTACTTCTTTCTTACTTCTTTCTTCTTTCTTTCTTACTTCTTTCTTACTTCTTTCTTACTTCTTTCTTACTTCTTTCTAACTTCTTTCTTACTTCTTTCTTACTTCTTTCTTACTTCTTTTTAACTTCTTTCTTCTTTCTTACTTCTTTCTTACTTCTTTCTTTCTTACTTCTTTCGTACTTCTTTCGTACTTCTTTCTTACTTCTTTCTTACTTCTTTCTTACTTCTATCTTACTTCTTTAATACTTCTTTCTTACTTCTTTCTTCTTTCTTTCTTACTTCTATCTTACTTCTTTCTTACTTCTTTCTTCTTTCTTTCTTACTTCTTTCTTACTTCTTTCTTACTTCTTTCTTACTTCTTTCTTTCTTCTTTCTTACTTCTTTCTTTCTTCTTTCTTACTTCTTTCTTACTTCTTTCTTCTTTCTTTCTTCTTTCTTTCTTACTTCTTTCTTACTTCTTTCTTACTTCTTTCTTACTTCTTTCTTCTTTCTTTCTTACTTCTTTCTTACTTCTTTCTTACTTCTTTCTTACTTCTTTCTAACTTCTTTCTTACTTCTTTCTTACTTCTTTCTTACTTCTTTTTAAATTCTTTCTTCTTTCTTACTTCTTTCTTACTTCTTTCTTTCTTACTTCTTTCGTACTTCTTTCGTACTTCTTTCTTACTTCTTTCTTACTTCTTTCTTACTTCTATCTTACTTCTTTAATACTTCTTTCTTACTTCTTTCTTCTTTCTTTCTTACTTCTTTCTTACTTCTTTCTTACTTTTTTCTTACTTCTTTCTTTCTTCTTTCTTACTTCTTTCTTTCTTCTTTCTTACTTCTTTCTTACTTCTTTCCTCTTTCTTTCTTTCTTCTTTCTTACTTCTCTCTTACTTCTTTCTTACTTCTTTCTTTCTTCTCTCTTGCTTCTTTCTTTCTTCTTTCTTACTTCTTTCTTACTTCTTTCTTACTTCTTTCTTACTTCTTTCTTACTTCTTTCTTACTTCTTCCTTTCTTCTTTCTTACTTCTTTCTTTCTTCTTTCTTACTTCTTTCTTACTTCTTTCCTACTTCTTTCTAACTTCTTTTTTCTTCTTTCTTACTTCTTTCTTACTTCTTTCTTACTTCTTTCTTCTTTCTTTCTTACTTCTTTCTTACCTCTTTCTTTCTTCTTTCTTACTTCTTTCTTTCGTCTTTCTTTCTTACTTCTTTCTTACTTCTTTCGTAATTCTTTCTTACTTCTTTCTTACTTCTTTCTTACTTCTTTCTTCTTTCTTTCTTACTTCTTTCTTACTTCTTTCTTTCTTCTTTCCTACTTCTTTCTTTCTTCCTTCTTTCTTACTTCTTTCTTACTTCTTTCTTACTTCTTTCTTACTTCTTTCTTACTTCTTTCTTACTTCTTTCTTTCTTCTTTCTTACTACTTTCTTTCTTATTTCTTACTTCTTTCTTACTTCTTTATTACTTCTTTATTACTTCTTTCTTACTTCTTTCTTACTTCTCTCTTTCTTCTTTCTTTCTTCTTTCTTCTTTCTTTCTTACTTCTTTCTTACTTCTTTCTTACTTCTTTCATTCTTCTTTCTTACTTCTTTCTCACTTCTTTCTTTTTTCTTTCTTACTTCTTTCTTACTTCTTTCTTACTTCTTTCTTACTTCTTTCTTCATTCCTTCTTACTTCTTTCTTACTTCATTCCTACTTCTTTCTTACTTCTTTCTTTCTTCTTTTTTACTTCTTTCTTACTTCTTTCTTGCTTCTTTCTAACTACTTTTTTCTTCTTTCTTAGTTCTTTCTTACTTCTTTCTTACTTCTTTCTTACTTCTTTCTTCTTTCTTTCTTAATTCTTTCTTACTTCTTTCTTACTTCTTTCTTACTTCTTTCTTACTTCTTTCTTCTTTCTTTCTTCTTTACTTCTTTCTTTCTTCTTTCTTACTTCTTTCTTACTTCTTTCTTACTTCTTTCTTACTTCTTTCTAACTTCTTTTTTTCTTCTTTCTTACTTCTTTCTTTCTTCTATCTTACTTCTTTCTTACTACTTTATAACTTCTTACTTTCTTACTTCTTTCGTACTTCTTTCGTACTTCTTTCTTACTTCTTTCTTACTTCTTTCTTACTTCTTTCTTCTTTCTTTCTTACTTCTTTCTTACTTCTTTCTTACTTCTTTCTTACTTCTTTCTTTCTTCTTTCTTACTTCTTTCTTTCTTCTTTCTTACTTCTTTCTTACTTCTTTCTTCTTTCTTTCTTACTTCTTTCTTCCTTACTTCTTTCTTACTTATTTCTTACTTCTTTCTTAATTCTTTCTTCTTTCTTTCTTCTCTCTTTCTTCTCTCTTTACTTCCTTCTTTCTTCTTTCTTTCTTCTTTCTTTCTTACTTCTTTCTTACTTCTTTCTTACTTCTTTCTTACTTCTTTCTTCTTTCTTTCTTACTTCTTTCTTACTTCTTTCTTGCTTTTTTCTTACTTCTTTCTTTCTTCTTTCTTACTTCTTTCTTTCTTCTTTCTTACTTCTTTCTTACTTCTTTCCTCTTTCTTTCTTACTTCTTTCTTACTTCTCTCTTACTTCTTTCTTCTTTCTTTCTTCTCTCTTGCTTCTTTCTTTCTTCTTTCTTACTTCTTTCTTACTTCTTTCTTACTTCTTTCTTACTTCTTTCTTACTTCTTTCTTACTTCTTTCTTACTTCTTTCTTACTTCTTTCTTTCTTCTTTCTTACTTCTTTCTTACTTCTTTCTTCTTTCTAACATCTTTTTCCTTCTTTCTTACTTCTTTCTTACTTCTTTCTTCTTTCTTTCTTACTTCTTTCTTACCTCTTTCTTTCTTCTTTCCTACTTCTTTCTTTCTTCTTTCTTACTTCTTACTTACTTCTTTCTTACTTCTTTCTTCTTTCTTTCTTACTTCTTTCTTACTTCTTTCTTACTTCTTTCTTCTTTCTTTCTTACTTCTTTCTTACTTCTTTCTTTCTTCTTTCTTAATTCTTTCTTTCTTGTTTCTTACTTCTTTCTTACTTATTTCTTACTTCTTTCTTACTTCTTTCTTAGTTCTTTCTTACTTCTTTCTTACTTCTTTCTTTCTTCTTTCTTAATTCTTTCTTTCTTCTTTCTTACTTCTTTCTTACTTCTTTCTTACTTCTTTCTTACTTCTTTCTTCTTTCTTTCTTACTTCTTTCTTACTTCTTTCTTACTACTTTCTTCATTCCTTCTTACTTCTCTCTTACTTCTTTCTTACTTCTTTCTTACTACTTTCTTCATTCCTTCTTACTTCTCTCTTACTTCTTTCTTACTTCTTTCTTACTTCTTTCTTACTTCTTTCTTACTTCTTTCTTTCTTCTTTCTTCTTTCTTTCTTACTTCTTTCTTACTTCTTTCTTACTTCTTTCTTTCTTCTTTCTTACTTCTTTCATACTTCTTTCTTACTTCTTTCTTACTTCTTTCTTACTTCTTTCTTTCTTCTTTCTTACTGCTTTCTAACTTCTTTCTAACTTCTTTCATACTTCTTTCTTACTTCTTTCTTACTTCTTTCTTACTTCTTTTTTACTTCTTTCTTACTTCTTTCTTTCTTCTTTCTTACTTCTTTCTTCTTTCTTTCTTCTTTCTTACTTCTTTCTTTCTTCTTTCTTACTTCTTTCTTACTTCTTTCTAAGTACTTTTTTCTTTTTCTTACTTCTTTCTTACTTCTTTCTAACTTCTTTTTTTCTTCTTTCTTACTTCTTTCTTACTTCTATCTTACTTCTTTCTTACTTCTTTCTTACTTCTTTCTTTCTTACTTCTTTCGTACTTCTTTCGTACTTCTTTCTTACTTCTTTCTTACTTCTTTCTTCTTTCTTTCTTACTTCTTTCTTACTTCTTTCTTACTTCTTTCTTCATTCCTTCTTACTTCTTTCTTACTTCTTTCCTACTTCTTTCTTACTTCTTTCTTCTTTCTTACTTCTTTCTTTCTTCTTTTTTACTTCTTTCTTACTTCTTTCTTACTTCTTTCTTCTTTCTTACTTCTTTCTTACTTCTTTCTTACTTCTTTCTTCTTTCTTTCTTAATTCTTTCTTACTTCTTTATTACTTCTTTCTTACTTCTTTCTTACTTCTTTCTTCTTTCTTTCTTCTTTCTTACTTCTTTCTTTCTTCTTTCATACTTCTTTCTTACTTCTTTCTAACTTCTTTTTTTCTTCTTTCTTACTTCTCTCTTACTTCTATCTTACTTCTTTCTTACTACTTTATAACTTCTTACTTTCTTACTTCTTTCGTACTTCTTTCGTACTTCTTTCTTCTTTCTTCTTTCTTTCTTACTTCTTTCTTACTTTTTTCTTACTTCTTTCTTACTCCTTTCTAACTTCTTTCTTACTTCTTTCTTACTTCTTTCTTACTTCTTTTTAACTTCTTTCTTCTTTCTTACTTCTTTCTTACTTCTTTCTTTCATACTTCTTTCGTACTTCTTTCGTACTTCTTTCTTACTTCTTTCTCACTTCTTTCTTACTTCTTCAATACTTCTTTCTTACTTCTTTCTTCTTTCTTCCTTACTTCTTTCTTACTTCTTTCTTACTTTTTTCTTACTTCGTTCTTTCTTCTTTCTTACTTCTTTCTTTCTTCTTTCTTACTTCTTTCTTACTTCTTTCCTCTTTCTTTCTTACTTCGTTCTTACTTCTCTCTTACTTCTTTCTTACTTCTTTCTTTCTTCTCTGTTGCTTCTTTCTTTCTTCTCTGTTGCTTCTTTCTTTCTTCTTTCTTACTTCTTTCTTACTTCTTTCTTACTTCTTTCTTACTTCTTTCTTACTTCTTTCTTATTTCTTTCTAACTTCTTTTTTCTTCTTTCTTACTTCTTTCTTACTTCTTTCTTACTTCTTTCTTCTTTCTTTCTTACTTCTTTCTTACCTCTTTCTTTCTTCTTTCTTACTTCTTTCTTTCGTCTTTCTTTCTTACTTCTTTCTTACTTCTTTCGTAATTCTTTCTTACTTCTTTCTTACTTCTTTCTTACTTCTTTCTTCTTTCTTTCTTACTTCTTTCTTACTTCTTTCTTTCTTCTTTCCTACTTCTTTCTTTCTTCTTTCTTACTTCTTTCATACTTCTTTCTTACTTCTTTCTTACTTCTTTCTTACTTCTTTATTACTTCTTTCTTACTTCTTTCTTACTTCTCTCTTTCTTCTTTCTTTCTTCTTTCTTCTTTCTTTCTTACTTCTTTCTTACTTCTTTCTTTCTTCTTTCTTACTTCTTTCTTACTTCTTTCTTACTTCTTTCATACTTCTTTCTTACTTCTTTCTTACTTCTTTCTTTTTTCTTTCTTACTTCTTTCTTACTTCTTTCTTACTTCTTTCTTACTTCTTTCTAACTTCTTTCTTACTTCTTTCTTACTTCTTTCTTACTTCTTTCTTTCTTACTTCTTTCTTACTACTTTCCTACTTCTTTCTTACTTCTTTCTTCTTTCTTACTTCTTTCTTTCTTCTTTTTTACTTCTTTCTTACTTCTTTCTTACTTCTTTCTTCTTTCTTACTTCTTTCTTTCTTCTTTCTTACTTCTTTCTTACTTCTTTCTTACTTCTTTCTTCTTTCTTTCTTACTTCTATCTTCCTTACTTCTTTCTTACTTCTTTCTTACTTCTTTCTTTCTTCTTTCTTACTTCTTTTTTCTTCTTTCTTACTTCTTTCTTACTTCTTTCTTCTTTCTTTCTTACTTCTTTCTTCCTTACTTCTTTCTTACTTATTTCTTACTTCTTTCTTACTTCTTTCTTCTTTCTTTCTTCTCTCTTTCTTCTCTCTTTACTTCCTTCTTTCTTCTTTCTTTCTTCTTTCTTTCTTACTTCTTTCTTACTTCTTTCTTACTTCTTTCTTACTTCTTTCTTCTTTCTTTCTTACTTCTTTCTTACTTCTTTCTTACTTCTTTCTTACTTCTTTCTAACTTCTTTCTTACTTCTTTCTTACTTCTTTCTTACTTCTTTTTAACTTCTTTCTTCTTTCTTACTTCTTTCTTACTTTTTTCTTTCTTACTTCTTTCGTACTTCTTTCGTACTTCTTTCTTACTTCTTTCTTACTTCTTTCTTACTTCTATCTTACTTCTTTAATACTTCTTTCTTACTTCTTTCTTCTTTCTTTCTTACTTCTTTCTTACTTCTTTCTTACTTTTTTCTTACTTATTTCTTTCTTCTTTCTTACTTCTTTCTTTCTTCTTTCTTACTTCTTTCTTACTTCTTTCCTCTTTCTTTCTTTCTTCTTTCTTACTTCTCTCTTACTTCTTTCTTACTTCTTTCTTACTTCTCTCTTGCTTCTTTCTTTCTTCTTTCTTACTTCTTTCGTACTTCTTTCTTACTTCTTTCTTACTTCTTTCTTTCTTCTTTCTTACTTCTTTCTTTCTTCTTTCTTACTTCTTTCTTACTTCTTTCTTACTTCTTTCTAACTTCTTTTTTCTTCTTTCTTACTTCTTTCTTACTTCTTTCTTACTTCTTTCTTCTTTCTTTCTTACTTCTTTCTTACCTCTTTCTTTCTTCTTTCTTACTTCTTTCTTTCGTCTTTCTTTCTTACTTCTTTCTTACTTCTTTCGTAATTCTTTCTTACTTCTTTCTTACTTCTTTCTTACTTCTTTCTTCTTTCTTTCTTACTTCTTTCTTACTTCTTTCTTTCTTCTTTCCTACTTCTTTCTTTCTTCTTTCTTCCTTCTTTCTTACTTCTTTCTTACTTCTTTCTTACTTCTTTCTTACTTCTTTCTTACTTCTTTCTTTCTTCTTTCTTACTACTTTCTTTCTTATTTCTTACTTCTTTCTTACTTCTTTATTACTTCTTTATTACTTCTTTCTTACTTCTTTCTTACTTCTCTCTTTCTTCTTTCTTTCTTCTTTCTTCTTTCTTTCTTACTTCTTTCTTACTTCTTTCTTACTTCTTTCATTCTTCTTTCTTACTTCTTTCTCACTTCTTTCTTTTTTCTTTCTTACTTCTTTCTTACTTCTTTCTTACTTCTTTCTTCATTCCTTCTTACTTCTTTCTTACTTCATTCCTGCTTCTTTCTTACTTCTTTCTTCTTTCTTACTTCTTTCTTTCTTCTTTTTTACTTCTTTCTTACTTCTTTCTTGCTTCTTTCTAACTACTTTTTTCTTCTTTCTTACTTCTTTCTTACTTCTTTCTTACTTCTTTCTTACTTCTTTCTTCTTTCTTTCTTAATTCTTTCTTACTTCTTTCTTACTTCTTTCTTACTTCTTTCTTACTTCTTTCTTCTTTCTTTCTTCTTTACTTCTTTCTTTCTTCTTTCTTACTTCTTTCTTACTTCTTTCTAACTTCTTTTTTTCTTCTTTCTTACTTCTTTCTTTCTTCTATCTTACTTCTTTCTTACTACTTTATAACTTCTTTCTTTCTTACTTCTTTCGTACTTCTTTCGTACTTCTTTCTTACTTCTTTCTTACTTCTTTCTTACTTCTTTCTTCTTTCTTTCATACTTCTTTCTTACTTCTTTCTTACTTCTTTCTTACTTCTTTCTTTCTTCTTTCTTACTTCTTTCTTTCTTCTTTCTTACTTCTTTCTTACTTCTTTCTTCTTTCTTTCTTACTTCTTTCTTCCTTACTTCTTTCTTACTTATTTCTTACTTCTTTCTTAATTCTTTCTTCTTTCTTTCTTCTCTCTTTCTTCTCTATTTACTTCCTTCTTTCTTCTTTCTTTCTTCTTTCTTTCTTACTTCTTTCTTACTTCTTTCTTACTTCTTTCTTACTTCTTTCTTCTTTCTTTCTTACTTCTTTCTTACTTCTTTCTTGCTTTTTTCTTACTTCTTTCTTTCTTCTTTCTTACTTCTTTCTTTCTTCTTTCTTACTTCTTTCTTACTTCTTTCCTCTTTATTTCTTACTTCTTTCTTACTTCTCTCTTACTTCTTTCTTACTTCTTTCTTTCTTCTCTCTTGCTTCTTTCTTTCTTCTTTCTTACTTCTTTCTTACTTCTTTCTTACTTCTTTCTTACTTCTTTCTTACTTCTTTCTTACTTCTTTCTTACTTCTTTCTTTCTTCTTTCTTACTTCTTTCTTTCTTCTTTCTTACTTCTTTCTTACTTCTTTCTTACTTCTTTCTAACTTCTTTTTTCTTCTTTCTTACTTCTTTCTTACTTCTTTCTTCTTTCTTTCTTACTTCTTTCTTACCTCTTTCTTTCTTCTTTCCTACTTCTTTCTTTCTTCTTTCTTACTTCTTACTTACTTCTTTCTTACTTCTTTCTTACTTCTTTCTTCTTTCTTTCTTACTTCTTTCTTACTTCTTTCTTTCTTCTTTCTTACTTCTTTCTTTCTTCTTTCTTACTTCTTTCTTACTTCTTTCTTACTTCTTTCTAACTTCTTTTTTCTTCTTTCTTACTTCTTTCTTACTTCTTTCTTCTTTCTTTCTTACTTCTTTCTTACCTCTTTCTTTCTTCTTTCCTACTTCTTTCTTACTTATTTCTTACTTCTTTCTTACTTCTTTCTTAGTTCTTTCTTACTTCTTTCTTACTTCTTTCTTTCTTCTTTCTTAATTCTTTCTTTCTTCTTTCTTACTTCTTTCTTACTTCTTTCTTACTTCTTTCTTCTTTCTTTCTTACTTCTTTCTTACTTCTTTCTTACTTCTTTCTTACTACTTTCTTCATTCCTTCTTACTTCTCTCTTACTTCTTTCTTACTTCTTTCTTACTACTTTCTTCATTCCTTCTTACTTCTCTCTTACTTCTTTCTTACTTCTTTCTTACTTCTTTCTTACTTCTTTCTTTCTTCTTTCTTCTTTCTTTCTTACTTCTTTCTTACTTCTTTCTTACTTCTTTCTTTCTTCTTTCTTACTTCTTTCTTCTTTCTTTCTTCTTTCTTACTTCTTTCTTTCTTCTTTCTTACTTCTTTCTTACTTCTTTCTAACTACTTTTTTCTTCTTTCTTACTTCTTTCTTACTTCTTTCTAACTTCTTTTTTTCTTCTTTCTTACTTCTTTCTTACTTCTATCTTACTTCTTTCTTACTTCTTTCTTACTTCTTTCTTTCTTACTTCTTTCTTACTTCTTTCTTCTTTCTTACTTCTTTCTTTCTTCTTTTTTACTTCTTTCTTACTTCTTTCTTACTTCTTTCTTCTTTCTTACTTCTTTCTTACTTTTTCTTACTTCTTTCTTACTTCTTTCTTCTTTCTTTCTTCTTTCTTACTTCTTTCTTTCTTCTTTCATACTTCTTTCTTACTTCTTTCTAACTTTTTTTTTTCTTCTTTCTTACTTCTCTCTTTACTTCTATCTTACTTCTTTCTTACTACTTTATAACTTCTTACTTTCTTACTTCTTTCGTACTTCTTTCGTACTTCTTTCTTCTTTCTTCTTTCTTTCTTACTTCTTTCTTACTTTTTTCTTACTTCTTTCTTACTCCTTTCTAACTTCTTTCTTACTTCTTTCTTACTTCTTTCTTACTTCTTTTTAACTTCTTTCTTCTTTCTTACTTCTTTCTTACTTCTTTCTTTCATACTTCTTTCGTACTTCTTTCGTACTTCTTTCTTACTTCTTTCTTACTTCTTTCTTACTTCTTCAATACTTCTTTCTTACTTCTTTCTTCTTTCTTCCTTACTTCTTTCTTACTTCTTTCTTACTTTTTTCTTACTTCTTTCTTTCTTCTTTCTTACTTCTTTCTTTCTTCTTTCTTACTTCTTTCTTACTTCTTTCCTCTTTCTTTCTTACTTCGTTCTTACTTCTCTCTTACTTCTTTCTTACTTCTTTCTTTCTTCTCTGTTGCTTCTTTCTTTCTTCTTTCTTACTTCTTTCTTACTTCTTTCTTACTTCTTTCTTACTTCTTTCTTATTTCTTTCTAACTTCTTTTTTCTTCTTTCTTACTTCTTTCTTACTTCTTTCTTACTTCTTTCTTCTTTCTTTCTTACTTCTTTCTTACCTCTTTCTTTCTTCTTTCTTACTTCTTTCTTTCGTCTTTCTTTCTTACTTCTTTCTTACTTCTTTCGTAATTCTTTCTTACTTCTTTCTTACTTCTTTCTTACTTCTTTCTTCTTTCTTTCTTACTTCTTTCTTACTTCTTTCTTTCTTACTTCTTTCTTACTTCTTTCCTACTTCTTTCTTACTTCTTTCTTCTTTCTTACTTCTTTCTTTCTTCTTTCTTACTTCTTTCTTACTTCTTTCTTACTTCTTTCTTCTTTCTTTCTTCTTTCTTACTTCTTTCTTTCTTCTTTCTTACTTCTTTCTTCTTTTTTTCTTCTTTCTTACTTCTTTCTTACTTCTATCTTACTTCTTTCTTACTACTTTATAACTTCTTTCTTTCTTACTTCTTTCGTACTTCTTTCTTACTTCTTTCTTACTTCTTTCTTACTTCTTTCTTCTTTCTTTCTTACTTCTTTCTTACTTCTTTCTTACTTCTTTCTTACTTCTTTCTTTCTTCTTTCTTACTTCTTTTTTTCTTCTTTCTTACTTCTTTCTTACTTCTTTCTTCTTTCTTTCTTACTTCTTTCTTCCTTACTTCTTTCTTACTTATTTCTTACTTCTTTCTTACTTCTTTCTTCTTTCTTTCTTCTCTCTTTCTTCTCTCTTTACTTCCTTCTTTCTTCTTTCTTTCTTCTTTCTTTCTTACTTCTTTCTTACTTCTTTCTTACTTCTTTCTTACTTCTTTCTTCTTTCTTTCTTACTTCTTTCTTACTTCTTTCTTACTTCTTTCTTACTCCTTTCTAACTTCTTTCTTACTTCTTTCTTACTTCTTTCTTACTTCTTTTTAACTTCTTTCTTCTTTCTTACTTCTTTCTTACTTCTTTCTTTCGTACTTCTTTCGTACTTCTTTCTTACTTCTTTCTTACTTCTTTCTTACTTCTATCTTACTTCTTTAATACTTCTTTCTTTCTTCTCTCTTGCTTCTTTCTTTCTTCTTTCTTACTTCTTTCTTACTTCTTTCTTACTTCTTTCTTACTTCTTTCTTACTTCTTTCTTACTTCTTTCTTTCTTCTTTCTTACTTCTTTCTTTCTTCTTTCTTACTTCTTTCTTACTTCTTTCTTACTTCTTTCTTACTTCTTTCTTACTTCTTTCTTACTTCTTTCTTTCTTCTTTCTAACTTCTTTTTTCTTCTTTCTTACTTCTTTCTTACTTCTTTCTTACTTCTTTCTTCTTTCTTTCTTACTTCTTTCTTACCTCTTTCTTTCTTCTTTCTTACTTCTTTCTTTCGTCTTTCTTTCTTACTTCTTTCTTACTTCTTTCGTAATTCTTTCTTACTTCTTTCTTACTTCTTTCTTACTTCTTTCTTCTTTCTTTCTTACTTCTTTCTTACTTCTTTCTTTCTTCTTTCCTACTTCTTTCTTTCTTCTTTCTTCCTTCTTTCTTACTTCTTTCTTACTTCTTTCTTACTTCTTTCTTACTTCTTTCTTACTTCTTTCTTTCTTCTTTCTTACTACTTTCTTTCTTATTTCTTACTTCTTTCTTACTTCTTTATTACTTCTTTATTACTTCTTTCTTACTTCTTTCTTACTTCTCTCTTTCTTCTTTCTTTCTTCTTTCTTCTTTCTTTCTTACTTCTTTCTTACTTCTTTCTTACTTCTTTCATTCTTCTTTCTTACTTCTTTCTCACTTCTTTCTTTTTTCTTTCTTACTTCTTTCTTACTTCTTTCTTACTTCTTTCTTACTTCTTTCTTCATTCCTTCTTACTTCTTTCTTACTTCATTCCTACTTCTTTCTTACTTCTTTCTTCTTTCTTACTTCTTTCTTTCTTCTTTTTTACTTCTTTCTTACTTCTTTCTTGCTTCTTTCTAACTACTTTTTTCTTCTTTCTTACTTCTTTCTTACTTCTTTCTTACTTCTTTCTTACTTCTTTCTTCTTTCTTTCTTAATTCTTTCTTACTTCTTTCTTACTTCTTTCTTACTTCTTTCTTACTTCTTTCTTCTTTCTTTCTTCTTTCTTACTTCTTCCTTACTTCTTTCTAACTTCTTTTTTTCTTCTTTCTTACTTCTTTCTTTCTTCTATCTTACTTCTTTCTTACTACTTTATAACTTCTTTCTTTCTTACTTCTTTCGTACTTCTTTCGTACTTCTTTCTTACTTCTTTCTTACTTCTTTCTTACTTCTTTCTTCTTTCTTTCTTACTTCTTTCTTACTTCTTTCTTACTTCTTTCTTACTTCTTTCTTTCTTCTTTCTTACTTCTTTCTTCCTTACTTCTTTCTTACTTATTTCTTACTTCTTTCTTAATTCTTTCTTCTTTCATTCTTCTCTCTTTCTTCTCTCTTTACTTCCTTCTTTCTTCTTTCTTTCTTCTTTCTTTCTTACTTATTTCTTACTTCTTTCTTACTTCTTTCTTTCTTCTTTCTTACTTCTTTCTTTCTATTTTCTTACTTCTTTCTTACTTCTTTCTTACTTCTAACTTCTTTTTTCTTCTTTCTTACTTCTTTCTTACTTCTTTCTTCTTTCTTTCTTACTTCTTTCTTACTTCTTTCTTACTTCTTTCTTACTTCTTTCTTACTTCTTTCTTACGGCTTTCTTCATTCCTTCTTACTTCTCTCTTACTTCTTTCTTACTTCTTTCTTACTACTTTCTTCATTCCTTCTTACTTCTCTCTTACTTCTTTCTTACTTCTTTCTTACTTCTTTCTTACTTCTTTCTTTCTTCTTTCTTCTTTCTTTCTTACTTCTTTCTTACTTCTTTCTTACTTCTTTCTTTCTTCTTTCTTACTTCTTTCATACTTCTTTCTTACTTCTTTCTTACTTCTTTCTTACTTCTTTCTTACTTCTTTCTTACTGCTTTCTAACTTCTTTCTAACTTCTTTCATACTTCTTTCTTACTTCTTTCTTACTTCTTTCTTACTTCTTTTTTACTTCTTTCTTACTTCTTTCTTTCTTCTTTCTTACTTCTTTCTTCTTTCTTTCTTCTTTCTTACTTCTTTCTTTCTTCTTTCTTACTTCTTTCTTACTTCTTTCTAACTACTTTTTTCTTCTTTCTTACTTCTTTCTTACTTCTTTCTAACTTCTTTTTTTCTTCTTTCTTACTTCTTTCTTACTTCTATCTTACTTCTTTCTTACTTCTTTCTTCTTTCTTTCTTACTTCTTTCGTACTTTTTTCTTACTTCTTTCTTACTTCTTTCTTTCTTCTTTCTTACTTCTTTCTTTCTTCTTTCTTACTTCTTTCTTACTTCTTTCTGCTTTCTTTCTTACTTATTTCTTACGTCTTTCTTAGTTCTTTCTTTCTTCTTTCTTACTTCTTTCTTCTTTCTTTCTTCTCTCTTTCTTCTCTCTTTCTTCTTTCTTTCTTCTTTCTTTCTTCTTTCTTTCTTTCTTACTTCTTTCTTACTTCTTTCTTGCTTCTTTCTTCTTTCTTCTTGCTTTCTTCTTTCTTTCTTATTTCTAAATTCTTTCTAACTTCTGTCTAACTTGTTTCTTATTTCTTTCTTACTTCTTTCTTCCTTACTTCTTTCTTACTTATATCTTACTTCTTTCTTACTTCTTTTTAACTTCTTTATTACTTCTTTCTTACTTCTTTCTTACTTCTTTCTTTCTTACTTCTTTCTTCCTTCTTTCGTACTTCTTTCTTACTTCTTTATTACTTCTTTCTTACTTCTTTCTTACTTCTTTAATACTTCTTTCTTACGTCTTTCTTACTTCTTTATTACTTCTTTATTACTTCTTTCTTACTTCTTTCTTACTTCTTTCTTTCTTCTTTCTTACTTCTTTCTTTCTTACATCTTTCTTACTTCTTTCTTACTTCTTTCTTACTTCTCTCTTCATTCCTTCTTACTTCTTTCTTACTTCTTTCTTACTTCTTTCTTACTTCTTTCTTCTTTCTTTCTTACTTCTTTCTTACTTCTTTCTTTCTTCTTTCCTACTTCTTTCTTTCTTCTTTCTTACTTCTTTCTTACTTCTTTCTTACTTCTTTCTTCTTTCTTTCTTACTTGTTTCTTACTTCTTTCTTACTTCTTTCTTTCTTCTTTCTTACTTCTTTCATACTTCTTTCTTATTTCTTTCTTACTTCTTTCTAACTTCTTTCTTTCTTCTTTCTTTCTTCTTTCTTTCTTACTTCTTTCTTACTTCTTTCTTACTTCTTTCTTTCTTAATTCTTTCTTACTTCTTTCTTACTTCTTTCTTACTTCTTTCTTACTTCTTTCTAACTTCTTTCTTACTTCTTTCTTACTTCTTTCTTACTTCTTTCTTTCTTACTTCTTTCTTACTTCTTTCGTACTTCTTTCTTACTTCTTTCTTACTTCTTTCTTACTTCTTTCTTACTTCTTTCTTACTTCTTTCTAACTTCTTCTTTCTTCTTTCTTTCTTCTTGCTTTCTTCTTTCTTTCTTAATTCTTTCTTACTTCTTTCTTACTTCTTTCTAACTTCTTTCTTACTTCTTTCTTACTTCTTTCTTACTTCTTTCTAACTTCTTTCTTTCTTCTTTGTTTCTTCTTTCTTACTTCTTTCTTACTTCTTTCTTCGTTCCTTCTTACTTCTTTCTTACTTCTTTCTTACTTATCTTACCTCTTTCTTCATTCCTTCTTACTTCTTTCTTTCTTCTTTCCTACTTCTTTCTTACTTCTTTCTTCTTTCTTACTTCTTTCTTTCTTCTTTTTTACTTCTTTCTTACTTCTTTCTTACTTCTTTCTAACTACTTTTTTCTTCTTTCTTACTTCTTTCTTACTTCTTTCTTACTTCTTTCTTCTTTCTTTCTTAATTCTTTCTTACTTCTTTCTTACTTCTTTCTTACTTCTTTCTTTCTTCTTTCATTCTTCTCTCTTCCTTCTCTCTTTCTTCTTTCTTTCTTCTTTCTCTCTTCTTTCTTTCTTACTTCTTTCTTACTTCTTTCTTACTTCTTTCTTACTTCTCTCTTTCTTTCTTCTTGCTTTCTTCTTTCTTTCTTATTTCTAAATTCTTTCTACCTTCTTTCTAACTTCTTTCTTATTTCTTTCTTACTTCTATCTTTCTTACTTCTTTCGTACTTCTTTCTTACTTCTTTCTTACTTCTTTCTTACTTATTTCTTCCTTCTCTCTTTCTTTCTTCTTGCTTTCTTCTTTCTTTCTTATTTCTAAATTCTTTCTAACTTCTTTCTAACTTCTTTCTTACTTCTTTCTTACTTCTTTCTTTCTTACTTCTTTCGTACTTCTTTCTTACTTCTTTCTTACTTCTTTCTTACTTCTTTCTTCCTTCTTTCTTCTTTCTTTCTTACTTCTTTCTTACTTCTTTCTTACTTCTTTCTTTCGTCTTTCTTACTTCTTTCTTACTTCTTTCTTACTTCTTTCTTCTTTCTTTCTTAATTCTTTCTTACTTCTTTCTTACTTCTTTATTACTTCTTTCTTCTTTCTTTCTTCTTTCTTACTTCTTTCTTTCTTCTTTCTTACTTCTTTCTTACTTCTTTCTAACTTCTTTTTTTCTTCTTTCTTACTTCTTTCTTACTTCTATCTTACTTCTTTCGTACTTCTTTCTTACTTCTTTCTTTCTTACTTCTTTCGTACTTCTTTCGTACTTCTTTCTTACTTCTTTCTTACTTCTTTCTTACTTCTTTCTTACTTCTTTCTTTCTTCTTTCTTCTCTCTTTCTTCTCTCTTTCTTCTCTCTTTCTTCTTTCTTTCTTCTTTCTTTCTGCTTTCTTTCTTACTTCTTTCTTTCTTCTTTCTTACTTCTTTCATACTTCTTTCTTACTTCTTTCTTACTTCTTTCTTACTTCTTTCTTACTTCTTTCTTACTGCTTTCTAACTTCTTTCTAACTTCTTTCATACTTCTTTCTTACTTCTTTCTTACTTCTTTCTTACTTCTTTTTTACTTCTTTCTTACTTCTTTCTTTCTTCTTTCTTACTTCTTTCTTCTTTCTTTCTTCTTTCTTACTTCTTTCTTTCTTCTTTCTTACTTCTTTCTTACTTCTTTCTAACTACTTTTTTCTTCTTTCTTACTTCTTTCTTACTTCTTTCTAACTTCTTTTTTTCTTCTTTCTTACTTCTTTCTTACTTCTATATTACTTCTTTCTTACTTCTTTCTTTCTTCTTTCTTACTTCTTTCTTACTTCTTTCCTCTTTCTTTCTTACTTCTTTCTTACTTCTCTCTTACTTCTTTCTTACTTCTTTCTTTCTTCTCTCTTGCTTCTTTCTTTCTTCTTTCTTACTTCTTTCTTACTTCTTTCTTACTTCTTTCTTACTTCTTTCTTACTTCTTTCTTACTTCTTTCTTACTTCTTTCTTCTTTCTTACTTACTTCTTTCTTACTTCTTTCTTGCTTCTTTCTTCTTTCTTTCTTACTTCTTTCTTACTTCTTTCTTTCTTCTTTCTTAATTCTTTCTTTCTTGTTTCTTACTTCTTTCTTACTTATTTCTTACTTCTTTCTTACTTCTTTCTTACTTCTTTCTTCTTTCTTACTTACTTCTTTCTTACTTCTTTCTTGCTTCTTTCTTCTTTCTTTCTTACTTCTTTCTTACTTCTTTCTTTCTTCTTTCTTAATTCTTTCTTTCTTGTTTCTTACTTCTTTCTTACTTATTTCTTACTTCTTTCTTACTTCTTTCTTAGTTCTTTCTTACTTCTTTCTTACTTCTTTCTTTCTTCTTTCTTAATTCTTTCTTTCTTCTTTCTTACTTCTTTCTTACTTCTTTCTTACTTCTTTCTTACTTCTTTCTTCTTTCTTTCTTACTTCTTTCTTACTTCTTTCTTACTTCTTTCTTACTTCTTTCTTACTGCTTTCTTCATTCCTTCTTACTTCTCTCTTACTTCTTTCTTACTTCTTTCTTACTACTTTCTTCATTCCTTCTTACTTCTCTCTTACTTCTTTCTTACTTCTTTCTTACTTCTTTCTTACTTCTTTCTTTCTTCTTTCTTCTTTCTTTCTTACTTCTTTATTACTTCTTTCTTACTTCTTTCTTTCTTCTTTCTTACTTCTTTCATACTTCTTTCTTACTTCTTTCTTACTTCTTTCTTACTTCTTTCTTACTTCTTTCTTACTGCGTTCTAACTTCTTTCTAACTTCTTTCATACTTCTTTCTTACTTCTTTCTTACTTCTTTCTTACTTCTTTTTTACTTCTTTCTTACCTCTTTCTTTCTTCTTTCTTACTTCTTTCTTCTTTCTTTCTTCTTTCTTACTTCTTTCTTTCTTCTTTCTTACTTCTTTCTTACTTCTTTCTAACTACTTTTTTCTTCTTTCTTACTTCTTTCTTACTTCTTTCTAACTTCTTTTTTTCTTCTTTCTTACTTCTTTCTTACTTCTATCTTACTTCTTTCTTACTTCTTTCTTCTTTCTTTCTTACTTCTTTCGTACTTCTTTCGTACTTCTTTCTTACTTCTTTCTTACTTCTTTCTTCTTTCTTTCTTACTTCTTTCTTACTTCTTTCTTACTTCTTTCTTACTTCTTTCTTTCTTCTTTCTTACTTCTTTCTTTCTTCTTTCTTACTTCTTTCTTACTTCTTTCTGCTTTCTTTCTTACTTATTTCTTACGTCTTTCTTAGTTCTTTCTTTCTTCTTTCTTACTTCTTTCTTCTTTCTTTCTTCTCTCTTTCTTCTCTCTTTCTTCTTTCTTTCTTCTTTGTTTCTTCTTTCTTTCTTTCTTACTTCTTTCTTACTTATTTCTTGCTTCTTTCTTCTTTCTTCTTGCTTTCTTCTTTCTTTCTTATTTCTAAATTCTTTCTAACTTCTGTCTAACTTGTTTCTTATTTCTTTCTTACTTCTTTCTTCCTTACTTCTTTCTTACTTATATCTTACTTCTTTCTTACTTCTTTTTAACTTCTTTATTACTTCTTTCTTACTTCTTTCTTACTTCTTTCTTTCTTACTTCTTTCTTCCTTCTTTCGTACTTCTTTCTTACTTCTTTATTACTTCTTTCTTACTTCTTTCTTACTTCTTTAATACTTCTTTCTTACGTCTTTCTTACTTCTTTATTACTTCTTTATTACTTCTTTCTTACTTCTTTCTTACTTCTTTCTTTCTTCTTTCTTACTTCTTTCTTTCTTACATCTTTCTTACTTCTTTCTTACTTCTTTCTTACTTCTCTCTTCATTCCTTCTTACTTCTTTCTTACTTCTTTCTTACTTCTTTCTTACTTCTTTCTTCTTTCTTTCTTACTTCTTTCTTACTTCTTTCTTTCTTCTTTCCTACTTCTTTCTTTCTTCTTTCTTACTTCTTTCTTACTTCTTTCTTACTTCTTTCTTCTTTCTTTCTTACTTGTTTCTTACTTCTTTCTTACTTCTTTCTTTCTTCTTTCTTACTTCTTTCATACTTCTTTCTTATTTCTTTCTTACTTCTTTCTAACTTCTTTCTTTCTTCTTTCTTTCTTCTTTCTTTCTTACTTCTTTCTTACTTCTTTCTTACTTCTTTCTTTCTTACTTCTTTCTTACTTGTTTCTTACTTCTTTCTTACTTCTTTCTTACTTCTTTCTAACTTCTTTCTTACTTCTTTCTTACTTCTTTCTTACTTCTTTCTTTCTTACTTCTTTCTTACTTCTTTCGTACTTCTTTCTTACTTCTTTCTTACTTCTTTCTTACTTCTTTCTTACTTCTTTCTTACTTCTTTCTAACTTCTTCTTTCTTCTTTCTTTCTTCTTGCTTTCTTCTTTCTTTCTTAATTCTTTCTTACTTCTTTCTTACTTCTTTCTAACTTCTTTCTTACTTCTTTCTTACTTCTTTCTTACTTCTTTCTAACTTCTTTCTTTCTTCTTTGTTTCTTCTTTCTTACTTCTTTCTTACTTCTTTCTTCGTTCCTTCTTACTTCTTTCTTACTTCTTTCTTACTTTTCTTACCTCTTTCTTCATTCCTTCTTACTTCTTTCTTTCTTCTTTCCTACTTCTTTCTTACTTCTTTCTTCTTTCTTACTTCTTTCTTTCTTCTTTTTTACTTCTTTCTTACTTCTTTCTTACTTCTTTCTAACTACTTTTTTCTTCTTTCTTACTTCTTTCTTACTTCTTTCTTACTTCTTTCTTCTTTCTTTCTTAATTCTTTCTTACTTCTTTCTTACTTCTTTCTTACTTCTTTCTTTCTTCTTTCATTCTTCTCTCTTCCTTCTCTCTTTCTTCTTTCTTTCTTCTTTCTCTCTTCTTTCTTTCTTACTTCTTTCTTACTTCTTTCTTACTTCTCTCTTTCTTTCTTCTTGCTTTCTTCTTTCTTTCTTATTTCTAAATTCTTTCTACCTTCTTTCTAACTTCTTTCTTATTTCTTTCTTACTTCTATCTTTCTTACTTCTTTCGTACTTCTTTCTTACTTCTTTCTTACTTCTTTCTTACTTATTTCTTCCTTCTCTCTTTCTTTCTTCTTGCTTTCTTCTTTCTTTCTTATTTCTAAATTCTTTCTAACTTCTTTCTAACTTCTTTCTTACTTCTTTCTTACTTGTTTCTTTCTTACTTCTTTCGTACTTCTTTCTTACTTCTTTCTTACTTCTTTCTTACTTCTTTCTTCCTTCTTTCTTCTTTCTTTCTTACTTCTTTCTTACTTCTTTCTTACTTCTTTCTTACTTCTTTCTTTCGTCTTTCTTACTTCTTTCTTACTTCTTTCTTACTTCTTTCTTACTTCTTTCTTCTTTCTTTCTTAATTCTTTCTTACTTCTTTCTTACTTCTTTCTTACTTCTTTCTTCTTTCTTTCTTCTTTCTTACTTCTTTCTTTCTTCTTTCTTACTTCTTTCTTACTTCTTTCTAACTTCTTTTTTTCTTCTTTCTTACTTCTTTCTTACTTCTATCTTACTTCTTTCGTACTTCTTTCTTACTTCTTTCTTTCTTACTTCTTTCGTACTTCTTTCGTACTTCTTTCTTACTTCTTTCTTACTTCTTTCTTACTTCTTTCTTCTTTCTTTCTTACTTCTTTCTTACTTCTTTCTTCTTTCTTTCTTAATTCTTTCTTACTTCTTTCTTACTTCTTTCTTACTTCTTTCTTTCTTCTTTCTTCTCTCTTTCTTCTCTCTTCTCTCTTTCTTCTTTCTTTCTTCTTTCTTTCTGCTTTCTTTCTTACTTCTTTCTTACTTCTTTCTTACTTCTTTCTTACTTCTTTCTTCTTTCTTTCTTACTTCTTTCTAACTTCTTTCTTACTTCTTTCTTACTTCTTTCTTACTTCTTTTTAACTTCTTTCTTACTTCTTTCTTACTTCTTTCTTTCTTACTTCTTTCTTACTTTTTTCTTACTTCTTTCTTACTTCTTTCTTACTTCTTTCTTACTTCTTTCTAACTTCTTTCTTTCTTCTTTGTTTCTTCTTTCTTACTTCTTTCTTACTTCTTTCTTCATTCCTTCTTACTTCTTTCTTACTTCTTTCTTACTTCTTTCTTACTTCTTTCTAACTTCTTTCTTACTTCTTTCTTTCTTCTTTCATTCTTCTCTCTTTCTTCTCTCTTTCTTCTTTCTTTCTTCTTTCTTTCTTCTTTCTTTCTTATTTCTTTCTGACTTCCTTCTTATTTCTCTCTTTCTTTCTTCTTTCTTACTTCTTTCTTTCTTCTTTCTTACTTCTTTCTAACTTCTTTTTTCTTCTTTCTTTCTTCTTTCTTTCTTCTTTCTTTCTTACTTCTTTCTTACTTCTTTCTTACTTCTTTCTTTCTTACTCCTTTCGTACTTCTTTCGTACTTCTTTCTTACTTTTTCCTACTTCTTTCTTACTTCTTTCTTCTTTCTTTCTTACTTCTTTCTTACTTCTTTCTTACTTCTTTCTTACTTCTTTCTTTCTTCTTTCTTACTTCTTTCTTTCTTCTTTCTTACTTCTTTCTTACTTCTTTCTGCTTTCTTTCTTACTTCTTTCTTACGTCTTTCTTAGTTCTTTCTTTCTTCTTTCTTACTTCTTTCTTCTTTCTTTCTTCTCTCTTTCTTCTCTCTTTCTTCTTTCTTTCTTCTTTCTTTCTTCTTTCTTTCTTTCTTACTTCTTTCTTACTTCGTTCTTGCTTCTTTCTTTCTTTCTTCTTGCTTTCTTCTTTCTTCCTTATTTCTAAATACTTTCTTACTTCTTTCTTCCTTACTTCTTTCTTACTTATTTCTTACTTCTTTCTTACTTCTTTCTTCTTTCTTTCTTACTTCTTTCTAACTTCTTTCTTACTTCTTTCTTACTTCTTTTTAACTTCTTTATTACTTCTTTCTTACTTCTTTCTTTCTTACTTCTCTCTTCCTTCTTTCGTACTTCTTTCTTACTTCTTTATTACTTCTTTCTTACTTCTTTCTTACTTCTTTAATACTTCTTTCTTACGTCATTCTTACTTCTTTATTACTTCTTTATTACTTCTTTCTTACTTCTTTCTTGCTTCTTTCTTTCTTCTTTCTTACTTCTTTCTTTCTTACATCTTTCTTACTTCTTTCTTACTTCTTTCTTACTTCTCTCTTCATTCCTTCTTACTTCTTTCTTACTTCTTTCTTACTTCTTTCTTACTTCTTTCTTCTTTCTTTCTTACTTCTTTCTTACTTCTTTCTTTCTTCTTTCCTACTTCTTTCTTTCTTCTTTCTTACTTCTTTCTTACCTCTTTCTTACTTCTTTCTTCTTTCTTTCTTACTTGTTTCTTACTTCTTTCTTACTTCTTTCTTTCTTCTTTCTTACTTCTTTCATACTTCTTTCTTACTTCTTTCTTACTTCTTTCTAACTTCTTTCTTTCTTCTTTCTTTCTTCTTTCTTTCTTACTTCTTTCTTACTTCTTTCTTACTTCTTTCTTTCTTACTTCTTTCTTACTTCTTTCTTACTTCTTTCTTACTTCTTTCTTACTTCTTTCTAACTTCTTTCTTACTTCTTTCTTATTTCTTTCTTACTTCTTTCTTTCTTAATTCTTTCTTACTTCTTTCGTACTTCTTTCTTACTTCTTTCTTACTTCTTTCTTACTTCTTTCTTACTTCTTTCTTACTTCTTTCTAACTTCTTCTTTCTTCTTTCTTTCTTCTTGCTTTCTTCTTTCTTTCTTAATTCTTTCTTCTTTCTTACTTCTTTCTAACTTCTTTCTTACTTCTTTCTTACTTCTTTCTTACTTCTTTCTAACTTCTTTCTTTCTTCTTTGTTTCTTCTTTCTTACTTCTTTCTTACTTCTTTCTTCGTTCCTTCTTACTTCTTTCTTACTTCTTTCTTACTTTTCTTACCTCTTTCTTCATTCCTTCTTACTTCTTTCTTTCTTCTTTCCTACTTCTTTCTTACTTCTTTCTTCTTTCTTACTTCTTTCTTTCTTCTTTTTTACTTCTTTCTTACTTTTTTCTTACTTCTTTCTAACTACTTTTTTCTTCTTTCTTACTTCTTTCTTACTTCTTTCTTACTTCTTTCTTCTTTCTTTCTTAATTCTTTCTTACTTCTTTCTTACTTCTTTCTTACTTCTTTCTTTCTTCTTTCATTCTTCTCTCTTCCTTCTCTCTTTCTTCTTTCTTTCTTCTTTCTCTCTTCTTTCTTTCTTACTTCTTTCTTACTTCTTTCTTACTTCTCTCTTTCTTTCTTCTTGCTTTCTTCTTTCTTTCTTATTTCTAAATTCTTTCTACCTTCTTTCTAACTTCTTTCTTATTTCTTTCTTACTTCTATCTTTCTTACTTCTTTCGTACTTCTTTCTTACTTCTTTCTTACTTCTTTCTTACTTATTTCTTCCTTCTCTCTTTCTTTCTTCTTGCTTTCTTCTTTCTTTCTTGTTTCTAAATTCTTTCTAACTTCTTTCTAACTTCTTTCTTACTTATTTCTTACTTCTTTCTTTCTTACTTCTTTCGTACTTCTTTCTTACTTCTTTCTTACTTCTTTCTTACTTCTTTCTTCCTTCTTTCTTCTTTCTTTCTTACTTCTTTCTTACTTCTTTCCTACTTCTTTCTTACTTCTTTCTTTCGTCTTTCTTACTTCTTTCTTACTTCTTTCTTACTTCTTTCTTACTTCTTTCTTCTTTCTTTCTTAATTCTTTCTTACTTCTTTCTTACTTCTTTCTTACTTCTTTCTTCTTTCTTTCTTCTTTCTTACTTCTTTCTTTCTTCTTTCTTACTTCTTTCTTACTTCTTTCTTACTTCTTTCTAACTACTTTTTTCTTCTTTCTTACTTCTTTCTTACTTCTTTCTAACTTCTTTTTTTCTTCTTTCTTACTTCTTTCTTACTTCTATCTTACTTCTTTCTTACTTCTTTCTTTCTTCTTTCATTCTTCTCTCTTCCTTCTCTCTTTCTTCTTTCTTTCTTCTTTCTCTCTTCTTTCTTTCTTACTTCTTTCTTACTTCTCTCTTTCTTTCTTCTTGCTTTCTTCTTTCTTTCTTATTTCTAAATTCTTTCTACCTTCTTTCTAACTTCTTTCTTATTTCTTTCTTACTTCTATCTTTCTTACTTCTTTCGTACTTCTTTCTTACTTCTTTCTTACTTCTTTCTTACTTATTTCTTCCTTCTCTCTTTCTTTCTTCTTGCTTTCTTCTTTCTTTCTTATTTCTAAAGTCTTTCTAACTTCTTTCTAACTTCTTTCTTACTTCTTTCTTACTTCTTTCTTTCTTAATTCTTTCGTACTTCTTTCTTACTTCTTTCTTACTTCTTTCTTACTTATTTCTTCCTTCTCTCTTTCTTTCTTCTTGCTTTCTTCTTTCTTTCTTATTTCTAAAGTCTTTCTAACTTCTTTCTAACTTCTTTCTTACTTCTTTCTTACTTCTTTCTTTCTTAATTCTTTCGTACTTCTTTCTTACTTCTTTCTTACTTCTTTCTTACTTCTTTCTTTCTTCTTTCTTACTTCTTTCTTACTTCTTTCTTACTTCTTTCTTACTTCTTTCTTCTTTCTTTCTTAATTCTTTCTTACTTCTTTCTTACTTCTTTCTTACTTCTTTCTTCTTTCTTTCTTCTTTCTTACTTCTTTCTTTCTTCTTTCTTACTTCTTTCTTACTTCTTTCTTACTTCTTTCTAACTACTTTTTTCTTCTTTCTTACTTCTTTCTTACTTCCTTCTAACTTCTTTTTTTCTTCTTTCGTACTTCTTTCGTACTTCTTTCTTACTTCTTTCTTACTTCTTTCTTACTTCTTTCTTCTTTCTTTCTTACTTCTTTCTTACTTCTTTCTTCTTTCTCTCTTAATTCTTTCTTACTTCTTTCTTACTTCTTTCTTACTTCTTTCTTTCTTCTTTCTTCTCTCTTTCTTCTCTCTTTCTTCTCTCTTTCTTCTTTCTTTCTTCTTTCTTTCTGCTTTCTTTCTTACTTCTTTCTTACTTCTTTCTTACTTCTTTCTTACTTCTTTCTTCTTTCTTTCTTACTTCTTTCTAACTTCTTTCTTACTTCTTTCTTACTTCTTTCTTACTTCTTTTTAACTTCTTTCTTACTTCTTTCTTACTTCTTTCTTTCTTACTTATTTCTTACTTCTTTCTTACTTCTTTCTTACTTCTTTCTTACTTCTTTCTAACTTCTTTCTAACTTCTTTCTTTCTTCTTTTTTTCTTCTTTCTTACTTCTTTCTTACTTCTTTCTTCATTCCTTCTTACTTCTTTCTAACTTCTTTCTTACTTCTTTCTTACTTCTTTCTAACTTCTTTCTTACTTCTTTCTTTCTTCTTTCATTCTTCTCTCTTTCTTCTCTCTTTCTTCTTTCTTTCTTCTTTCTTTCTTCTTTCTTTCTTATTTCTTTCTTACTTCCTTCTTATTTCTCTCTTTCTTTCTTCTTTCTTACTTCTTTCTTTCTTCTTTCTTTCTTCTTTCTTTCTTACTTCTTTCTTACTTCTTTCTTACTTCTTTCTTACTTCTTTCTTTCTTCTTTCTTACTTCTTTCTTTCTTCTTTCTTACTTCTTTCTTACTTCTTTCTGCTTTCTTTCTTACTTCTTTCTTACGTCTTTCTTAGTTCTTTCTTTCTTCTTTCTTACTTCTTTCTTCTTTCTTTCTTCTCTCTTTCTTCTCTCTTTCTTCTTTCTTTCTTCTTTCTTTCTTCTTTCTTTCTTTCTTACTTCTTTCTTACTTCTTTCTTGCTTCTTTCTTTCTTTCTTCTTGCTTTCTTCTTTCTTCCTTATTTCTAAATACTTTCTTACTTCTTTCTTACTTACTTCTTTCTTACTTATTTCTTACTTCTTTCTTACTTCTTTTTAACTTCTTTATTACTTCTTTCTTACTTCTTTCTTACTTCTTTCTTTCATACTTCTTTCTTCCTTCTTTCGTACTTCTTTCTTACTTCTTTAATACTTCTTTCTTACGTCTTTCTTACTTCTTTATTACTTCTTTCTTACTTCTTTCTTACTTCTTTCTTACTTCTTTCTTTCTTCTTTCTTACTTCTTTCTTTCTTACATCTTTCTTACTTCTTTCTTACTTCTTTCTTACTTCTCTCTTCATTCCTTCTTACTTCTTTCTTACTTCTTTCTTACTTCTTTCTTACTTCTTTCTTCTTTCTTTCTTACTTCTTTCTTACTTCTTTCTTTCTTCTTTCCTACTTCTTTCTTTCTTCTTTCTTACTTCTTTCTTATTTCTTTCTTCTTTCTTTCTTACTTCTTTCTTACTTCTTTCTTACTTCTTTCTTACTTCTTTCTTACTTCTTTCTAACTTCTTTCTTACATCTTTCTTACATCTTTCTTACTTCTTTCTTTCTTACTTCTTTCTTACTTCTTTCGTACTTCTTTCTTACTTCTTTCTTACTTCTTTCTTACTTCTTTCTAACTTCTTCTTTCTTCTTTCTTTCTTCTTGCTTTCTTCTTTCTTTCTTACTTCTTTCTTACTTCTTTCTTACTTCTTTCTAACTTCTTTCTTACTTCTTTCTTACTTCTTTCTTACTTCTTTCTTACTTCTTTCTAACTTCTTTCTTACTTCTTTCTTACTTCTTTCTTTCTTCTTTCTTACTTCTTTCTTTCTTACATCTTTCTTACTTCTTTCTTACTTCTTTCTTACTTCTCTCTTCATTCCTTCTTACTTCTTTCTTACTTCTTTCTTACTTCTTTCTTCTTTCTTTCTTACTTCTTTCTTACTTCTTTCTTTCTTTTTTCCTACTTCTTTCTTTCTTCTTTCTTACTTCTTTCTTACTTCTTTCTTACTTCTTTCTTCTTTCTTTCTTACTTCTTTCTTACTTCTTTCTTACTTCTTTCTTTCTTCTTTCTTACTTCTTTCATACTTCTTTCTTACTTCTTTCTTACTTCTTTCTTACTTCTTTCTAACTTCTTTCTTTCTTCTTTCTTTCTTCTTTCTTTCTTACTTCTTTCTTACTTCTTTCTTACTTCTTTCTTTCTTACTTCTTTCTTACTTCTTTCTTACTTCTTTCTTACTTCTTTCTTACTTCTTTCTAACTTCTTTCTTACTTCTTTCTTACATCTTTCTTACTTCTTTCTTTCTTACTTCTTTCTTACTTCTTTCGTACTTCTTTCTTACTTCTTTCTTACTTCTTTCTTACTTCTTTCTTACTTCTTTCTTACTTCTTTCTTACTTCTTTCTAACTTCTTCTTTCTTCTTTCTTTCTTCTTGCTTTCTTCTTTCTTTCTTACTTCTTTCTTACTTCTTTCTTACTTCTTTCTAACTTCTTTCTTACTTCTTTCTTACTTCTTTCTTACTTCTTTCTAACTTCTTTCTTTCTTCTTTGTTTCTTCTTTCTTACTTCTTTCTTACTTCTTTCTTCATTCCTTCTTACTTCTTTCTTACTTCTTTCTTACTTTTCTTACTTCTTTCTTCATTCCTTCTTACTTCTTTCTTTCTTCTTTCCTACTTCTTTCTTACTTCTTTCTTCTTTCTTACTTCTTTCTTTCTTCTTTTCTACTTCTTTCCTACTACTTTATTACTTCTTTCTAACTACTTTTTTCTTCTTTCTTACTTCTTTCTTACTTCTTTCTTACTTCTTTCTTCTTTCTTTCTTAATTCTTTCTTACTTCTTTCTTACTTCTTTCTTACTTCTTTCTTTCTTCTTTCATTCTTCTCTCTTCCTTCTCTCTTTCTTCTCTCTTTCTTCTTTCTTTCTTCTTTCTTTCTTCTTTCTTTCTTATTTCTTTCTTACTTCCTTCTTATTTCTCTCTTTCTTTCTTCTTTCTTACTTCTTTCTTTCTTCTTTCTTTCTTCTTTCTTTCTTACTTCTTTCTTACGTCTTTCTTACTTCTTTCTTACTTCTTTCTTTCTTCTTTCTTACTTCTTTCTTTCTTCTTTCTTACTTCTTTCTTACTTCTTTCTGCTTTCTTTCTTACTTCTTTCTTCTTTCTTTCTTAATTCTTTCTTACTTCTTTCTTACTTCTTTCTAACTTCTTTCTTACTTCTTTCTTTCTTCTTTCATTCTTCTCTCTTTCTTCTCTCTTTCTTCTTTCTTTCTTCTTTCTTTCTTCTTTCTTTCTTATTTCTTTCTTACTTCCTTCTTATTTCTCTCTTTCTTTCTTCTTTCTTACTTCTTTCTTTCTTCTTTCTTTCTTCTTTCTTTCTTACTTCTTTCTTACTTCTTTCTTACTTCTTTCTTACTTCTTTCTTTCTTCTTTCTTACTTCTTTCTTTCTTCTTTCTTACTTCTTTCTTACTTCTTTCTGCTTTCTTTCTTACTTCTTTCTTACGTCTTTCTTAGTTCTTTCTTTCTTCTTTCTTACTTCTTTCTTCTTTCTTTCTTCTCTCTTTCTTCTCTCTTTCTTCTTTCTTTCTTCTTTCTTTCTTCTTTCTTTCTTTCTTACTTCTTTCTTACTTCTTTCTTGCTTCTTTCTTTCTTTCTTCTTGCTTTCTTCTTTCTTCCTTATTTCTAAATACTTTCTTACTTCTTTCTTACTTACTTCTTTCTTACTTATTTCTTACTTCTTTCTTACTTCTTTTTAACTTCTTTATTACTTCTTTCTTACTTCTTTCTTACTTCTTTCTTTCTTACTTCTTTCTTCCTTCTTTCGTACTTCTTTCTTACTTCTTTAATACTTCTTTCTTACGTCTTTCTTACTTCTTTATGACTTCTTTCTTACTTCTTTCTTACTTCTTTCTTACTTCTTTCTTTCTTCTTTCTTACTTCTTTCTTTCTTACATCTTTCTTACTTCTTTCTTACTTCTTTCTTACTTCTCTCTTCATTCCTTCTTACTTCTTTCTTACTTCTTTCTTACTTCTTTCTTACTTCTTTCTTCTTTCTTTCTTACTTCTTTCTTACTTCTTTCTTTCTTCTTTCCTACTTCTTTCTTTCTTCTTTCTTACTTCTTTCTTACTTCTTTCTTACTTCTTTCTTCTTTCTTTCTTACTTCTTTCTTACTTCTTTCTTACTTCTTTCTTTCTTCTTTCTTACTTCTTTCATACTTCTTTCTTACTTCTTTCTTACTTCTTTCTTACTTCTTTCTAACTTCTTTCTTTCTTCTTTCTTTCTTCTTTCTTTCTTACTTCTTTCTTACTTCTTTCTTACTTCTTTCTTTCTTACTTCTTTCTTACTTCTTTCTTACTTCTTTCTTACTTCTTTCTTACTTCTTTCTAACTTCTTTCTTACTTCTTTCTTACATCTTTCTTACTTCTTTCTTTCTTACTTCTTTCTTACTTCTTTCGTACTTCTTTCTTACTTCTTTCTTACTTCTTTCTTACTTCTTTCTTACTTCATTCTTACTTCTTTCTTACTTCTTTCTAACTTCTTCTTTCTTCTTTCTTTCTTCTTGCTTTCTTCTTTCTTTCTTACTTCTTTCTTACTTCTTTCTTACTTCTTTCTAACTTCTTTCTTACTTCTTTCTTACTTCTTTCTTACTTCTTTCTAACTTCTTTCTTTCTTCTTTGTTTCTTCTTTCTTACTTCTTTCTTACTTCTTTCTTCATTCCTTCTTACTTCTTTCTTACTTCTTTCTTACTTTTCTTACTTCTTTCTTCATTCCTTCTTACTTCTTTCTTTCTTCTTTCCTACTTCTTTCTTACTTCTTTCTTCTTTCTTACTTCTTTCTTTCTTCTTTTTTACTTCTTTCCTACTTCTTTCTTACTTCTTTCTAACTACTTTTTTCTTCTTTCTTACTTCTTTCTTACTTCTTTCTTACTTCTTTCTTCTTTCTTTCTTAATTCTTTCTTACTTCTTTCTTACTTCTTTCTTACTTCTTTCTTTCTTCTTTCATTCTTCTCTCTTCCTTCTCTCTTTCTTCTTTCTTTCTTCTTTCTCTCTTCTTTCTTTCTTACTTCTTTCTTACTTCTTTCTTACTTCTCTCTTTCTTTCTTCTTGCTTTCTTCTTTCTTTCTTATTTCTAAATTCTTTCTAACTTCTTTCTAACTTCTTTCTTATTTCTTTCTTACTTCTATCTTTCTTACTTCTTTCGTACTTCTTTCTTACTTCTTTCTTACTTATTTCTTCCTTCTCTCTTTCTTTCTTCTTGCTTTCTTCTTTCTTTCTTATTTCTAAATTCTTTCTAACTTCTTTCTAACTTCTTTCTTATTTCTTTCTTACTTCTTTCTTTCTTACTTCTTTCGTACTTCTTTCTTACTTCTTTCTTACTTCTTTCTTACTTCTTTCTTCCTTCTTTCTTCTTTCTTTCTTACTTCTTTCTTACTTCTTTCTTACTTCTTTCTTACTTCTTTCTTTCTTCTTTCTTACTTCTTTCTTACTTCTTTCTTACTTCTTTCTTCTTTCTTTCTTCTTTCTTACTTCTTTCTTTCTTCTTTCTTACTTCTTTTTACTTCTTTCTTACTTCTTTCTAACTACTTTTTTCTTCTTTCTTACTTCTTTCTTACTTCTTTCTAACTTCTTTTTTTCTTCTTTCTTACTTCTTTCTTACTTCTATCTTACTTCTTTCTTACTTCTTTCTTACTTCTTTCTTTCTTACTTATTTCGTACTTCTTTCGTACTTCTTTCTTACTTCTTTCTTACTTCTTTCTTACTTCTTTCTTCTTTCTTTCTTACTTCTTTCTTACTTCTTTCTTCTTTCTTTCTTCTTTCTTACTTCTTTCTTTCTTCTTTCTTACTTCTTTCTTACTTCTTTCTTACTTCTTTCTAACTACTTTTTTCTTCTTTCTTACTTCTTTCTTACTTCCTTCTAACTTCTTTTTTTCTTCTTTCGTACTTCTTTCGTACTTCTTTCTTACTTCTTTCTTACTTCTTTCTTACTTCTTTCTTCTTTCTTTCTTACTTCTTTCTTACTTCTTTCTTCTTTCTTTCTTAATTCTTTCTTACTTCTTTCTTACTTCTTTCTTACTTCTTTCTTTCTTCTTTCTTCTCTCTTTCTTCTCTCTTTCTTCTCTCTTTCTTCTTTCTTTCTTCTTTCTTTCTGCTTTCTTTCTTACTTCTTTCTTACTTCTTTCTTACTTCTTTCTTACTTCTTTCTTCTTTCTTTCTTACTTCTTTCTAACTTCTTTCTTACTTCTTTCTTACTTCTTTCTTACTTCTTTTTAACTTCTTTCTTACTTCTTTCTTACTTCTTTCTTTCTTACTTCTTACTTACTTCTTTCTTACTTCTTTCTTACTTCTTTCTTACTTCTTTCTAACTTCTTTCTAACTTCTTTCTTTCTTCTTTTTTTCTTCTTTCTTACTTCTTTCTTACTTCTTTCTTCATTCCTTCTTACTTCTTTCTAACTTCTTTCTTACTTCTTTCTTACTTCTTTCTAACTTCTTTCTTACTTCTTTCTTTCTTCTTTCATTCTTCTCTCTTTCTTCTCTCTTTCTTCTTTCTTTCTTCTTTCTTTCTTCTTTCTTTCTTATTTCTTTCTTACTTCCTTCTTATTTCTCTCTTTCTTTCTTCTTTCTTACTTCTTTCTTTCTTCTTTCTTTCTTCTTTCTTTCTTACTTCTTTCTTACTTCTTTCTTACTTCTTTCTTTCTTCTTTCTTACTTCTTTCTTTCTTCTTTCTTACTTCTTTCTTACTTCTTTCTGCTTTCTTTCTTACTTCTTTCTTACGTCTTTCTTAGTTCTTTCTTTCTTCTTTCTTACTTCTTTCTTCTTTCTTTCTTCTCTCTTTCTTCTCTCTTTCTTCTTTCTTTCTTCTTTCTTTCTTCTTTCTTTCTTTCTTACTTCTTTCTTACTTCTTTCTTGCTTCTTTCTTTCTTTCTTCTTGCTTTCTTCTTTCTTCCTTATTTCTAAATACTTTCTTACTTCTTTCTTACTTACTTCTTTCTTACTTATTTCTTACTTCTTTCTTACTTCTTTTTAACTTCTTTATTACTTCTTTCTTACTTCTTTCTTACTTCTTTCTTTCTTACTTCTTTCTTCCTTCTTTCGTACTTCTTTCTTACTTCTTTAATACTTCTTTCTTACGTCTTTCTTACTTCTTTATTACTTCTTTCTTACTTCTTTCTTACTTCTTTCTTACTTCTTTCTTTCTTCTTTCTTACTTCTTTCTTTCTTACATCTTTCTTACTTCTTTCTTACTTCTTTCTTACTTCTCTCTTCATTCCTTCTTACTTCTTTCTTACTTCTTTCTTACTTCTTTCTTACTTCTTTCTTCTTTCTTTCTTACTTCTTTCTTACTTCTTTCTTTCTTCTTTCCTACTTCTTTCTTTCTTCTTTCTTACTTCTTTCTTACTTCTTTCTTACTTCTTTCTTCTTTCTTTCTTACTTCTTTCTTACTTCTTTCTTACTTCTTTCTTTCTTACTTCTTTCTTACTTCTTTCTTACTTCTTTCTTACTTCTTTCTTACTTCTTTCTAACTTCTTTCTTACATCTTTCTTACATCTTTCTTACTTCTTTCTTTCTTACTTCTTTCTTACTTCTTTCGTACTTCTTTCTTACTTCTTTCTTACTTCTTTCTTACTTCTTTCTAACTTCTTCTTTCTTCTTTCTTTCTTCTTGCTTTCTTCTTTCTTTCTTACTTCTTTCTTACTTCTTTCTTACTTCTTTCTAACTTCTTTCTTACTTCTTTCTTACTTCTTTCTTACTTCTTTCTAACTTCTTTCTTACTTCTTTCTTACTTCTTTCTTTCTTCTTTCTTACTTCTTTCTTTCTTACATCTTTCTTACTTCTTTCTTACTTCTTTCTTACTTCTCTCTTCATTCCTTCTTACTTCTTTCTTACTTCTTTCTTACTTCTTTCTTCTTTCTTTCTTACTTCTTTCTTACTTCTTTCTTTCTTCTTTCCTACTTCTTTCTTTCTTCTTTCTTACTTCTTTCTTACTTCTTTCTTACTTCTTTCTTCTTTCTTTCTTACTTCTTTCTTACTTCTTTCTTACTTCTTTCTTTCTTCTTTCTTACTTCTTTCTTTCTTACATCTTTCTTACTTCTTTCTTACTTCTTTCTTACTTCTCTCTTCATTCCTTCTTACTTCTTTCTTACTTCTTTCTTACTTCTTTCTTACTTCTTTCTTCTTTCTTTCTTACTTCTTTCTTACTTCTTTCTTTCTTCTTTCCTACTTCTTTCTTTCTTCTTTCTTACTTCTTTCTTACTTATTTCTTACTTCTTTCTTCTTTCTTTCTTACTTCTTTCTTACTTCTTTCTTACTTCTTTCTTTCTTCTTTCTTACTTCTTTCATACTTCTTTCTTACTTCTTTCTTACTTCTTTCTTACTTCTTTCTAACTTCTTTCTTTCTTCTTTCTTTCTTCTTTCTTTCTTACTTCTTTCTTACTTCTTTCTTACTTCTTTCTTTCTTACTTCTTTCTTACTTCTTTCTTACTTCTTTCTTACTTCTTTCTAACTTCTTTCTTACTTCTTTCTTACATCTTTCTTACTTCTTTCTTTCTTACTTCTTTCTTACTTCTTTCGTACTTCTTTCTTACTTCTTTCTTACTTCTTTCTTACTTCTTTCTTACTTCTTTCTTACTTCTTTCTTTCTTCTTTCTTACTTCTTTCTAACTTCTTCTTTCTTCTTTCTTTCTTCTTGCTTTCTTCTTTCTTTCTTACTTCTTTCTTACTTCTTTCTTACTTCTTTCTAACTTCTTTCTTACTTCTTTCGTACTTCTTTCTTACTTCTTTCTAACTTCTTTCTTACTTCTTTCTTACTTCTTTCTTTCTTTCTCTTACTTCTTTCCTTCTTACATCTTTCTTACTTCTTTCTTACTTCTTTCTTACTTCTCTCTTCATTCCTTCTTACTTCTTTCTTACTTCTTTCTTACTTCTTTCTTTCTTCTTTCCTACTTCTTTCTTTCTTCTTTCTTACTTCTTTCTTACTTCTTTCTTACTTCTTTCTTCTTTCTTTCTTACTTCTTTCTTACTTCTTTCTTACTTCTTTCTTTCTTCTTTCTTACTTCTTTCATACTTCTTTCTTACTTCTTTCTTACTTCTTTCTTACTTCTTTCTAACTTCTTTCTTTCTTCTTTCTTTCTTCTTTCTTTCTTACTTCTTTCTTACTTCTTTCTTACTTCTTTCTTTCTTACTTCTTTCTTACTTCTTTCTTACTTCTTTCTTACTTCTTTCTTACTTCTTTCTAACTTCTTTCTTACTTCTTTCTTACATCTTTCTTACTTCTTTCTTTCTTACTTCTTTCTTACTTCTTTCGTACTTCTTTCTTACTTCTTTCTTACTTCTTTCTTACTTCTTTCTTACTTCATTCTTACTTCTTTCTTACTTCTTTCTAACTTCTTCTTTCTTCTTTCTTTCTTCTTGCTTTCTTCTTTCTTTCTTACTTCTTTCTTACTTCTTTCTTACTTCTTTCTAACTTCTTTCTTACTTCTTTCTTACTTCTTTCTTACTTCTTTCTAACTTCTTTCTTTCTTCTTTGTTTCTTCTTTCTTACTTCTTTCTTACTTCTTTCTTCATTCCTTCTTACTTCTTTCTTACTTCTTTCTTACTTTTCTTACTTCTTTCTTCATTCCTTCTTACTTCTTTCTTTCTTCTTTCCTACTTCTTTCTTACTTCTTTCTTCTTTCTTACTTCTTTCTTTCTTCTTTTTTACTTCTTTCCTACTTCTTTCTTACTTCTTTCTAACTACTTTTTTCTTCTTTCTTACTTCTTTCTTACTTCTTTCTTACTTCTTTCTTCTTTCTTTCTTAATTCTTTCTTACTTCTTTCTTACTTCTTTCTTACTTCTTTCTTTCTTCTTTCATTCTTCTCTCTTCCTTCTCTCTTTCTTCTCTCTTTCTTCTTTCTTTCTTCTTTCTTTCTTCTTTCTTTCTTATTTCTTTCTTACTTCCTTCTTATTTCTCTCTTTCTTTCTTCTTTCTTACTTCTTTCTTTCTTCTTTCTTTCTTCTTTCTTTCTTACTTCTTTCTTACGTCTTTCTTACTTCTTTCTTACTTCTTTCTTTCTTCTTTCTTACTTCTTTCTTTCTTCTTTCTTACTTCTTTCTTACTTCTTTCTGCTTTCTTTCTTACTTCTTTCTTCTTTCTTTCTTAATTCTTTCTTACTTCTTTCTTACTTCTTTCTAACTTCTTTCTTACTTCTTTCTTTCTTCTTTCATTCTTCTCTCTTTCTTCTCTCTTTCTTCTTTCTTTCTTCTTTCTTTCTTCTTTCTTTCTTATTTCTTTCTTACTTCCTTCTTATTTCTCTCTTTCTTTCTTCTTTCTTACTTCTTTCTTTCTTCTTTCTTTCTTCTTTCTTTCTTACTTCTTTCTTACTTCTTTCTTACTTCTTTCTTACTTCTTTCTTTCTTCTTTCTTACTTCTTTCTTTCTTCTTTCTTACTTCTTTCTTACTTCTTTCTGCTTTCTTTCTTACTTCTTTCTTACGTCTTTCTTAGTTCTTTCTTTCTTCTTTCTTACTTCTTTCTTCTTTCTTTCTTCTCTCTTTCTTCTCTCTTTCTTCTTTCTTTCTTCTTTCTTTCTTCTTTCTTTCTTTCTTACTTCTTTCTTACTTCTTTCTTGCTTCTTTCTTTCTTTCTTCTTGCTTTCTTCTTTCTTCCTTATTTCTAAATACTTTCTTACTTCTTTCTTACTTACTTCTTTCTTACTTATTTCTTACTTCTTTCTTACTTCTTTTTAACTTCTTTATTACTTCTTTCTTACTTCTTTCTTACTTCTTTCTTTCTTACTTCTTTCTTCCTTCTTTCGTACTTCTTTCTTACTTCTTTAATACTTCTTTCTTACGTCTTTCTTACTTCTTTATGACTTCTTTCTTACTTCTTTCTTACTTCTTTCTTACTTCTTTCTTTCTTCTTTCTTACTTCTTTCTTTCTTACATCTTTCTTACTTCTTTCTTACTTCTTTCTTACTTCTCTCTTCATTCCTTCTTACTTCTTTCTTACTTCTTTCTTACTTCTTTCTTACTTCTTTCTTCTTTCTTTCTTACTTCTTTCTTACTTCTTTCTTTCTTCTTTCCTACTTCTTTCTTTCTTCTTTCTTACTTCTTTCTTACTTCTTTCTTACTTCTTTCTTCTTTCTTTCTTACTTCTTTCTTACTTCTTTCTTACTTCTTTCTTTCTTCTTTCTTACTTCTTTCATACTTCTTTCTTACTTCTTTCTTACTTCTTTCTTACTTCTTTCTAACTTCTTTCTTTCTTCTTTCTTTCTTCTTTCTTTCTTACTTCTTTCTTACTTCTTTCTTACTTCTTTCTTTCTTACTTCTTTCTTACTTCTTTCTTACTTCTTTCTTACTTCTTTCTTACTTCTTTCTAACTTCTTTCTTACTTCTTTCTTACATCTTTCTTACTTCTTTCTTTCTTACTTCTTTCTTACTTCTTTCGTACTTCTTTCTTACTTCTTTCTTACTTCTTTCTTACTTCTTTCTTACTTCATTCTTACTTCTTTCTTACTTCTTTCTAACTTCTTCTTTCTTCTTTCTTTCTTCTTGCTTTCTTCTTTCTTTCTTACTTCTTTCTTACTTCTTTCTTACTTCTTTCTAACTTCTTTCTTACTTCTTTCTTACTTCTTTCTTACTTCTTTCTAACTTCTTTCTTTCTTCTTTGTTTCTTCTTTCTTACTTCTTTCTTACTTCTTTCTTCATTCCTTCTTACTTCTTTCTTACTTCTTTCTTACTTTTCTTACTTCTTTCTTCATTCCTTCTTACTTCTTTCTTTCTTCTTTCCTACTTCTTTCTTACTTCTTTCTTCTTTCTTACTTCTTTCTTTCTTCTTTTTTACTTCTTTCCTACTTCTTTCTTACTTCTTTCTAACTACTTTTTTCTTCTTTCTTACTTCTTTCTTACTTCTTTCTTACTTCTTTCTTCTTTCTTTCTTAATTCTTTCTTACTTCTTTCTTACTTCTTTCTTACTTCTTTCTTTCTTCTTTCATTCTTCTCTCTTCCTTCTCTCTTTCTTCTTTCTTTCTTCTTTCTCTCTTCTTTCTTTCTTACTTCTTTCTTACTTCTTTCTTACTTCTCTCTTTCTTTCTTCTTGCTTTCTTCTTTCTTTCTTATTTCTAAATTCTTTCTAACTTCTTTCTAACTTCTTTCTTATTTCTTTCTTACTTCTATCTTTCTTACTTCTTTCGTACTTCTTTCTTACTTCTTTCTTACTTATTTCTTCCTTCTCTCTTTCTTTCTTCTTGCTTTCTTCTTTCTTTCTTATTTCTAAATTCTTTCTAACTTCTTTCTAACTTCTTTCTTATTTCTTTCTTACTTCTTTCTTTCTTACTTCTTTCGTACTTCTTTCTTACTTCTTTCTTACTTCTTTCTTACTTCTTTCTTCCTTCTTTCTTCTTTCTTTCTTACTTCTTTCTTACTTCTTTCTTACTTCTTTCTTACTTCTTTCTTTCTTCTTTCTTACTTCTTTCTTACTTCTTTCTTACTTCTTTCTTCTTTCTTTCTTCTTTCTTACTTCTTTCTTTCTTCTTTCTTACTTCTTTTTACTTCTTTCTTACTTCTTTCTAACTACTTTTTTCTTCTTTCTTACTTCTTTCTTACTTCTTTCTAACTTCTTTTTTTCTTCTTTCTTACTTCTTTCTTACTTCTATCTTACTTCTTTCTTACTTCTTTCTTACTTCTTTCTTTCTTACTTATTTCGTACTTCTTTCGTACTTCTTTCTTACTTCTTTCTTACTTCTTTCTTACTTCTTTCTTCTTTCTTTCTTACTTCTTTCTTACTTCTTTCTTCTTTCTTTCTTAATTCTTTCTTACTTCTTTCTTACTTCTTTCTTACTTCTTTCTTTCTTCTTTCTTCTCTTTTTCTTCTCTCTTTCTTCTCTCTTTCTTCTTTCTTTCTTCTTTCTTTCTGCTTTCTTTCTTACTTCTTTCTTACTTCTTTCTTACTTCTTTCTTACTTCTTTCTTCTTTCTTTCTTACTTCTTTCTAACTTCTTTCTTACTTCTTTCTTACTTCTTTCTTACTTCTTTTTAACTTCTTTCTTACTTCTTTCTTACTTCTTTCTTTCTTACTTCTTTCTTACTTCTTTCTTACTTCTTTCTTACTTCTTTCTTCTTTCTTTCTTCTTTCTTACTTCTTTCTTTCTTCTTTCTTACTTCTTTCTTACTTCTTTCTTACTTCTTTCTAACTACTTTTTTCTTCTTTCTTACTTCTTTCTTACTTCCTTCTAACTTCTTTTTTTCTTCTTTCGTACTTCTTTCGTACTTCTTTCTTACTTCTTTCTTACTTCTTTCTTACTTCTTTCTTCTTTCTTTCTTACTTCTTTCTTACTTCTTTCTTCTTTCTTTCTTAATTCTTTCTTACTTCTTTCTTACTTCTTTCTTACTTCTTTCTTTCTTCTTTCTTCTCTCTTTCTTCTCTCTTTCTTCTCTCTTTCTTCTTTCTTTCTTCTTTCTTTCTGCTTTCTTTCTTACTTCTTTCTTACTTCTTTCTTACTTCTTTCTTACTTCTTTCTTCTTTCTTTCTTACTTCTTTCTAACTTCTTTCTTACTTCTTTCTTACTTCTTTCTTACTTCTTTTTAACTTCTTTCTTACTTCTTTCTTACTTCTTTCTTTCTTACTTCTTACTTACTTCTTTCTTACTTCTTTCTTACTTCTTTCTTACTTCTTTCTAACTTCTTTCTAACTTCTTTCTTTCTTCTTTTTTTCTTCTTTCTTACTTCTTTCTTACTTCTTTCTTCATTCCTTCTTACTTCTTTCTAACTTCTTTCTTACTTCTTTCTTACTTCTTTCTAACTTCTTTCTTACTTCTTTCTTTCTTCTTTCATTCTTCTCTCTTTCTTCTCTCTTTCTTCTTTCTTTCTTCTTTCTTTCTTCTTTCTTTCTTATTTCTTTCTTACTTCCTTCTTATTTCTCTCTTTCTTTCTTCTTTCTTACTTCTTTCTTTCTTCTTTCTTTCTTCTTTCTTTCTTACTTCTTTCTTACTTCTTTCTTACTTCTTTCTTTCTTCTTTCTTACTTCTTTCTTTCTTCTTTCTTACTTCTTTCTTACTTCTTTCTGCTTTCTTTCTTACTTCTTTCTTACGTCTTTCTTAGTTCTTTCTTTCTTCTTTCTTACTTCTTTCTTCTTTCTTTCTTCTCTCTTTCTTCTCTCTTTCTTCTTTCTTTCTTCTTTCTTTCTTCTTTCTTTCTTTCTTACTTCTTTCTTACTTCTTTCTTGCTTCTTTCTTTCTTTCTTCTTGCTTTCTTCTTTCTTCCTTATTTCTAAATACTTTCTTACTTCTTTCTTATTTACTTCTTTCTTACTTATTTCTTACTTCTTTCTTACTTCTTTTTAACTTCTTTATTACTTCTTTCTTACTTCTTTCTTACTTCTTTCTTTCTTACTTCTTTCTTCCTTCTTTCGTACTTCTTTCTTACTTCTTTAATACTTCTTTCTTACGTCTTTCTTACTTCTTTATTACTTCTTTCTTACTTCTTTCTTACTTCTTTCTTACTTCTTTCTTTCTTCTTTCTTACTTCTTTCTTTCTTACATCTTTCTTACTTCTTTCTTACTTCTTTCTTACTTCTCTCTTCATTCCTTCTTACTTCTTTCTTACTTCTTTCTTACTTCTTTCTTACTTCTTTCTTCTTTCTTTCTTACTTCTTTCTTACTTCTTTCTTTCTTCTTTCCTACTTCTTTCTTTCTTCTTTCTTACTTCTTTCTTACTTCTTTCTTACTTCTTTCTTCTTTCTTTCTTACTTCTTTCTTACTTCTTTCTTACTTCTTTCTTTCTTACTTCTTTCTTACTTCTTTCTTACTTCTTTCTTACTTCTTTCTTACTTCTTTCTAACTTCTTTCTTACATCTTTCTTACATCTTTCTTACTTCTTTCTTTCTTACTTCTTTCTTACTTCTTTCGTACTTCTTTCTTACTTCTTTCTTACTTCTTTCTTACTTCTTTCTAACTTCTTCTTTCTTCTTTCTTTCTTCTTGCTTTCTTCTTTCTTTCTTACTTCTTTCTTACTTCTTTCTTACTTCTTTCTAACTTCTTTCTTACTTCTTTCTTACTTCTTTCTTACTTCTTTCTAACTTCTTTCTTACTTCTTTCTTACTTCTTTCTTTCTTCTTTCTTACTTCTTTCTTTCTTACATCTTTCTTACTTCTTTCTTACTTCTTTCTTACTTCTCTCTTCATTCCTTCTTACTTCTTTCTTACTTCTTTCTTACTTCTTTCTTCTTTCTTTCTTACTTCTTTCTTACTTCTTTCTTTCTTCTTTCCTACTTCTTTCTTTCTTCTTTCTTACTTCTTTCTTACTTCTTTCTTACTTCTTTCTTCTTTCTTTCTTACTTCTTTCTTACTTCTTTCTTACTTCTTTCTTTCTTCTTTCTTACTTCTTTCATACTTCTTTCTTACTTCTTTCTTACTTATTTCTTACTTCTTTCTAACTTCTTTCTTTCTTCTTTCTTTCTTCTTTCTTTCTTACTTCTTTCTTACTTCTTTCTTACTTCTTTCTTTCTTACTTCTTTCTTACTTCTTTCTTACTTCTTTCTTACTTCTTTCTTACTTCTTTCTAACTTCTTTCTTACTTCTTTCTTACATCTTTCTTACTTCTTTCTTTCTTACTTCTTTCTTACTTCTTTCGTACTTCTTTCTTACTTCTTTCTTACTTCTTTCTTACTTCTTTCTTACTTCTTTCTTACTTCTTTCTTACTTCTTTCTAACTTCTTCTTTCTTCTTTCTTTCTTCTTGCTTTCTTCTTTCTTTCTTACTTCTTTCTTACTTCTTTCTTACTTCTTTCTAACTTCTTTCTTACTTCTTTCTTACTTCTTTCTTACTTCTTTCTAACTTCTTTCTTTCTTCTTTGTTTCTTCTTTCTTACTTCTTTCTTACTTCTTTCTTCATTCCTTCTTACTTCTTTCTTACTTCTTTCTTACTTTTCTTACTTCTTTCTTCATTCCTTCTTACTTCTTTCTTTCTTCTTTCCTACTTCTTTCTTACTTCTTTCTTCTTTCTTACTTCTTTCTTTCTTCTTTTTTACTTCTTTCCTACTACTTTCTTACTTCTTTCTAACTACTTTTTTCTTCTTTCTTACTTCTTTCTTACTTCTTTCTTACTTCTTTCTTCTTTCTTTCTTAATTCTTTCTTACTTCTTTCTTACTTCTTTCTTACTTCTTTCTTTCTTCTTTCATTCTTCTCTCTTCCTTCTCTCTTTCTTCTTTCTTTCTTCTTTCTCTCTTCTTTCTTTCTTACTTCTTTCTTACTTCTTTCTTACTTCTCTCTTTCTTTCTTCTTGCTTTCTTCTTTCTTTCTTATTTCTAAATTCTTTCTACCTTCTTTCTAACTTCTTTCTTATTTCTTTCTTACTTCTATCTTTCTTACTTCTTTCGTACTTCTTTCTTACTTCTTTCTTACTTCTTTCTTACTTATTTCTTCCTTCTCTCTTTCTTTCTTCTTGCTTTCTTCTTTCTTTCTTATTTCTAAAGTCTTTCTAACTTCTTTCTAACTTCTTTCTTACTTCTTTCTTACTTCTTTCTTTCTTACTTCTTTCGTACTTCTTTCTTACTTCTTTCTTACTTCTTTCTTACTTCTTTCTTCCTTCTTTCTTCTTTCTTTCTTACTTCTTTCTTACTTCTTTCTTACTTCTTTCTTACTTCTTTCTTACTTCTTTCTTCTTTCTTCCTTAATTCTTTCTTACTTCTTTCTTACTTCTTTCTTACTTCTTTCTTTCTTCTTTCTTCTCTCTTTCTTCTCTCTTTCTTCTCTCTTTCTTCTTTCTTTCTTCTTTCTTTCTGCTTTCTTTCTTACTTCATTCTTACTTCTTTCTTACTTCTTTCTTACTTCTTTCTTCTTTCTTTCTTACTTCTTTCTAACTTCTTTCTTACTTCTTTCTTACTTCTTTCTTACTTCTTTTTAACTTCTTTCTTACTTCTTTCTTACTTCTTTCTTTCTAACTTCTTTCTTACTTCTTTCTTACTTCTTTCTTACTTCTTTCTTACTTCTTTCTAACTTCTTTCTTTCTTCTTTTTTTCTTCTTTCTTACTTCTTTCTTACTTCTTTCTTCATTCCTTCTTACTTCTTTCTTACTTCTTTCTTACTTCTTTCTTACTTCTTTCTAACTTCTTTCTTACTTCTTTCTTTCTTCTTTCATTCTTCTCTCTTTCTTCTCTCTTTCTTCTTTCTTTCTTCTTTCTTTCTTCTTTCTTTCTTATTTCTTTCTTACTTCCTTCTTATTTCTCTCTTTCTTTCTTCTTTCTTACTTCTTTCTTTCTTCTTTCTTTCTTCTTTCTTTCTTACTTCTTTCTTACTTCTTTCTTACTTCTTTCTTACTTCTTTCTTTCTTCTTTCTTACTTCTTTCTTTCTTCTTTCTTACTTCTTTCTTACTTCTTTCTGCTTTCTTTCTTCTTTCTTACGTCTTTCTTAGTTCTTTCTTTCTTCTTTCTTACTTCTTTCTTCTTTCTTTCTTCTCTCTTTCTTCTCTCTTTCTTCTTTCTTTCTTCTTTCTTTCTTCTTTCTTTCTTTCTTACTTCTTTCTTACTTCTTTCTTGCTTCATTCTTTCTTTCTTCTTGCTTTCTTCTTTCTTCCTTATTTCTAAATACTTTCTTACTTCTTTCTTACTTACTTCTTTCTTACTTATTTCTTACTTCTTTCTTACTTCTTTCTTCTTCCTTTCTTACTTCTTTCTAACTTCTTTCTTACTTCTTTCTTACTTCTTTCTTACTTCTTTTTAACTTCTTTATTACTTCTTTCTTACTTCTTTCTTACTTCTTTCTTTCTTACTTCTTTCTTCCTTCTTTCGTACTTCTTTCTTACTTCTTAAATACTTCTTTCTTACGTCTTTCTTACTTCTTTATTACTTCTTTATTACTTCTTTCTTACTTCTTTCTTACTTCTTTCTTTCTTCTTTCTTACTTCTTTCTTTCTTACATCTTTCTTACTTCTTTCTTACTTCTTTCTTACTTCTCTCTTCATTCCTTCTTACTTCTTTCTTACTTCTTTCTTACTTCTTTCTTACTTCTTTCTTCTTTCTTTCTTACTTCTTTCTTACTTCTTTCTTTCTTCTTTCCTACTTCTTTCTTTCTTCTTTCTTACTTCTTTCTTACTTATTTCTTACTTCTTTCTTCTTTCTTTCTTACTTCTTTCTTACTTCTTTCTTACTTCTTTCTTTCTTCTTTCTTACTTCTTTCATACTTCTTTCTTACTTCTTTCTTACTTCTTTCTTACTTCTTTCTAACTTCTTTCTTTCTTCTTTCTTTCTTCTTTCTTTCTTACTTCTTTCTTACTTCTTTCTTACTTCTTTCTTTCTTACTTCTTTCTTACTTCTTTCTTACTTCTTTCTTACTTCTTTCTAACTTCTTTCTTACTTCTTTCTTACATCTTTCTTACTTCTTTCTTTCTTACTTCTTTCTTACTTCTTTCGTACTTCTTTCTTACTTCTTTCTTACTTCTTTCTTACTTCTTTCTTACTTCTTTCTTACTTCTTTCTTACTTCTTTCTTACTTCTTTCTAACTTCTTCTTTCTTCTTTCTTTCTTCTTGCTTTCTTCTTTCTTTCTTACTTCTTTCTTACTTCTTTCTTACTTCTTTCTAACTTCTTTCTTACTTCTTTCGTACTTCTTTCTTACTTCTTTCTAACTTCTTTCTTACTTCTTTCTTACTTCTTTCTTTCTTTCTCTTACTTCTTTCCTTCTTACATCTTTCTTCCTTACTTCTTTCTTACTTCTTTCTTACTTCTCTCTTCATTCCTTCTTACTTCTTTCTTACTTCTTTCTTACTTCTTTCTTCTTTCTTTCTTACTTCTTTCTTACTTCTTTCTTTCTTCTTTCCTACTTCTTTCTTTCTTCTTTCTTACTTCTTTCTTACTTCTTTCTTACTTCTTTCTTCTTTCTTTCTTACTTCTTTCTTACTTCTTTCTTACTTCTTTCTTTCTTCTTTCTTACTTCTTTCATACTTCTTTCTTACTTCTTTCTTACTTCTTTCTTACTTCTTTCTAACTTCTTTCTTTCTTCTTTCTTTCTTCTTTCTTTCTTACTTCTTTCTTACTTCTTTCTTACTTCTTTCTTTCTTACTTCTTTCTTACTTCTTTCTTACTTCTTTCTTACTTCTTTCTTACTTCTTTCTAACTTCTTTCTTACTTCTTTCTTACATCTTTCTTACTTCTTTCTTTCTTACTTCTTTCTTACTTCTTTCGTACTTCTTTCTTACTTCTTTCTTACTTCTTTCTTACTTCTTTCTTACTTCTTTCTTACTTCTTTCTTACTTCTTTCTAACTTCTTCTTTCTTCTTTCTTTCTTCTTGCTTTCTTCTTTCTTTCTTACTTCTTTCTTACTTCTTTCTTACTTCTTTCTAACTTCTTTCTTACTTCTTTCTTACTTCTTTCTTACTTCTTTCTAACTTCTTTCTTTCTTCTTTGTTTCTTCTTTCTTACTTCTTTCTTACTTCTTTCTTCATTCCTTCTTACTTCTTTCTTACTTCTTTCTTACTTTTCTTACTTATTTCTTCATTCCTTCTTACTTCTTTCTTTCTTCTTTCCTACTTCTTTCTTACTTCTTTCTTCTTTCTTACTTCTTTCTTTCTTCTTTTTTACTTCTTTCCTACTTCTTTCTTACTTCTTTCTAACTACTTTTTTCTTCTTTCTTACTTCTTTCTTACTTCTTTCTTACTTCTTTCTTCTTTCTTTCTTAATTCTTTCTTACTTCTTTCTTACTTCTTTCTTACTTCTTTCTTTCTTCTTTCATTCTTCTCTCTTCCTTCTCTCTTTCTTCTTTCTTTCTTCTTTCTCTCTTCTTTCTTTCTTACTTCTTTCTTACTTCTTTCTTACTTCTCTCTTTCTTTCTTCTTGCTTTCTTCTTTCTTTCTTATTTCTAAATTCTTTCTAACTTCTTTCTAACTTCTTTCTTACTTCTATCTTTCTTACTTCTTTCGTACTTCTTTCTTACTTCTTTCTTACTTATTTCTTCCTTCTCTCTTTCTTTCTTCTTGCTTTCTTCTTTCTTTCTTATTTCTAAATTCTTTCTAACTTCTTTCTAACTTCTTTCTTATTTCTTTCTTACTTCTTTCTTTCTTACTTCTTTCGTACTTCTTTCTTACTTCTTTCTTACTTCTTTCTTACTTCTTTCTTCCTTCTTTCTTCTTTCTTTCTTACTTCTTTCTTACTTCTTTCTTACTTCTTTCTTACTTCTTTCTTTCTTCTTTCTTACTTCTTTCTTACTTCTTTCTTACTTCTTTCTTCTTTCTTTCTTCTTTCTTACTTCTTTCTTTCTTCTTTCTTACTTCTTTTTACTTCTTTCTTACTTCTTTCTAACTACTTTTTTCTTCTTTCTTACTTCTTTCTTACTTCTTTCTAACTTCTTTTTTTCTTCTTTCTTACTTCTTTCTTACTTCTATCTTACTTCTTTCTTACTTCTTTCTTACTTCTTTCTTTCTTACTTATTTCGTACTTCTTTCGTACTTCTTTCTTACTTCTTTCTTACTTCTTTCTTACTTCTTTCTTCTTTCTTTCTTACTTCTTTCTTACTTCTTTCTTCTTTCTTTCTTAATTCTTTCTTACTTCTTTCTTACTTCTTTCTTACTTCTTTCTTTCTTCTTTCTTCTCTTTTTCTTCTCTCTTTCTTCTCTCTTTCTTCTTTCTTTCTTCTTTCTTTCTGCTTTCTTTCTTACTTCTTTCTTACTTCTTTCTTACTTCTTTCTTACTTCTTTCTTCTTTCTTTCTTACTTCTTTCTAACTTCTTTCTTACTTCTTTCTTACTTCTTTCTTACTTCTTTTTAACTTCTTTCTTACTTCTTTCTTACTTCTTTCTTTCTTACTTCTTTCTTACTTCTTTCTTACTTCTTTCTTACTTCTTTCTTACTTCTTTCTAACTTCTTTCTTTCTTCTTTGTTTCTTCTTTCTTACTTCTTTCTTCTTTCTTCATTCCTTCTTACTTCTTTCTTACTGCTTTCTTACTTCTTTCTTACTTCTTTCTCACTTCTTTCTTACTTCTTTCTTTCTTCTTTCATTCTTCTCTCTTTCTTCTTTCTTTCTTCTTTCTTTCTTATTTCTTTCTTACTTCCTTCTTATTTCTCTCTTTCTTTCTTCTTTCTTACTTCTTTCTTTCTTCTTTCTTACTTCTTTATAACTTCTTTTTTCTTCTTTCTTTCTTCTTTCTTTCTTCTTTCTTTCTTACTTCTTTCTAACTTCTTTCTTTCTTCTTTGTTTCTACTTTCTTACTTTTTTCTTACTTCTTTCTCCATTCCTTCTTACTTCTTTCTTACTTCTTTCTTACTTCTTTCTTACTTCTTTCTAACTTCTTTCTGACTTCTTTCTTTCTTCTTTCATTCTTCTCTCTTTCTTCTCTCTTTCTTCTTTCTTTCTTCTTTCTTTCTTATTTCTTTCTTACTTCCTTCTTATTTCTCTCTTTCTTTCTTCTTGCTTTCTTCTTTCTTTCTTATTTCTAAATTCTTTCTAACTTCTTTCTGACTTCTTTCTTATTTCTTTCTTACTTCTTTCTTTCTTACTTCTTTCGTACTTCTTTCTTACTTCTTTCTTACTTCTTTCTTACTTCTTTCTTCCTTCTTTCTTCTTTCTTTCTTCTTTCTTACTTCTTTCTTACTTCTTTATTACTTCTTTCTTACTTCTTTCTTACTTCTTTCTTTCTTCTTTCTTACTTCTTTCTTTCTTACATCTTTCTTACTTCTTTCTTACTTCTTTCTTACTTCTCTCTTCATTCCTTCTTACTTCTTTCTTACTTCTTTCTTACTTCTTTCTTACTTCTTTCTTCTTTCTTTCTTACTTCTTTCTTACTTCTTTCTTTCTTCTTTCCTACTTCTTTCTTTCTTCTTTCTTACTTCTTTCTTACTTATTTCTTACTTCTTTCTTCTTTCTTTCTTACTTCTTTCTTACTTCTTTCTTACTTCTTTCTTTCTTCTTTCTTACTTCTTTCATACTTCTTTCTTACTTCTTTCTTACTTCTTTCTTACTTCTTTCTAACTTCTTTCTTTCTTCTTTCTTTCTTCTTTCTTTCTTACTTCTTTCTTACTTCTTTCTTACTTCTTTCTTTCTTACTTCTTTCTTACTTCTTTCTTACTTCTTTCTTACTTCTTTCTAACTTCTTTCTTACTTCTTTCTTACATCTTTCTTACTTCTTTCTTTCTTACTTCTTTCTTACTTCTTTCGTACTTCTTTCTTACTTCTTTCTTACTTCTTTCTTACTTCTTTCTTACTTCTTTCTTACTTCTTTCTTACTTCTTTCTTACTTCTTTCTAACTTCTTCTTTCTTCTTTCTTTCTTCTTGCTTTCTTCTTTCTTTCTTACTTCTTTCTTACTTCTTTCTTACTTCTTTCTAACTTCTTTCTTACTTCTTTCGTACTTCTTTCTTACTTCTTTCTAACTTCTTTCTTACTTCTTTCTTACTTCTTTCTTTCTTTCTCTTACTTCTTTCCTTCTTACATCTTTCTTACTTCTTTCTTACTTCTTTCTTACTTCTCTCTTCATTCCTTCTTACTTCTTTCTTACTTCTTTCTTACTTCTTTCTTCTTTCTTTCTTACTTCTTTCTTACTTCTTTCTTTCTTCTTTCCTACTTCTTTCTTTCTTCTTTCTTACTTCTTTCTTACTTCTTTCTTACTTCTTTCTTCTTTCTTTCTTACTTCTTTCTTACTTCTTTCTTACTTCTTTCTTTCTTCTTTCTTACTTCTTTCATACTTCTTTCTTACTTCTTTCTTAATTCTTTCTTACTTCTTTCTAACTTCTTTCTTTCTTCTTTCTTTCTTCTTTCTTTCTTACTTCTTTCTTACTTCTTTCTTACTTCTTTCTTTCTTACTTCTTTCTTACTTCTTTCTTACTTCTTTCTTACTTCTTTCTTACTTCTTTCTAACTTCTTTCTTACTTCTTTCTTACATCTTTCTTACTTCTTTCTTTCTTACTTCTTTCTTACTTCTTTCGTACTTCTTTCTTACTTCTTTCTTACTTCTTTCTTACTTCTTTCTTACTTCTTTCTTACTTCTTTCTTACTTCTTTCTTACTTCTTTCTAACTTCTTCTTTCTTCTTTCTTTCTTCTTGCTTTCTTCTTTCTTTCTTACTTCTTTCTTACTTCTTTCTTACTTCTTTCTAACTTCTTTCTTACTTCTTTCTTACTTCTTTCTTACTTCTTTCTAACTTCTTTCTTTCTTCTTTGTTTCTTCTTTCTTACTTCTTTCTTACTTGTTTCTTCATTCCTTCTTACTTCTTTCTTACTTCTTTCTTACTTTTCTTACTTCTTTCTTCATTCCTTCTTACTTCTTTCTTTCTTCTTTCCTACTTCTTTCTTACTTCTTTCTTCTTTCTTACTTCTTTCTTTCTTCTTTTTTACTTCTTTCCTACTTCTTTCTTACTTCTTTCTAACTACTTTTTTCTTCTTTCTTACTTCTTTCTTACTTCTTTCTTACTTCTTTCTTCTTTCTTTCTTAATTCTTTCTTACTTCTTTCTTACTTCTTTCTTACTTCTTTCTTTCTTCTTTCATTCTTCTCTCTTCCTTCTCTCTTTCTTCTTTCTTTCTTCTTTCTCTCTTCTTTCTTTCTTACTTCTCTCTTACTTCTTTCTTACTTCTCTCTTTCTTTCTTCTTGCTTTCTTCTTTCTTTCTTATTTCTAAATTCTTTCTAACTTCTTTCTAACTTCTTTCTTATTTCTTTCTTACTTCTATCTTTCTTACTTCTTTCGTACTTCTTTCTTACTTCTTTCTTACTTATTTCTTCCTTCTCTCTTTCTTTCTTCTTGCTTTCTTCTTTCTTTCTTATTTCTAAATTCTTTCTAACTTCTTTCTAACTTCTTTCTTATTTCTTTCTTACTTCTTTCTTTCTTACTTCTTTCGTACTTCTTTCTTACTTCTTTCTTACTACTTTCTTACTTCTTTCTTCCTTCTTTCTTCTTTCTTTCTTACTTCTTTCTTACTTCTTTCTTACTTCTTTCTTACTTCTTTCTTTCTTCTTTCTTACTTCTTTCTTACTTCTTTCTTACTTCTTTCTTCATTCTTTCTTCTTTCTTACTTCTTTCTTTCTTCTTTCTTACTTCTTTTTACTTCTTTCTTACTTCTTTCTAACTACTTTTTTCTTCTTTCTTACTTCTTTCTTACTTCTTTCTAACTTCTTTTTTTCTTCTTTCTTACTTCTTTCTTACTTCTATCTTACTTCTTTCTTACTTCTTTCTTACTTCTTTCTTCTTTCTTTCTTACTTCTTTCTTACTTCTTTCTTCTTTCTTTCTTAATTCTTTCTTACTTCTTTCTTACTTCTTTCTTACTTCTTTCTTACTTCTTTCTTCTCTTTTTCTTCTCTCTTTCTTCTCTCTTTCTTCTTTCTTTCTTCTTTCTTCCTGCTTTCTTTCTTACTTCTTTCTTACTTCTTTCTTACTTCTTTCTTACTTCTTTCTTCTTTCTTTCTTACTTCTTTCTAACTTCTTTCTTACTTCTTTCTTACTTCTTTCTTACTTCTTTTTAACTTCTTTCTTACTTCTTTCTTACTTCTTTCTTTCTTACTTCTTTCTTACTTCTTTCTTACTTCTTTCTTACTTCTTTCTTACTTCTTTCTAACTTCTTTCTTTCTTCTTTGTTTCTTCTTTCTTACTTCTTTCTTCTTTCTTCATTCCTTCTTACTTCTTTCTTACTTCTTTCTTACTTCTTTCTTACTTCTTTCTCACTTCTTTCTTACTTCTTTCTTTCTTCTTTCATTCTTCTCTCTTTCTTCTTTCTTTCTTCTTTCTTTCTTATTTCTTTCTTACTTCCTTCTTATTTCTCTCTTTCTTTCTTCTTTCTTACTTCTTTCTTTCTTCTTTCTTACTTCTTTATAACTTCTTTTTTCTTCTTTCTTTCTTCTTTCTTCTTTCTTTCTTCTTTCTTTCTTACTTCTTTCTAACTTCTTTCTTTCTTCTTTGTTTCTACTTTCTTACTTTTTTCTTACTTCTTTCTCCATTCCTTCTTACTTCTTTCTTACTTCTTTCTTACTTCTTTCTTACTTCTTTCTAACTTCTTTCTGACTTCTTTCTTTCTTCTTTCATTCTTCTCTCTTTCTTCTCTCTTTCTTCTTTCTTTCTTCTTTCTTTCTTCTTTCTTTCTTATTTCTTTCTTACTTCCTTCTTATTTCTCTCTTTCTTTCTTCTTGCTTTCTTCTTTCTTTCTTATTTCTAAATTATTTCTAACTTCTTTCTGACTTCTTTCTTATTTCTTTCTTACTTCTTTCTTTCTTACTTCTTTCGTACTTCTTTCTTACTTCTTTCTTACTTCTTTCTTACTTCTTTCTTCCTTCTTTCTTCTTTCTTTCTTCTTTCTTACTTCTTTCTTACTTCTTTCTTACTTCTTTCTTACTTCTTTCTTTCTTCTTTCTTACTTCTTTCTTACTTCTTTCTTTCCTCTTTCTTACTTCCTTCTAACTTCTTTCTTACTTCTTTCTAACTTCTTTTTTCTTCTTTCTTTCTTCTTTCTTTCTTCTTTCTTTCTTACTTCTTTCTTACTTCTTTCTTACTTCTTTCTTTCTTACTTCTTTCGTACTTCTTTCGTACTTCTTTCTTACTTCTTTTTTGCTTCTTTCTTTCTTCTTTCTTCTTTCTTTCTTACTTCTTTCTTACTTCTTTCTTACTTCTTTCATTCTTCTTTCTTTCTTCTCTCTTCTCTCTTTCTTCTTTCTTTCTTCTCTCTTTCTTCTTTCTTTCTTACTTCTTTCTTCTTTCTTTCTTACTTCTTTCTTCTTTCTTTCTTACTTCTTTCTTACTTCTTTCTTACTTCTTTCTTTCTTTCTTCTTGCTTTCTTCTTTCTTTCTTATTTCTAAATTCTTTCTAACTTCTTTCTAACTTCTTTCTTATTTCTTTCTTACTTCTCTCATTCTTACTTCTTTCTTACTTCTTTCCAACTTCTTTCTTACTTTTTTCTTAGTTCTTTCTAACTTCTTTCTTTCTTCTTTCTTTCTTCTTTCTTTCTTACTTCTTTCTTACTTCTTTCTTACTTCTTTCTTTCTTACTTCTTTCTTACTTCTTTCTAACTACTTTCTTATTTCTTTCTTACTTCTTTCTTACTTCTTTCTAACTTCTTTCTTTCTTCTTTCTTTCTTCTTTCTTTCTTCTTTCTTTCTTACTTCTTTCTTACTACTTTCTTACTTCTTTCTTTCTTCTTTCTTACTTCTTTCTTTATTCTTTCTTACTTCTTTCTTACTTCTTTCTTTCTTACTTCTTTCTTACTTCTTTCTTATTTCTTTCTTACTTCTTTCTTACTTCTTTCTTCTTTCGTACTTCTTTCTTACTTCTTTCTTACTTCTTTCTTACTTCTTTCTTACTTCTTTCTTACTTCTTTCTTCATTCCTTAATTCTTTCTTACTTCTTTCTTACTTCTTTCTTACTTCTTTCTTACTTCCTTCTTCTTTTTTTCTTACTTCTTTCTTACTTCTTTCTTACTTCTTTCTTACTTCTTTCTTACTTCTTTCTTTCTTCTTTCTTTCTTACTTTCTTACTTCTTTCTAACTTCTTTCTTTCTTCTTTCTTTCTTCTTTCTTTCTTACTTCTTTCTTACTTCTTTCTTCTTTCTTACGTCTTTCTTACTTCTTTCTTACTTCTTTCTTTCTTCTTTCTTAGTTTTCTTTCTTCTTTCTTACTTCTTTCTTGCTTCTTTCTTCTTTCTTTCTTACTTCATTCTTACGTATTTCTTTCTTTCTTCTTGCTTTCTTCTTTCTTTCTTACTTCTTTCTTACTTCTTTCGTACTTCTTTCTTACTTCTTTCTTACTTCTTTCTCTATTCTTTCTTACTTCTTTCTTACGTCTTTCGTACTTCTTTCTTACTTCTTTCTTACTTCTTTCTTACTTCTTTCTTACTTCTTTCTTACTTCTTTCTTACTTCTTTCTTACTTCTTTCTAACTTCTTCTTTCTTCTTTCTTTCTTCTTGCTTTCTTCTTTCTTTCTTACTTCTTTCTTACTTCTTTCTTACTTCTTTCTAACTTCTTTCTTACTTCTTTCTTACTTCTTTCTTACTTCTTTCTAACTTCTTTCTTTCTTCTTTGTTTCTTCTTTCTTACTTCTTTCGTACTTCTTTCTTCATTCCTTCTTACTTCTTTCTTACTTCTTTCTTTCTTACTTCTTTCGTACTTCTTTCTTACTTCTTTCTTACTTCTTTCTTACTTCTTTCTTCCTTCTTTCTTCTTTCTTTCTTACTTCTTTCTTACTTCTTTCTTACTTCTTTCTTACTACTTTCTTACTTCTTTCTTCCTTCTTTCTTAATTCTTTCTTACTTCTTTCTTTCTTACTTCTTTCGTACTTCTTTCTTTCTTACTTCTTTCTAACTTCTTTCTTACTTCTTTCTTACTTCTTTCTTACTTCTTTCTTTCTTCTTTCTTACTTCTTTCTTTCTTCTTTCTTACTTCTTTCTTTCTTCTTTCTTAGATCTTTCTAACTTCTTTCTTACTTCTTTCTAACTTCTTTTTTCTTCTTTCTTTTTCTTTCTTTCTTCTTTCTTTCTTACTTCTTTCTTACTTCTTTCTTACTTCTTTCTTTCTTACTTCTTTCGTACTTCTTTCGTACTTCTTTCTTACTTCTTTCTTACTTCTTTTTTACTTCTTACTTACTTCTTTCTTCTTTCTTTCTTACTTCTTTCTTACTTCTTTCTTACTTCTATCTTTCTTCTTTTTTTCTTCTCTCTTTCTTCTCTCATTCTTCTTTCTTTCTTCTTTCTTTCTTCTTTCTTTCTTACTTCTTTCGTCTTTCTTTCTTACTTCTTTCCTACTTCTTTCTTACATCTTTCTTTCTTCTTTCTTACTTCTTTCTTTCTTATTTCTTTCTTACTTCTTTCTTACTTCTTTCTTATTTCCTACTTCTTTCTTACTTCTTTCTTACTTCTTTCTTCTTTCGTACTTCTTTCTTACTTCTTTCTTACTTCTTTCTTACTTCTTTCTTACTTCTTTCTTCATTCCTTCTTAATTCTTTCTTACTTCTTTCTTACTTCTTTCTTACTTCTTTCTTACTTCTTTCTTACTTCCTTCTTCTTTTTTTCTTACTTCTTTCTTACTTCTTTTGTACTTCTTTCTTACTTCTTTCTTACTTCTTTCTTACTTCTTTCTTACTTCTTTCTTTCTTCTTTCTTACTTCTTTCTTTCTTCTTTCTTTCTTCTTTCTTTCTGCTTTCTTTCTTACTTCTTTCTTACTTCTTTCTAACTTCTTTCTTTCTTCTTTGTTTCTTCTTTCTTACTTCTTTCTTACTTCTTTCTTCATTCCTTCTTACTTCTTTCTTACTTCTTTCTTACTTCTTTCTTATTTCTTTCTAACTTCTTTCTTACTTCTTTCTTTCTTCTTTCATTCTTCTCTCTTTCTTCTCTCTTTCTTCTTTCTTTCTTCTTTCTTTCTTCTTTCTTTCTTATTTCTTTCTTACTTCCTTCTTATTTCTCTCTTTCTTTCTTCTTTCTTACTTCTTTCTTTATTCTTTCTTACTTCTTTCTAACTTCTTTTTTCTTCTTTCTTTCTTCTTTCTTTCTTCTTTCTTTCTTACTTCTTTCTTACTTCTTTCTTACTTCTTTCTTACTTCTTTCTTTCTTCTTTCTTACTTCTTTCTTTCTTCTTTCTTACTTCTTTCTTACTTCTTTCTACTTTCTTTCTTACTTCTTTCTTACGTCTTTCTTAGTTCTTTCTTTCTTCTTTCTTACTTCTTTCTTCTTTCTTTCTTCTCTCTTTCTTCTCTCTTTCTTCTTTCTTTCTTCTTTCTTTCTTCTTTCTTTCTTTCTTACTTCTTTCTTACTTCTTTCTTGCTTCTTTCTTTCTTTCTTCTTGCTTTCTTCTTTCTTCCTTATTTCTAAATACTTTCTTACTTCTTTCTTCCTTACTTCTTTCTTACTTATTTCTTACTTCTTTCTTACTTCTTTCTTACTTCATTTTAACTTCTTTATTACTTCTTTCTTACTTCTTTCTTATTTCTTTCTTTCTTACTTCTTTCTTCCTTCTTTCGTACTTCTTTCTTACTTCTTTATTACTTCTTTCTTTCTTCTTTCTTACTTCTTTAATACTTCTTTCTTACGTCTTTCTTACTTCTTTATTACTTCTTTATTACTTCTTTCTTACTTCTTTCTTACTTCTTTCTTTCTTCTTTCTTACTTCTTTCTTTCTTACATCTTTCTTACTTCTTTCTTCTTTCTTACTTCTCTCTTCATTCCTTCTTACTTCTTTCTTACTTCTTTCTTACTTCTTTCTTTCTTACTTCTTTCTTACTTATTTCTTACTTCTTTCTTACTTCTTTCTTCTTCCTTTCTTACTTCTTTCTAACTTCTCTCTTACTTCTTTCTTACTTCTTTCTTACTTCTTTCTTACTTCTTTATTTCTTCTTTCTTACTTCTTTCTTTCTTCTTTCTTTCTTCTTTCTTTCTGCTTTCTTTCTTACTTCTTTCTTACTTCTTTCTAACTTCTTTCTTTCTTCTTTGTTTCTTCTTTCTTACTTCTTTCTTACTTCTTTCTTCATTCCTTCTTACTTCTTTCTTACTTCTTTCTTACTTCTTTCTTATTTCTTTCTAACTTCTTTCTTACTTCTTTCTTTCTTCTTTCATTCTTCTCTCTTTCTTCTCTCTTTCTTCTTTCTTTCTTCTTTCTTTCTTCTTTCTTTCTTATTTCTTTCTTACTTCCTTCTTATTTCTCTCTTTCTTTCTTCTTTCTTACTTCTTTCTTTCTTCTTTCTTACTTCTTTCTAACTTCTTTTTTCTTCTTTCTTTCTTCTTTCTTTCTTCTTTCTTTCTTACTTCTTTCTTACTTCTTTCTTACTTCTTTCTTACTTCTTTCTTTCTTCTTTCTTACTTCTTTCTTTCTTCTTTCTTACTTCTTTCTTACTTCTTTCTACTTTCTTTCTTACTTCTTTCTTACGTCTTTCTTAGTTCTTTCTTTCTTCTTTCTTACTTCTTTCTTCTTTCTTTCTTCTCTCTTTCTTCTCTCTTTCTTCTTTCTTTCTTCTTTCTTTCTTCTTTCTTTCTTTCTTACTTCTTTCTTACTTCTTTCTTGCTTCTTTCTTTCTTTCTTCTTGCTTTCTTCTTTCTTCCTTATTTCTAAATACTTTCTTACTTCTTTCTTCCTTACTTCTTTCTTACTTATTTCTTACTTCTTTCTTACTTCTTTCTTACTTCATTTTAACTTCTTTATTACTTCTTTCTTACTTCTTTCTTACTTCTTTCTTTCTTACTTCTTTCTTCCTTCTTTCGTACTTCTTTCTTACTTCTTTATTACTTCTTTCTTTCTTCTTTCTTACTTCTTTAATACTTCTTTCTTACGTCTTTCTTACTTCTTTATTACTTCTTTATTACTTCTTTCTTACTTCTTTCTTACTTCTTTCTTTCTTCTTTCTTACTTCTTTCTTTCTTACATCTTTCTTACTTCTTTCTTCTTTCTTACTTCTCTCTTCATTCCTTCTTACTTCTTTCTTACTTCTTTCTTACTTCTTTCTTTCTTACTTCTTTCTTACTTATTTCTTACTTCTTTCTTACTTCTTTCTTCTTCCTTTCTTACTTCTTTCTAACTTCTCTCTTACTTCTTTCTTTCTTCTTTCTTACTTCTTTTTAACTTCTTTATTACTTCTTTCTTACTTCTTTCTTTCTTCTTTCTTTCTTACTTCTTTCTTCCTTCTTTCGTACTTCTTTCTTACTTCTTTAATACTTCTTTCTTACGTCTTTCTTACTTCTTTATTACTTCTATCTTACTTCTTTCTTACTTCTTTCTTTCTTCTTTCTTACTTCTTTCATTCTTACATCTTTCTTACTTCTTTCTTACTTCTTTCTTACTTCTTTCTTACTTCTTTCTTACTTCTTTCTTCTTTCTTTCTTACTTCTTTCTTACTTCTTTCTTTCTTCTTTCCTACTTCTTTCTTTCTTCTTTCTTACTTCTTTCTTACTTCTTTCTTACTTCTTTCTTCTTTCTTTCTTACTTCTTTCTTCTTTCTTTCTTACTTCTTTCTTACTTCTTTCTTTCTTCTTTCCTACTTCTTTCTTTCTTCTTTCTTACTTCTTTCTTACTTCTTTCTAACTTCTTTCTTTCTTACTTCTTTCTTACTTCTTTCTTACTTCTTTCTTTCTTCTTTCTTACTTCTTTCTTACTTCTCTCTTCATTCCTTCTTACTTCTTTCTTACTTCTTTCTTACTTCTTTCTTACTTCTTTCTTCTTTCTTTCTTACTTCTTTCTTACTTCTTTCTTCTTTCTTTCTTACTTCTTTCTTACTTCTTTCTTACTTCTTTCTTACTTCTTTCTTTCTTCTTTCTTACTTCTTTCTTACTTCTTTCTAACTTCTTTCTTTCTTCTTTCTTTCTTCTTTCTTTCTTACTTCTTTCTTACTTCTTTCTTACTTCTTTCTTACTTCTTTCTTTCTTACTTCTTTCGTACTTCTTTCGTACTTCTTTCTTACTTCTTTCTTACTTCTTTCTTACTTCTTTCTGACTTCTTTCTTTCTTCTTTCTTTCTTCTTTCTTCTTTCTTTCTTCTTTGTTTCTTACTTCTTTCTTACTTCTTTCTTACTTCTATCTTAATTCTTTCTTCTTTCTTACTTCTTTCTTACTTCTTTCTTACTTCTTTCGTACTTCTTTCTTACTTCTTTCTTACTTCTTTCTTACTTCTTTCTTACTTCTTTCTTACTTCTTTCTAACTTCTTTCTTACTTCTTTCTTTCTTTCTTCTTTCCTACTTCTTTCTTACTTCTTTCTTCTTTCTTCTTTCTTTCTTCTTTTTTACTTCTTTCTTACTTCTTTCTTACTTCTTTCTAACTACTTTTTTCTTCTTTCTTACTTCTTTCTTACTTCTTTCTTACTTCTTTCTTCTTTCTTTCTTAATTCTTTCTTACTTCTTTCTTACTTCTTTCTTACTTCTTTCTTTCTTCTTTCATTCTTCTCTCTTCCTTCTCTCTTTCTTCTTTCTTTCTTCTTTCTCTCTTCTTTCTTTCTTACTTCTTTCTTACTTCTTTCTTACTTCTCTCTTTCTTTCTTCTTGCTTTCTTCTTTCTTTCTTATTTCTAAATTCTTTCTACCTTCTTTCTAACTTCTTTCTTATTTCTTTCTTACTTCTATCTTTCTTACTTCTTTCGTACTTCTTTCTTACTTCTTTCTTACTTCTTTCTTACTTATTTCTTCCTTCTCTCTTTCTTTCTTCTTGCTTTCTTCTTTCTTTCTTATTTCTAAAGTCTTTCTAACTTCTTTCTAACTTCTTTCTTACTTCTTTCTTACTTCTTTCTTTCTTACTTCTTTCGTACTTCTTTCTTACTTCTTTCTTACTTCTTTCTTACTTCTTTCTTCCTTCTTTCTTCTTTCTTTCTTACTTCTTTCTTACTTCTTTCTTACTTCTTTCTTACTTCTTTCTTTCTTCTTTCTTACTTCTTTCTTACTTCTTTCTTACTTCTTCTTTCTTTCTTAATTCTTTCTTACTTCTTTCTTACTTCTTTCTTACTTCTTTCTTCTTTCTTTCTTCTTTCTTACTTCTTTCTTTCTTCTTTCTTACTTCTTTCTTACTTCTTTCTTACTTCTTTCTAACTACTTTTTTCTTCTTTCTTACTTCTTTCTTACTTCCTTCTAACTTCTTTTTTTCTTCTTTCTTACTTCTTTCTTACTTCTATCTTACTTCTTTCTTACTTCTTTCTTACTTCTTTCTTTCTTACTTCTTTCGTACTTCTTTCGTACTTCTTTCTTACTTCTTTCTTACTTCTTTCTTACTTCTTTCTTCTTTCTTTCTTACTTCTTTCTTACTTCTTTCTTCTTTCTTTCTTAATTCTTTCTTACTTCTTTCTTACTTCTTTCTTACTTCTTTCTTTCTTCTTTCTTCTCTCTTTCTTCTCTCTTTCTTCTCTCTTTCTTCTTTCTTTCTTCTTTCTTTCTGCTTTCTTTCTTACTTCTTTCTTACTTCTTTCTTACTTCTCTCTTCATTCCTTCTTACTTCTTTCTTACTTCTTTCTTACTTCTTTCTTCTTTCTTTCTTACTTCTTTCTTACTTCTTTCTTTCTTCTTTCCTACTTCTTTCTTTCTTCTTTCTTACTTCTTTCTTACTTCTTTCTTACTTCTTTCTTCTTTCTTTCTTACTTCTTTCTTACTTCTTTCTTACTTCTTTCTTTCTTCTTTCTTACTTCTTTCATACTTCTTTCTTACTTCTTTCTTACTTCTTTCTTACTTCTTTCTAACTTCTTTCTTTCTTCTTTCTTTCTTCTTTCTTTCTTACTTCTTTCTTACTTCTTTCTTACTTCTTTCTTTCTTACTTCTTTCTTACTTCTTTCTTACTTCTTTCTTACTTCTTTCTTACTTCTTTCTAACTTCTTTCTTACTTCTTTCTTACATCTTTCTTACTTCTTTCTTTCTTACTTCTTTCTTACTTCTTTCGTACTTCTTTCTTACTTCTTTCTTACTTCTTTCTTACTTCTTTCTTACTTCTTTCTTACTTCTTTCTTACTTCTTTCTAACTTCTTCTTTCTTCTTTCTTTCTTCTTGCTTTCTTCTTTCTTTCTTACTTCTTTCTTACTTCTTTCTTACTTCTTTCTAACTTCTTTCTTACTTCTTTCTTACTTCTTTCTTACTTCTTTCTAACTTCTTTCTTTCTTCTTTGTTTCTTCTTTCTTACTTCTTTCTTACTTCTTTCTTCATTCCTTCTTACTTCTTTCTTACTTCTTTCTTACTTTTCTTACTTCTTTCTTCATTCCTTCTTACTTCTTTCTTTCTTCTTTCCTACTTCTTTCTTACTTCTTTCTTCTTTCTTACTTCTTTCTTTCTTCTTTTTTACTTCTTTCCTACTTCTTTCTTACTTCTTTCTAACTACTTTTTTCTTCTTTCTTACTTCTTTCTTACTTCTTTCTTACTTCTTTCTTCTTTCTTTCTTAATTCTTTCTTACTTCTTTCTTACTTCTTTCTTACTTCTTTCTTTCTTCTTTCATTCTTCTCTCTTCCTTCTCTCTTTCTTCTTTCTTTCTTCTTTCTCTCTTCTTTCTTTCTTACTTCTTTCTTACTTCTTTCTTACTTCTCTCTTTCTTTCTTCTTGCTTTCTTCTTTCTTTCTTATTTCTAAATTCTTTCTAACTTCTTTCTAACTTCTTTCTTATTTCTTTCTTACTTCTATCTTTCTTACTTCTTTCGTACTTCTTTCTTACTTCTTTCTTACTTATTTCTTCCTTCTCTCTTTCTTTCTTCTTGCTTTCTTCTTTCTTTCTTATTTCTAAATTCTTTCTAACTTCTTTCTAACTTCTTTCTTATTTCTTTCTTACTTCTTTCTTTCTTACTTCTTTCGTACTTCTTTCTTACTTCTTTCTTACTTCTTTCTTACTTCTTTCTTCCTTCTTTCTTCTTTCTTTCTTACTTCTTTCTTACTTCTTTCTTACTTCTTTCTTACTTCTTTCTTTCTTCTTTCTTACTTCTTTCTTACTTCTTTCTTACTTCTTTCTTCTTTCTTTCTCCTTTCTTACTTCTTTCTTTCTTCTTTCTTACTTCTTTTTACTTCTTTCTTACTTCTTTCTAACTACTTTTTTCTTCTTTCTTACTTCTTTCTTACTTCTTTCTAACTTCTTTTTTTCTTCTTTCTTACTTCTTTCTTACTTCTATCTTACTTCTTTCTTACTTCTTTCTTACTTCTTTCTTTCTTACTTATTTCGTACTTCTTTCGTACTTCTTTCTTACTTCTTTCTTACTTCTTTCTTACTTCTTTCTTCTTTCTTTCTTACTTCTTTCTTACTTCTTTCTTCTTTCTTTCTTAATTCTTTCTTACTTCTTTCTTACTTCTTTCTTACTTCTTTCTTTCTTCTTTCTTCTCTTTTTCTTCTCTCTTTCTTCTCTCTTTCTTCTTTCTTTCTTCTTTCTTTCTGCTTTCTTTCTTACTTCTTTCTTACTTCTTTCTTACTTCTTTCTTACTTCTTTCTTCTTTCTTTCTTACTTCTTTCTAACTTCTTTCTTGCTTCTTTCTTACTTCTTTCTTACTTCTTTTAACTTCTTTCTTACTTCTTTCTTACTTCTTTCTTTCTTACTTCTTTCTTACTTCTTTCTTACTTCTTTCTTACTTCTTTCTTACTTCTTTCTAACTTCTTTCTTTCTTCTTTGTTTCTTCTTTCTTACTTCTTTCTTCTTTCTTCATTCCTTCTTACTTCTTTCTTACTTCTTTCTTACTTCTTTCTTACTTCTTTCTCACTTCTTTCTTACTTCTTTCTTTCTTCTTTCATTCTTCTCTCTTTCTTCTTTCTTTCTTCTTTCTTTCTTATTTCTTTCTTACTTCCTTCTTATTTCTCTCTTTCTTTCTTCTTTCTTACTTCTTTCTTTCTTCTTTCTTACTTCATTATAACTTCTTTTTTCTTCTTTCTTTCTTCTTTCTTTCTTCTTTCTTTCTTACTTCTTTCTAACTTCTTTCTTTCTTCTTTGTTTCTACTTTCTTACTTTTTTCTTACTTCTTTCTCCATTCCTTCTTACTTCTTTCTTACTTCTTTCTTACTTCTTTCTTACTTCTTTCTAACTTCTTTCTGACTTCTTTCTTTCTTCTTTCATTCTTCTCTCTTTCTTCTCTCTTTCTTCTTTCTTTCTTCTTTCTTTCTTCTTTCTTTCTTATTTCTTTCTTACTTCCTTCTTATTTCTCTCTTTCTTTCTTCTTGCTTTCTTCTTTCTTTCTTATTTCTAAATTCTTTCTAACTTCTTTCTGACTTCTTTCTTATTTCTTTCTTACTTCTTTCTTTCTTACTTCTTTCGTACTTCTTTCTTACTTCTTTCTTACTTCTTTCTTACTTCTTTCTTCCTTCTTTCTTCTTTCTTTCTTCTTTCTTACTTCTTTCTTACTTCTTTCTTACTTCTTTCTTACTTCTTTCTTTCTTCTTTCTTACTTCTTTCTTACTTCTTTCTTTCCTCTTTCTTACTTCCTTCTAACTTCTTTCTTACTTCTTTCTAACTTCTTTTTTCTTCTTTCTTTCTTCTTTCTTTCTTCTTTCTTTCTTACTTCTTTCTTACTTCTTTCTTACTTCTTTCTTTCTTACTTCTTTCGTACTTCTTTCGTACTTCTTTCTTACTTCTTTTTTGCTTCTTTCTTTCTTCTTTCTTCTTTCTTTCTTACTTCTTTCTTACTTCTTTCTTACTTCTTTCTTTCTTCTTTCTTTCTTCTCTCTTCTCTCTTTCTTCTTTCTTTCTTCTCTCTTTCTTCTTTCTTTCTTACTTCTTTCTTCTTTCTTTCTTACTTCTTTCTTCTTTCTTTCTTACTTCTTTCTTACTTCTTTCTTACTTCTTTCTTTCTTTCTTCTTGCTTTCTTCTTTCTTTCTTATTTCTAAATTCTTTCTAACTTCTTTCTAACTTCTTTCTTATTTCTTTCTTACTTCTCTCATTCTTACTTCTTTCTTACTTCTTTCCAACTTCTTTCTTACTTTTTTCTTAGTTCTTTCTAACTTCTTTCTTTCTTCTTTCTTTCTTCTTTCTTTCTTACTTCTTTCTTACTTCTTTCTTACTTCTTTCTTTCTTACTTCTTTCTTACTTCTTTCTAACTACTTTCTTATTTCTTTCTTACTTCTTTCTTACTTCTTTCTAACTTCTTTCTTTCTTCTTTCTTTCTTCTTTCTTTCTTCTTTCTTTCTTACTTCTTTCTTACTTCTTTCTTACTTCTTTCTTTCTTCTTTCTTACTTCTTTCTTTATTCTTTCTTACTTCTTTCTTACTTCTTTCTTTCTTACTTCTTTCTTACTTCTTTCTTATTTCTTTCTTACTTCTTTCTTACTTCTTTCTTCTTTCGTACTTCTTTCTTACTTCTTTCTTACTTCTTTCTTACTTCTTTCTTACTTCTTTCTTACTTCTTTCTTCATTCCTTAATTCTTTCTTACTTCTTTCTTACTTCTTTCTTACTTCTTTCTTACTTCCTTCTTCTTTTTTTCTTACTTCTTTCTTACTTCTTTCTTACTTCTTTCTTACTTCTTTCTTACTTCTTTCTTTCTTCTTTCTTTCTTACTTTCTTACTTCTTTCTAACTTCTTTCTTTCTTCTTTCTTTCTTCTTTCTTTCTTACTTCTTTCTTACTTCTTTCTTCTTTCTTACGTCTTTCTTACTTCTTTCTTACTTCTTTCTTTCTTCTTTCTTAGTTTTCTTTCTTCTTTCTTACTTCTTTCTTGCTTCTTTCTTCTTTCTTTCTTACTTCATTCTTACGTATTTCTTTCTTTCTTCTTGCTTTCTTCTTTCTTTCTTACTTCTTTCTTACTTCTTTCGTACTTCTTTCTTACTTCTTTCTTACTTCTTTCTCTATTCTTTCTTACTTCTTTCTTACGTCTTTCGTACTTCTTTCTTACTTCTTTCTTACTTCTTTCTTACTTCTTTCTTACTTCTTTCTTACTTCTTTCTTACTTCTTTCTTACTTCTTTCTAACTTCTTCTTTCTTCTTTCTTTCTTCTTGCTTTCTTCTTTCTTTCTTACTTCTTTCTTACTTCTTTCTTACTTCTTTCTAACTTCTTTCTTACTTCTTTCTTACTTCTTTCTTACTTCTTTCTAACTTCTTTCTTTCTTCTTTGTTTCTTCTTTCTTACTTCTTTCGTACTTCTTTCTTCATTCCTTCTTACTTCTTTCTTACTTCTTTCTTTCTTACTTCTTTCGTACTTCTTTCTTACTTCTTTCTTACTTCTTTCTTACTTCTTTCTTCCTTCTTTCTTCTTTCTTTCTTACTTCTTTCTTACTTCTTTCTTACTTCTTTCTTACTACTTTCTTACTTCTTTCTTCCTTCTTTCTTACTTCTTTCTTACTTCTTTCTTACTTCTTTCTTCATTCCTTCTTACTTCTTTCTTTCTTCTTTCCTAATTCTTTCTTACTTCTTTCTTCTTTCTTCTTTCTTACTTCTTTCTTTCTTCTTTTTTACTTCTTTCTTACTTCTTTCTTACTTCTTTCTAACTAATTTTTTCTTCTTTCTTACTTCTTTCTTACTTCTTTCTTCTTTCTTTCTTAATTCTTTCTTACTTCTTTCTTACTTCTTTCTTTCTTCTTTCTTACTTCTTTCTTTCTTCTCTCTTACTTATTTCTTACGTCTTTCTTACTTCTTTCTAACTACTTTTTTCTTCTTTCTTACTTCTTTCTTACTTCTTTCTAACTTCGTTTTTTCTTCTTTCTTACTTCTTTCTTTCTTCTTTATATCTTACTTCTTTCGTACTTCTTTCGTACTTCTTTCTTACTTCTTTCTTACTTCTTTATTACTTCTTTCTTCTTTCTTTCTTACTTCTTTCTTACTTCTTTCTTCTTTCTTTCTTACTTCTTTCTTACTTCTTTCTTACTTCTTTCTTACTTCTTTCTTTCTTCTTTCTTGTCTCTTTCTTCTCTCTTTCTTCTCTCTTTCTTCTTTCTTTCTTCTTTCTTTCTGCTTTCTTTCTTACTTCTTTCTTACTTCTTTCTTACTTCTTTCTTACTTCTTTATTCTTTCTTTCTTACTTCTTTCTAACTTCTTTCTTACTTCTTTCTTACTTCTTTCTTACTTCTTTTTAACTTCTTTCTTACTTCTATCTTACTTCTTTCTTACTTCTTTCTTTCTTACTTCTTTCTTCCTTCTTTCGTACTTCTTTCTTACTTCTTTCTTACTTCTTTCTTACTTCTTTAAAACTTCTTTCTTACTTCTTTCTTCTTTCTTTCTTACTTCTTTCTTAGTTCCTTCTTACTTCTTTCTTGCTTCTTTCTTACTTCTTTCTAACTTCTTTCTTTCTTCTTTGTTTCTTCTTTCTTACTTCTTTCTTTCTTCTTTCTTCATTCCTTCTTACTTCTTTCTAACTTCTTTCTTACTTCTTTCTTTCTTCTTTCATTCTTCTCTCTTTCTTCTCTCTTTCTTCTTTCTTTCTTCTTTCTTTATTCTTTCTTTCTTATTCCTTTCTTACTTCCTTCTTATTTCACTTTTTCTTTCTTCTTGCTTTCTTCTTTCTATCTTATTTCTAAATTCTTTCTAACTTCTTTCTAACTTCTTTCTTACTTCTTTCTTACTTCTTTCTAACTACTTTTTTCTTCTTTCTTACTTCTTTCTTACTTCTTTCTAACTTCATTTTTTCTTCTTTCTTACTTCTTTCTTACTTCTATCTTACTTCTTTCTTACTTCTTTCTTACTTCTTTCTTTCTTACTTCTTTCGTACTTCTTTCGTACTTCTTTCTTACTTCTTTCTTACTTCTTTCTTTCTTCTTTCTTACTTCTTTCTTACTTCTTTCTTCATTCCTTCTTACTTCTTTCTTTCTTCTTTCCTACTTCTTTCTTACTTCTTTCTTCTTTCTTCTTTCTTACTTCTTTTGTACTTCTTTCGTACTTCTTTCTTACTTCTTTCTTACTTCTTTCTTACGTCTTTCTTCTTTCTTTCTTACTTCTTTCTTACTTCTTTCTTCTTTCTTTCTTAATTCTTTCTTACTTCTTTCTTACTTCTTTCTTACTTCTTTCTTTCTTCTTTCTTGTCTCTTTATTCTCTCTTTCTTCTCTCTTTCTTCTTTCTTTCTTCTTTCTTTCTGCTTTCTTTCTTACTTCTTTCTTACTTCTTTCTTACTTCTTTCTTCTTTCTTTCTTACTTCTTTCTAACTTCTTTCTTACTTCTTTCTTACTTCTTTCTTACTTCTTTTTAACTTCTTTCTTACTTCTTTCTTACTTCTTTCTTACTTCTTTCTTTCTTACTTCTTTCTTCCTTCTTTCGTACTTCTTTCTTACTTCTTTCTTACTTCTTTCTTACTTCTTTAAAACTTCTTTCTTACTTCTTTCTTCTTTCTTTCTTACTTATTTCTTACTTCTTTCTTACTTCTTTCTTACTTCTTTCTTACTTCTTTCTTACTTCTTTCTAACTTCTTTCTTTCTTCTTTGTTTCTTCTTTCTTACTTCTTTCTTTCTTCTTTCTTCATTCCTTCTTACTTCTTTCTTACTTCTTTCTTACTTCTTTCTTTCTTCTTTCATTCTTCTCTCTTTCTTCTCTCTTTCTTCTTTCTTTCTTCTTTCTTTCATCTTTCTTATTCCTTTCTTACTTCCTTCTTATTTCACTTTTTCTTTCTTCTTGCTTTCTTCTTTCTTTCTTATTTCTAAATTCTTTCTAACTTCTTTCTAACTTCTTTCTTAATTCTTTCTTACTTCTTTCTTTCTTACTTCTTTCGTACTTCTTTCTTTCTTACTTCTTTCTAACTTCTTTCTTACTTCTTTCTTACTTCTTTCTTACTTCTTTCTTTCTTCTTTCTTACTTCTTTCTTTCTTCTTTCTTACTTCTTTCTTTCTTCTTTCTTAGATCTTTCTAACTTCTTTCTTACTTCTTTCTAACTTCTTTTTTCTTCTTTCTTTTTCTTTCTTTCTTCTTTCTTTCTTACTTCTTTCTTACTTCTTTCTTACTTCTTTCTTTCTTACTTCTTTCGTACTTCTTTCGTACTTCTTTCTTACTTCTTTCTTACTTCTTTTTTACTTCTTACTTACTTCTTTCTTCTTTCTTTCTTACTTCTTTCTTCTTTCTTTCTTACTTCTTTCCTACTTCTTTCTTACATCTTTCTTTCTTCTTTCTTACTTCTTTCTTTCTTATTTCTTTCTTACTTCTTTCTTACTTCTTTCTTATTTCCTACTTCTTTCTTACTTCTTTCTTACTTCTTTCTTCTTTCGTACTTCTTTCTTACTTCTTTCTTACTTCTTTCTTACTTCTTTCTTTCTTCTTTCTTCATTCCTTCTTAATTCTTTCTTACTTCTTTCTTACTTCTTTCTTACTTCTTTCTTACTTCTTTCTTACTTCCTTCTTCTTTTTTTCTTACTTCTTTCTTACTTCTTTCGTACTTCTTTCTTACTTCTTTCTTACTTCTTTCTTACTTCTTTCTTTCTTCTTTCTTACTTCTTTCTTTCTTCTTTCTTTCTTCTTTCTTTCTGCTTTCTTTCTTACTTCTTTCTTACTTCTTTCTAACTTCTTTCTTTCTTCTTTGTTTCTTCTTTCTTACTTCTTTCTTACTTCTTTCTTCATTCCTTCTTACTTCTTTCTTACTTCTTTCTTACTTCTTTCTTATTTCTTTCTAACTTCTTTCTTACTTCTTTCTTTCTTCTTTCATTCTTCTCTCTTTCTTCTCTCTTTCTTCTTTCTTTCTTCTTTCTTTCTTCTTTTTTCTTATTTCTTTCTTACTTCCTTCTTATTTCTCTCTTTCTTTCTTCTTTCTTACTTCTTTCTTTCTTCTTTCTTACTTCTTTCTAACTTCTTTTTTCTTCTTTCTTTCTTCTTTCTTTCTTCTTTCTTTCTTACTTCTTTCTTACTTCTTTCTTACTTCTTTCTTACTTCTTTCTTTCTTCTTTCTTACTTCTTTCTTTCTTCTTTCTTACTTCTTTCTTACTTCTTTCTACTTTCTTTCTTACTTCTTTCTTACGTCTTTCTTAGTTCTTTCTTTCTTCTTTCTTACTTCTTTCTTCTTTCTTTCTTCTCTCTTTCTTCTCTCTTTCTTCTTTCTTTCTTCTTTCTTTCTTCTTTCTTTCTTTCTTACTTCTTTCTTACTTCTTTCTTGCTTCTTTCTTTCTTTCTTCTTGCTTTCTTCTTTCTTCCTTATTTCTAAATACTTTCTTACTTCTTTCTTCCTTACTTCTTTCTTACTTATTTCTTACTTCTTTCTTACTTCTTTCTTACTTCATTTTAACTTCTTTATTACTTCTTTCTTACTTCTTTCTTACTTCTTTCTTTCTTACTTCTTTCTTCCTTCTTTCGTACTTCTTTCTTACTTCTTTATTACTTCTTTCTTTCTTCTTTCTTACTTCTTTAATACTTCTTTCTTACGTCTTTCTTACTTCTTTATTACTTCTTTATTACTTCTTTCTTACTTCTTTCTTACTTCTTTCTTTCTTCTTTCTTACTTCTTTCTTTCTTACATCTTTCTTACTTCTTTCTTCTTTCTTACTTCTCTCTTCATTCCTTCTTACTTCTTTCTTACTTCTTTCTTACTTCTTTCTTTCTTACTTCTTTCTTACTTATTTCTTACTTCTTTCTTACTTCTTTCTTCTTCCTTTCTTACTTCTTTCTAACTTCTCTCTTACTTCTTTCTTACTTCTTTCTTACTTCTTTCTTACTTCTTTCTTTCTTCTTTCTTACTTCTTTCTTTCTTCTTTCTTTCTTCTTTCTTTCTGCTTTCTTTCTTACTTCTTTCTTACTTCTTTCTAACTTCTTTCTTTCTTCTTTGTTTCTTCTTTCTTACTTCTTTCTTACTTCTTTCTTCATTCCTTCTTACTTCTTTCTTACTTCTTTCTTACTTCTTTCTTATTTCTTTCTAACTTCTTTCTTACTTCTTTCTTTCTTCTTTCATTCTTCTCTCTTTCTTCTCTCTTTCTTCTTTCTTTCTTCTTTCTTTCTTCTTTCTTTCTTATTTCTTTCTTACTTCCTTCTTATTTCTCTCTTTCTTTCTTCTTTCTTACTTCTTTCTTTCTTCTTTCTTACTTCTTTCTAACTTCTTTTTTCTTCTTTCTTTCTTCTTTCTTTCTTCTTTCTTTCTTACTTCTTTCTTACTTCTTTCTTACTTCTTTCTTACTTCTTTCTTTCTTCTTTCTTACTTCTTTCTTTCTTCTTTCTTACTTCTTTCTTACTTCTTTCTACTTTCTTTCTTACTTCTTTCTTACGTCTTTCTTAGTTCTTTCTTTCTTCTTTCTTACTTCTTTCTTCTTTCTTTCTTCTCTCTTTCTTCTCTCTTTCTTCTTTCTTTCTTCTTTCTTTCTTCTTTCTTTCTTTCTTACTTCTTTCTTACTTCTTTCTTGCTTCTTTCTTTCTTTCTTCTTGCTTTCTTCTTTCTTCCTTATTTCTAAATACTTTCTTACTTCTTTCTTCCTTACTTCTTTCTTACTTATTTCTTACTTCTTTCTTACTTCTTTCTTACTTCATTTTAACTTCTTTATTACTTCTTTCTTACTTCTTTCTTACTTCTTTCTTTCTTACTTCTTTCTTCCTTCTTTCGTACTTCTTTCTTACTTCTTTATTACTTCTTTCTTTCTTCTTTCTTACTTCTTTAATACTTCTTTCTTACGTCTTTCTTACTTCTTTATTACTTCTTTATTACTTCTTTCTTACTTCTTTCTTACTTCTTTCTTTCTTCTTTCTTACTTCTTTCTTTCTTACATCTTTCTTACTTCTTTCTTCTTTCTTACTTCTCTCTTCATTCCTTCTTACTTCTTTCTTACTTCTTTCTTACTTCTTTCTTTCTTACTTCTTTCTTACTTATTTCTTACTTCTTTCTTACTTCTTTCTTCTTCCTTTCTTACTTCTTTCTAACTTCTCTCTTACTTCTTTCTTACTTCTTTCTTACTTCTTTTTAACTTCTTTATTACTTCTTTCTTACTTCTTTCTTTCTTCTTTCTTTCTTACTTCTTTCTTCCTTCTTTCGTACTTCTTTCTTACTTCTTTAATACTTCTTTCTTACGTCTTTCTTACTTCTTTATTACTTCTATCTTACTTCTTTCTTACTTCTTTCTTTCTTCTTTCTTACTTCTTTCATTCTTACATCTTTCTTACTTCTTTCTTACTTCTTTCTTACTTCTTTCTTACTTCTTTCTTACTTCTTTCTTCTTTCTTTCTTACTTCTTTCTTACTTCTTTCTTTCTTCTTTCCTACTTCTTTCTTTCTTCTTTCTTACTTCTTTCTTACTTCTTTCTTACTTCTTTCTTCTTTCTTTCTTACTTCTTTCTTCTTTCTTTCTTACTTCTTTCTTACTTCTTTCTTTCTTCTTTCCTACTTCTTTCTTTCTTCTTTCTTACTTCTTTCTTACTTCTTTCTAACTTCTTTCTTTCTTCTTTCTTTCTTCTTTCTTTCTTACTTCTTTCTTACTTCTTTCTTACTTCTTTCTTACTTCTCTCTTCATTCCTTCTTACTTCTTTCTTACTTCTTTCTTACTTCTTTCTTACTTCTTTCTTCTTTCTTTCTTACTTCTTTCTTACTTCTTTCTTCTTTCTTTCTTACTTCTTTCTTACTTCTTTCTTACTTCTTTCTTACTTCTTTCTTTCTTCTTTCTTACTTCTTTCTTACTTCTTTCTAACTTCTTTCTTTCTTCTTTCTTTCTTCTTTCTTTCTTACTTCTTTCTTACTTCTTTCTTACTTCTTTCTTACTTCTTTCTTTCTTACTTCTTTCGTACTTCTTTCGTACTTCTTTCTTACTTCTTTCTTACTTCTTTCTTACTTCTTTCTGACTTCTTTCTTTCTTCTTTCTTTCTTCTTTCTTCTTTCTTTCTTCTTTGTTTCTTACTTCTTTCTTACTTCTTTCTTACTTCTATCTTAATTCTTTCTTCTTTCTTACTTCTTTCTTACTTCTTTCTTACTTCTTTCGTACTTCTTTCTTACTTCTTTCTTACTTCTTTCTTACTTCTTTCTTACTTCTTTCTTACTTCTTTCTAACTTCTTTCTTACTTCTTTCTTTCTTTCTTCTTTCCTACTTCTTTCTTACTTCTTTCTTCTTTCTTCTTTCTTTCTTCTTTTTTACTTCTTTCTTACTTCTTTCTTACTTCTTTCTAACTACTTTTTTCTTCTTTCTTACTTCTTTCTTACTTCTTTCTTACTTCTTTCTTCTTTCTTTCTTAATTCTTTCTTACTTCTTTCTTACTTCTTTCTTACTTCTTTCTTTCTTCTTTCATTCTTCTCTCTTCCTTCTCTCTTTCTTCTTTCTTTCTTCTTTCTCTCTTCTTTCTTTCTTACTTCTTTCTTACTTCTTTCTTACTTCTCTCTTTCTTTCTTCTTGCTTTCTTCTTTCTTTCTTATTTCTAAATTCTTTCTACCTTCTTTCTAACTTCTTTCTTATTTCTTTCTTACTTCTATCTTTCTTACTTCTTTCGTACTTCTTTCTTACTTCTTTCTTACTTCTTTCTTACTTATTTCTTCCTTCTCTCTTTCTTTCTTCTTGCTTTCTTCTTTCTTTCTTATTTCTAAAGTCTTTCTAACTTCTTTCTAACTTCTTTCTTACTTCTTTCTTACTTCTTTCTTTCTTACTTCTTTCGTACTTCTTTCTTACTTCTTTCTTACTTCTTTCTTACTTCTTTCTTCCTTCTTTCTTCTTTCTTTCTTACTTCTTTCTTACTTCTTTCTTACTTCTTTCTTACTTCTTTCTTTCTTCTTTCTTACTTCTTTCTTACTTCTTTCTTACTTCTTCTTTCTTTCTTAATTCTTTCTTACTTCTTTCTTACTTCTTTCTTAATTCTTTCTTCTTTCTTTCTTCTTTCTTACTTCTTTCTTTCTTCTTTCTTACTTCTTTCTTACTTCTTTCTTACTTCTTTCTAACTACTTTTTTCTTCTTTCTTACTTCTTTCTTACTTCCTTCTAACTTCTTTTTTTCTTCTTTCTTACTTCTTTCTTACTTCTATCTTACTTCTTTCTTACTTCTTTCTTACTTCTTTCTTTCTTACTTCTTTCGTACTTCTTTCTTACTTCTTTCTTACTTCTTTCTTACTTCTTTCTTCTTTCTTTCTTACTTCTTTCTTACTTCTTTCTTCTTTCTTTCTTAATTCTTTCTTACTTCTTTCTTACTTCTTTCTTACTTCTTTCTTTCTTCTTTCTTCTCTCTTTCTTCTCTCTTTCTTCTCTCTTTCTTCTTTCTTTCTTCTTTCTTTCTGCTTTCTTTCTTACTTCTTTCTTACTTCTTTCTTACTTCTTTCTTACTTCTTTCTTCTTTCTTTCTTACTTCTTTCTAACTTCTTTCTTACTTCTTTCTTACTTCTTTCTTACTTCTTTTTAACTTCTTTCTTACTTCTTTCTTACTTCTTTCTTTCTTACTTCTTTCTTACTTCTTTCTTACTTCTTTCTTACTTCTTTCTTACTTCTTTCTTACTTCTTTCTAACTTCTTTCTTTCTTCTTTTTTTCTTCTTTCTTACTTCTTTCTTACTTCTTTCTTCATTCCTTCTTACTTCTTTCTAACTTCTTTCTTACTTATTTCTTACTTCTTTCTAACTTCTTTCTTACTTCTTTCTTTCTTCTTTCATTCTTCTCTCTTTCTTCTCTCTTTCTTCTTTCTTTCTTCTTTCTTTCTTCTTTCTTTCTTATTTCTTTCTTACTTCCTTCTTATTTCTCTCTTTCTTTCTTCTTTCTTACTTCTTTCTTTCTTCTTTCTTTCTTCTTTCTTTCTTACTTCTTTCTTACTTCTTTCTTACTTCTTTCTTACTTCTTTCTTTCTTCTTTCTTACTTCTTTCTTTCTTCTTTCTTACTTCTTTCTTACTTCTTTCTGCTTTCTTTCTTACTTCTTTCTTACGTCTTTCTTAGTTCTTTCTTTCTTCTTTCTTACTACTTTCTTCTTTCTTTCTTCTCTCTTTCTTCTCTCTTTCTTCTTTCTTTCTTCTTTCTTTCTTCTTTCTTTCTTTCTTACTTCTTTCTTACTTACTTCTTTCTTACTTATTTCTTACTTCTTTCTTACTTCTTTCTTCTTCCTTTCTTACTTCTTTCTAACTTCTTTCTTACTTCTTTCTTACTTCTTTCTTACTTCTTTTTAACTTCTTTATTACTTCTTTCTTACTTCTTTCTTACTTCTTTCTTTCTTACTTCTTTCTTCCTTCTTTCGTACTTCTTTCTTACTTCTTTAATACTTCTTTCTTACGTCTTTCTTACTTCTTTATTACTTCTTTATTACTTCTTTCTTACTTCTTTCTTACTTCTTTCTTTCTTCTTTCTTACTTCTTTCTTTCTTACATCTTTCTTACTTCTTTCTTACTTCTTTCTTACTTCTCTCTTCATTCCTTCTTACTTCTTTCTTACTTCTTTCTTACTTCTTTCTTACTTCTTTCTTCTTTCTTTCTTACTTCTTTCTTACTTCTTTCTTTCTTCTTTCCTACTTCTTTCTTTCTTCTTTCTTACTTCTTTCTTACTTCTTTCTTACTTCTTTCTTCTTTCTTTCTTACTTCTTTCTTACTTCTTTCTTACTTCTTTCTTTCTTCTTTCTTACTTCTTTCATACTTCTTTCTTACTTCTTTCTTACTTCTTTCTTACTTCTTTCTAACTTCTTTCTTTCTTCTTTCTTTCTTCTTTCTTTCTTACTTCTTTCTTACTTCTTTCTTACTTCTTTCTTTCTTACTTCTTTCTTACTTCTTTCTTACTTCTTTCTTACATCTTTCTTACTTCTTTCTTTCTTACTTCTTTCTTACTTCTTTCTTACTTCTTTCTTACTTCTTTCTTACTTCTTTCTTACTTCTTTCTTACTTCTTTCTAACTTCTTCTTTCTTCTTTCTTTCTTCTTGCTTTCTTCTTTCTTTCTTACTTCTTTCTTACTTCTTTCTTACTTCTTTCTAACTTCTTTCTTACTTCTTTCTTACTTCTTTCTTACTTCTTTCTAACTTCTTTCTTACTTCTTTCTTACTTCTTTCTTTCTTCTTTCTTACTTCTTTCTTTCTTACATCTTTCTTACTTCTTTCTTACTTCTTTCTTACTTCTCTCTTCATTCCTTCTTACTTCTTTCTTACTTCTTTCTTACTTCTTTCTTCTTTCTTTCTTACTTCTTTCTTACTTCTTTCTTTCTTCTTTCCTACTTCTTTCTTTCTTCTTTCTTACTTCTTTCTTACTTCTTTCTTACTTCTTTCTTCTTTCTTTCTTACTTCTTTCTTACTTCTTTCTTACTTCTTTCTTTCTTCTTTCTTACTTCTTTCATACTTCTTTCTTACTTCTTTCTTACTTCTTTCTTACTTCTTTCTAACTTCTTTCTTTCTTCTTTCTTTCTTCTTTCTTTCTTACTTCTTTCTTACTTCTTTCTTACTTCTTTCTTTCTTCTTTCTTACTTCTTTCATACTTCTTTCTTACTTCTTTCTTACTTCTTTCTTACTTCTTTCTAACTTCTTTCTTTCTTCTTTCTTTCTTCTTTCTTTCTTACTTCTTTCTAACTTCTTTCTTACTTCTTTCTTACATCTTTCTTACTTCTTTCTTTCTTACTTCTTTCTTACTTCTTTCGTACTTCTTTCTTACTTCTTTCTTACTTCTTTCTTACTTCTTTCTTACTTCTTTCTTACTTCTTTCTTACTTCTTTCTAACTTCTTCTTTCTTCTTTCTTTCTTCTTGCTTTCTTCTTTCTTTCTTACTTCTTTCTTACTTCTTTCTTACTTCTTTCTTACTTCTTTCTTACTTCTTTCTTATTTCTTTCTAACTTCTTTCTTTCTTCTTTGTTTCTTCTTTCTTACTTCTTTCTTACTTCTTTCTTCATTCCTTCTTACTTCTTTCTTACTTCTTTCTTACTTTTCTTACTTCTTTCTTCATTCCTTCTTACTTCTTTCTTTCTTCTTTCCTACTTCTTTCTTACTTCTTTCTTCTTTCTTACTTCTTTCTTTCTTCTTTTTTACTTCTTTCCTACTTCTTTCTTACTTCTTTCTAACTACTTTTTTCTTCTTTCTTACTTCTTTCTTACTTCTTTCTTACTTCTTTCTTCTTTCTTTCTTAATTCTTTCTTACTTCTTTCTTACTTCTTTCTTCCTTCTTTCTTTCTTCTTTCATTCTTCTCTCTTCCTTCTCTCTTTCTTCTTTCTTTCTTCTTTCTCTCTTCTTTCTTTCTTACTTCTTTCTTACTTCTTTCTTACTTCTCTCTTTCTTTCTTCTTGCTTTCTTCTTTCTTTCTTATTTCTAAATTCTTTCTAACTTCTTTCTAACTTCTTTCTTATTTCTTTCTTACTTCTATCTTTCTTACTTCTTTCGTACTTCTTTCTTACTTCTTTCTTACTTATTTCTTCCTTCTCTCTTTCTTTCTTCTTGCTTTCTTCTTTCTTTCTTATTTCTAAATTCTTTCTAACTTCTTTCTAACTTCTTTCTTATTTCTTTCTTACTTCTTTCTTTCTTACTTCTTTCGTACTTCTTTCTTACTTCTTTCTTACTTCTTTCTTACTTCTTTCTTCCTTCTTTCTTCTTTCTTTCTTCTTTCTTTCTTCTTTCTTTCTTACTTCTTTCTTACTTCTTTCTTTCTTCTTTCTTACTTCTTTCTTACTTCTTTCTTCTTTCTTTCTTCTTTCTTACTTCTTTCTTTCTTCTTTCTTACTTCTCTCTTACTTCTTTCTTACTTCTTTCTAACTACTTTTTTCTTCTTTCTTACTTCTTTCTTACTTCTTTCTCACTTCTTTTTTTCTTCTTTCTTACTTCTTTCTTACTTCTATCTTACTTCTTTCTTACTTCTTTCTTACTTCTTTCTTTCTTACTTCTTTCGTACTTCTTTCGTACTTCTTTCTTACTTCTTTCTTACTTCTTTCTTACTTCTTTCTTCTTTCTTTCTTACTTCTTTCTTACTTCTTTCTTCTTTCTTTCTTAATTCTTTCTTACTTCTTTCTTACTACTTTCTTACTTCTTTCTTTCTTCTTTCTTCTCTTTTTCTTCTCTCTTTCTTCTCTCTTTCTTCTTTCTTTCTTCTTTCTTTCTGCTTTCTTTCTTACTTCTTTCTTACTTCTTTCTTACTTCTTTCTTACTTCTTTCTTCTTTCTTTCTTACTTCTTTCTAACTTCTTTCTTACTTCTTTCTTACTTCTTTCTTACTTCTTTTTAACTTCTTTGTTACTTCTTTCTTACTTCTTTCTTTCTTACTTCTTTGTTACTTCTTTCTTACTTCTTTCTTACTTCTTTCTTACTTCTTTCTAACTTCTTTCTTTCTTCTTTGTTTCTTCTTTCTTACTTCTTTCTTCTTTCTTCATTCCTTCTTACTTCTTTCTTACTTCTTTCTTACTTCTTTCTTACTTCTTTCTCACTTCTTTCTTACTTCTTTCTTTCTTCTTTCATTCTTCTCTCTTTCTTCTCTCTTTCTTCTCTCTTTCTTCTTTCTTTCTTCTTTCTTTCTTATTTCTTTCTTACTTCCTTCTTATTTCTCTCTTTCTTTCTTCTTTCTTTCTTCTTTCTTTCTTACTTCTTTCTAACTTCTTTCTTTCTTCTTTGTTTCTACTTTCTTACTTTTTTCTTACTTCTTTCTCCATTCCTTCTTACTTCTTTCTTACTTCTTTCTTACTTCTTTCTTACTTCTTTCTAACTTCTTTCTGACTTCTTTCTTTCTTCTTTCATTCTTCTCTCTTTCTTCTCTCTTTCTTCTTTCTTTCTTCTTTCTTTCTTCTTTCTTTCTTATTTCTTTCTTACTTCCTTCTTATTTCTCTCTTTCTTTCTTCTTGCTTTCTTCTTTCTTTCTTATTTCTAAATTCTTTCTAACTTCTTTCTGACTTCTTTCTTATTTCTTTCTTACTTCTTTCTTTCTTACTTCTTTCGTACTTCTTTCTTACTTCTTTCTTACTTCTTTCTTACTTCTTTCTTCCTTCTTTCTTCTTTCTTTCTTCTTTCTTACTTCTTTCTTACTTCTTTCTTACTTCTTTCTTTCTTCTTTGTTACTTCTTTCTTTCTTCTTTCTTACTTCTTTCTTTCTTCTTTCTTACTTCCTTCTAACTTCTTTCTTACTTCTTTCTAACTTCTTTTTCTTCTTTCTTTCTTCTTTCTTTCTTCTTTCTTTCTTACTTCTTTCTTTCTTCTTTCTTACTTCTTTCTTTCTTACTTCTTTCTTCTTTCTTTCTTACTTCTTTCTTACTTCTTTCTTACTTCTTTCTTCTTTCGTACTTCTTTCTTACTTATTTCTTACTTCTTTCTTACTTCTTTCTTACTTCTTTCTTACTTCTTTCTTCATTCCTTAATTCTTTCTTACTTCTTTCTTACTTCTTTCTTACTTCTTTCTTACTTCCTTCTTCTTTTTTTCTTACTTCTTTCTTACTTCTTTCGTACTTCTTTCTTACTTCTTTCTTACTTCTTTCTTACTTCTTTCTTTCTTCTTTCTTTCTTACTTTCTTACTTCTTTCTAACTTCTTTCTTTCTTCTTTCTTTCTTCTTTCTTTCTTACTTCTTTCTTACTTCTTTCTTCTTTCTTACGTCTTTCTTACTTCTTTCTTACTTCTTTCTTTCTTCTTTCTTAGTTTTCTTTCTTCTTTCTTACTTCTTTCTTGCTTCTTTCTTCTTTCTTTCTTACTTCATTCTTACTTATTTCTTTCTTTCTTCTTGCTTTCTTCTTTCTTTCTTATTTCTAAATTCTTTCTAACTTCTTTCTAACTTCTTTCTAATTTCTTTCTTACTTCTTTCTTTCTTACTTCTTTCTTAATTATTTGTTACTTCTTTCTTACTACTTTCTTACTTCTTTCTTTCTTCTTTCTTTCTTCTTTCTTTCTTCTTTCTTTCTTCTTTCTTTCTTCTTTCTTTCTTACTTCTTTCTTACTTCATTCTTACTTCTTTCTTACTTCTTTCTTACTTCTTTCTTACTTCTTTCTTTATTCTTTTCTTACTTCTTTCTTTCTTCTTTCTTACTTCTTTTTTCTTACTTCTTTCTTACTTCTTTCTTCCTTCTTTCTTATTTCTTACTCCTTTCTTACTTCTTTCTTACTTCTTTCTTACTTCTTTCTAACTACTTTCTTACTTCTTTCTTACTTCTTTCTTTCTTCTTTCTAACTTCTTTCTTACTTCTTTCTTACTTTTTTCTTACTTCTTTCTTTCTTACTTCTTTCTTACTTCTTTCGTACTTCTTTCTTACTTCTTTCATACTTCTTTCTTACTTCTTACTTCATTCCTTCTTACTTCTTTCTTACTTCTTTCTTACTTCTTTCTTACTTCTTTACTTCTTTCATACTTCTTTCTTACTTCTTTCTTACTTCTTTCTTCTTTCTTTCTTACTTCTTTCTTACTTCTTTCTTACTTCTTTCTTACTTCTTTCTTACTTATTTCTTACTTCTTTCCTACTTCTTTCTTACTTCTTTCTTCTTTCTTTCTTCTTTCTTTCTTCTTTCTTTCTTACTTCTTTCTTACTTCTTTCGTACTTCTTTCTTACTTCTTTCTTACTTCTTTCTTTATTCTTTCTTACTTCTTTCTTACTTCTTTCGTTCTTCTTTCTTACTTCTTTCTTACTTCTTTCTTACTTCTTTCTTACTTCTTTCTTACTTCTTTCTTACTTCTTTCTTACTTCTTTCTAACTTCTTCTTCTTTCTTTCTTCTTGCTTTCTTCTTTCTTTCTTACTTCTTTCTTACTTCTTTCTTACTTCTTTCTAACTTCTTTCTTACTTCTTTCTTACTTCTTTCTTACTTCTTTCTAACTTCTTTCTTTCTTCTTTGTTTCTTCTTTCTTACTTCTTTCGCACTTCTTTCTTCATTCCTTCTTACTTCTTTCTTACTTCTTTCTTTCTTCTTTCATTCTTCTCTTTCTTCTCTCTTTCTTCTTTCTTTCTTCTTTCTCTCTTCTTTCTTTCTTACTTCTTTCTTTCTTCCTTCTTACTTCTCTCTTTCTTTCTTCTTGCTTTCTTCTTTCTTTCTTATTTCTAAATTCTTTCTAACTTCTTACTAACTTCTTTCTTATTTCTTTCTTACTTCTTTCTTTCTTACTTCTTTCGTACTTCTTTCTTACTTCTTTCTTACTTCTTGCTTACTTCTTTCTTCCTTCTTTCTTCTTTCTTTCTTACTTTTTTCTTACTTCTTTCTTACTTCTTTCTTACTTCTTTCTTCCTTCTTTCTTCCTTCTTTCTTACTTCTTTCTTACTTCTTTCTTACTTCTTTCTTCATTCCTTCTTACTTCTTTCTTTCTTCTTTCCTAATTCTTTCTTACGTCTTTCTTCTTTCTTCTTTCTTACTTCTTTCTTTCTTCTTTTTTACTTCTTTCTTACTTCTTTCTTACTTCTTTCTAACTACTTTTTTCTTCTTTCTTACTTCTTTCTTACTTCTTTCTTACTTCTTTCTTCTTTCTTTCTTAATTCTTTCTTACTTCTTTCTTACTTCTTTCTTTCTTCTTTCTTACTTCTTTCTTTCTTCTCTCTTACTTATTTCTTACGTCTTTCTTACTTCTTTCTAACTACTTTTTTCTTCTTTCTTACTTCTTTCTTACTTCTTTCTAACTTCGTTTTTTCTTCTTTCTTACTTCTTTCTTTCTTCTTTATATCTTACTTCTTTCGTACTTCTTTCGTACTTCTTTCTTACTTCTTTCTTACTTCTTTCTTACTTCTTTCTTCTTTCTTTCTTACTTCTTTCTTACTTCATTCTTCTTTCTTTCTTACTTCTTTCTTACTTCTTTCTTACTTCTTTCTTACTTCTTTCTTTCTTCTTTCTTGTCTCTTTCTTCTCTCTTTCTTCTCTCTTTCTTCTTTCTTTCTTCTTTCTTTCTGCTTTCTTTCTTACTTCTTTCTTACTTCTTTCTTACTTCTTTCTTACTTCTTTCTTCTTTCTTTCTTACTTCTTTCTAACTTCTTTCTTACTTCTTTCTAACTACTTTTTTCTTCTTTCTTACTTCTTTCTTACTTCTTTCTAACTTCTTTTTTTCTTCTTTCTTACTTCTTTCTTACTTCTATCTTACTTCTTTCTTACTTCTTTCTTACTTCTTTCTTTCTTACTTCTTTCGTACTTCTTTCGTACTTCTTTCTTACTTCTTTCTTACTTCTTTCTTTCTTCTTTCTTACTTCTTTCTTACTTCTTTCTTCATTCCTTCTTACTTCTTTCTTTCTTCTTTCCTACTTCTTTCTTACTTCTTTCTTCTTTCTTCTTTCTTACTTCTTTTGTACTTCTTTCGTACTTCTTTCTTACTTCTTTCTTACTTCTTTCTTACGTCTTTCTTCTTTCTTTCTTACTTCTTTCTTACTTCTTTCTTCTTTCTTTCTTACTTCTTTCTTACTTCTTTCTTACTTCTTTCTTACTTCTTTCTAACTTCTTTCTTTCTTCTTTGTTTCTTCTTTCTTACTTCTTTCTTTCTTCTTTCTTCATTCCTTCTTACTTCTTTCTAACTTCTTTCTTAGTTCTTTCTTTCTTCTTTCATTCTTCTCTCTTTCTTCTCTCTTTCTTCTTTCTTTCTTCTTTCTTTCATCTTTCTTTCTTATTCCTTTCTTACTTCCTTCTTATTTCACTTTTTCTTTCTTCTTGCTTTCTTCTTTCTTTCTTATTTCTAAATTCTTTCTAACTTCTTTCTAACTTCTTTCTTAATTCTTTCTTACTTCTTTCTTTCTTACTTCTTTCGTACTTCTTTCTTTCTTACTTCTTTCGTACTTCTTTCTTACTTCTTTCTTACTTCTTTCTTACTTCTTTCTTTCTTCTTTCTTACTTCTTTCTTTCTTCTTTCTTACTTCTTTCTTTCTTCTTTCTTAGATCTTTCTAACTTCTTTCTTACTTCTTTCTAACTTCTTTTTTCTTCTTTCTTTTTCTTTCTTTCTTCTTTCTTTCTTACTTCTTTCTTACTTCTTTCTTACTTCTTTCTTTCTTACTTCTTTCGTACTTCTTTCGTACTTCTTTCTTACTTCTTTCTTACTTCTTTTTTTACTTCTTACTTACTTCTTTCTTCTTTCTTTCTTACTTCTTTCTTACTTCTTTCTTACTTCTATCTTTCTTCTTTTTTTCTTCTCTCTTTCTTCTCTCATTCTTCTTTCTTTCTTCTTTCTTTCTTCTTTCTTTCTTACTTCTTTCTTCTTTCTTTCTTACTTCTTTCCTACTTCTTTCTTACATCTTTCTTTCTTCTTTCTTACTTCTTTCTTTCTTATTTCTTTCTTACTTCTTTCTTACTTCTTTCTTATTTCTTACTTCTTTCTTACTTCTTTCTTACTTCTTTCTTCTTTCGTACTTCTTTCGTACTTCTTTCTTACTTCTTTCTTAGTTCTTTCTTACTTCTTTCTTCATTCCTTCTTAATTCTTTCTTACTTCTTTCTTACTTCTTTCTTACTTCTTTCTTACTTCCTTCTTCTTTTTTCTTACTTCTTTCTTACTTCTTTCTTACTTCTTTCTTACTTCTTTCTTACTTCTTTCTTAATTCTTTCTTACTTCTTTCTTTCTTCTTTCTTACTTCTTTCTTTCTTCTTTCTTACTTCTTTCTTACTTCTTTCTTACTTCCTTCTTCTTTTTTTCTTACTTTTTTCTTACTTCTTTCGTACTTCTTTCTTACTTCTTTCTTACTTCTTTCTTACTTCTTTCTAACTTCTTTCTTTCTTCTTTCTTTCTTCTTTCTTCTCTTTTTCTTCTCTCTTTCTTCTCTCTTTCTTCTTTCTTTCTTCTTTCTTTCTGCTTTCTTTCTTACTTCTTTCTTACTTCTTTCTTACTTCTTTCTTACTTCTTTCTTCTTTCTTTCTTACTTCTTTCTAACTTCTTTCTTACTTCTTTCTTACTTCTTTCTTACTTCTTTTTAACTTCTTTCTTACTTCTTTCTTACTTCTTTCTTTCTTACTTCTTTCTTACTTCTTTCTTACTTCTTTCTTACTTCTTTCTTACTTCTTTCTAACTTCTTTCTTTCTTCTTTGTTTCTTCTTTCTTACTTCTTTCTTCTTTCTTCATTCCTTCTTACTTCTTTCTTACTTCTTTCTTACTTCTTTCTTACTTCTTTCTCACTTCTTTCTTACTTCTTTCTTTCTTCTTTCATTCTTCTCTCTTTCTTCTCTCTTTCTTCTCTCTTTCTTCTTTCTTTCTTCTTTCTTTCTTATTTCTTTCTTACTTCCTTCTTATTTCTCTCTTTCTTTCTTCTTTCTTTCTTCTTTCTTTCTTACTTCTTTCTAACTTCTTTCTTTCTTCTTTGTTTCTACTTTCTTACTTTTTTCTTACTTCTTTCTCCATTCCTTCTTACTTCTTTCTTACTTCTTTCTTACTTCTTTCTTACTTCTTTCTAACTTCTTTCTGACTTCTTTCTTTCTTCTTTCATTCTTCTCTCTTTCTTCTCTCTTTCTTCTTTCTTTCTTCTTTCTTTCTTCTTTCTTTCTTATTTCTTTCTTACTTCCTTCTTATTTCTCTCTTTCTTTCTTCTTTCTTTCTTCTTTCTTTCTTCTTTCTTTCTTACTTCTTTCTTTCTTCTTTCTTACTTCTTTCTTTCTTACTTCTTTCTTCTTTCTTTCTTACTTCTTTCTTACTTCTTTCTTACTTCTTTCTTCTTTCGTACTACTTTCTTACTTATTTCTTACTTCTTTCTTACTTCTTTCTTACTTCTTTCTTACTTCTTTCTTCATTCCTTAATTCTTTCTTACTTCTTTCTTACTTCTTTCTTACTTCTTTCTTACTTCCTTCTTCTTTTTTTCTTACTTCTTTCTTAATTCTTTCGTACTTCTTTCTTACTTCTTTCTTACTTCTTTCTTACTTCTTTCTTTCTTCTTTCTTTCTTACTTTCTTACTTCTTTCTAACTTCTTTCTTTCTTCTTTCTTTCTTCTTTCTTTCTTACTTCTTTCTTACTTCTTTCTTCTTTCTTACGTCTTTCTTACTTCTTTCTTACTTCTTTCTTTCTTCTTTCTTAGTTTTCTTTCTTCTTTCTTACTTCTTTCTTGCTTCTTTCTTCTTTCTTTCTTACTTCATTCTTACTTATTTCTTTCTTTCTTCTTGCTTTCTTCTTTCTTTCTTATTTCTAAATTCTTTCTAACTTCTTTCTAACTTCTTTCTAATTTCTTTCTTACTTCTTTCTTTCTTACTTCTTTCTTAATTATTTGTTACTTCTTTCTTACTACTTTCTTACTTCTTTCTTTCTTCTTTCTTTCTTCTTTCTTTCTTCTTTCTTTCTTCTTTCTTTCTTCTTTCTTTCTTACTTCTTTCTTACTTCATTCTTACTTCTTTCTTACTTCTTTCTTACTTCTTTCTTACTTCTTTCTTTATTCTTTTCTTACTTCTTTCTTTCTTCTTTCTTACTTCTTTCTTTCTTACTTCTTTCTTACTTCTTTCTTCCTTCTTTCTTATTTCTTACTCCTTTCTTACTTCTTTCTTACTTCTTTCTTACTTCTTTCTAACTACTTTCTTACTTCTTTCTTACTTCTTTCTTTCTTCTTTCTAACTTCTTTCTTACTTCTTTCTTACTTTTTTCTTACTTCTTTCTTTCTTACTTCTTTCTTACTTCTTTCGTACTTCTTTCTTACTTCTTTCATACTTCTTTCTTACTTCTTACTTCATTCCTTCTTACTTCTTTCTTACTTCTTTCTTACTTCTTTCTTACTTCTTTACTTCTTTCATACTTCTTTCTTACTTCTTTCTTACTTCTTTCTTCTTTCTTTCTTACTTCTTTCTTACTTCTTTCTTACTTCTTTCTTACTTCTTTCTTACTTATTTCTTACTTCTTTCCTACTTCTTTCTTACTTCTTTCTTCTTTCTTTCTTCTTTCTTTCTTCTTTCTTTCTTACTTCTTTCTTACTTCTTTCGTACTTCTTTCTTACTTCTTTCTTACTTCTTTCTTTATTCTTTCTTACTTCTTTCTTACTTCTTTCGTTCTTCTTTCTTACTTCTTTCTTACTTCTTTCTTACTTCTTTCTTACTTCTTTCTTACTTCTTTCTTACTTCTTTCTTACTTCTTTCTAACTTCTTCTTCTTTCTTTCTTCTTGCTTTCTTCTTTCTTTCTTACTTCTTTCTTACTTCTTTCTTACTTCTTTCTAACTTCTTTCTTACTTCTTTCTTACTTCTTTCTTACTACTTTCTAACTTCTTTCTTTCTTCTTTGTTTCTTCTTTCTTACTTCTTTCGCACTTCTTTCTTCATTCCTTCTTACTTCTTTCTTACTTCTTTCTTTCTTCTTTCATTCTTCTCTTTCTTCTCTCTTTCTTCTTTCTTTCTTCTTTCTCTCTTCTTTCTTTCTTACTTCTTTCTTTCTTCCTTCTTACTTCTCTCTTTCTTTCTTCTTGCTTTCTTCTTTCTTTCTTATTTCTAAATTCTTTCTAACTTCTTACTAACTTCTTTCTTATTTCTTTCTTACTTCTTTCTTTCTTACTTCTTTCGTACTTCTTTCTTACTTCTTTCTTACTTCTTGCTTACTTCTTTCTTCCTTCTTTCTTCTTTCTTTCTTACTTTTTTCTTACTTCTTTCTTACTTCTTTCTTACTTCTTTCTTCCTTCTTTCTTCCTTCTTTCTTACTTCTTTCTTACTTCTTTCTTACTTCTTTCTTCATTCCTTCTTACTTCTTTCTTTCTTCTTTCCTAATTCTTTCTTACGTCTTTCTTCTTTCTTCTTTCTTACTTCTTTCTTTCTTCTTTTTTACTTCTTTCTTACTTCTTTCTTACTTCTTTCTAACTACTTTTTTCTTCTTTCTTACTTCTTTCTTACTTCTTTCTTACTTCTTTCTTCTTTCTTTCTTAATTCTTTCTTACTTCTTTCTTACTTCTTTCTTTCTTCTTTCTTACTTCTTTCTTTCTTCTCTCTTACTTATTTCTTACGTCTTTCTTACTTCTTTCTAACTACTTTTTTCTTCTTTCTTACTTCTTTCTTACTTCTTTCTAACTTCGTTTTTTCTTCTTTCTTACTTCTTTCTTTCTTCTTTATATCTTACTTCTTTCGTACTTCTTTCGTACTTCTTTCTTACTTCTTTCTTACTTCTTTCTTACTTCTTTCTTCTTTCTTTCTTACTTCTTTCTTACTTCATTCTTCTTTCTTTCTTACTTCTTTCTTACTTCTTTCTTACTTCTTTCTTACTTCTTTCTTTCTTCTTTCTTGTCTCTTTCTTCTCTCTTTCTTCTCTCTTTCTTCTTTCTTTCTTCTTTCTCTCTGCTTTCTTTCTTACTTCTTTCTTACTTCTTTCTTACTTCTTTCTTACTTCTTTCTTCTTTCTTTCTTACTTCTTTCTAACTTCTTTCTTACTTCTTTCTAACTACTTTTTTCTTCTTTCTTACTTCTTTCTTACTTCTTTCTAACTTCTTTTTTTCTTCTTTCTTACTTCTTTCTTACTTCTATCTTACTTCTTTCTTACTTCTTTCTTACTTCTTTCTTTCTTACTTCTTTCGTACTTCTTTCGTACTTCTTTCTTACTTCTTTCTTACTTCTTTCTTTCTTCTTTCTTACTTCTTTCTTACTTCTTTCTTCATTCCTTCTTACTTCTTTCTTTCTTCTTTCCTACTTCTTTCTTACTTCTTTCTTCTTTCTTCTTTCTTACTTCTTTTGTACTTCTTTCGTACTTCTTTCTTACTTCTTTCTTACTTCTTTCTTACGTCTTTCTTCTTTCTTTCTTACTTCTTTCTTACTTCTTTCTTCTTTCTTTCTTACTTCTTTCTTACTTCTTTCTTACTTCTTTCTTACTTCTTTCTAACTTCTTTCTTTCTTCTTTGTTTCTTCTTTCTTACTTCTTTCTTTCTTCTTTCTTCATTCCTTCTTACTTCTTTCTAACTTCTTTCTTAGTTCTTTCTTTCTTCTTTCATTCTTCTCTCTTTCTTCTCTCTTTCTTCTTTCTTTCTTCTTTCTTTCATCTTTCTTTCTTATTCCTTTCTTACTTCCTTCTTATTTCACTTTTTCTTTCTTCTTGCTTTCTTCTTTCTTTCTTATTTCTAAATTCTTTCTAACTTCTTTCTAACTTCTTTCTTAATTCTTTCTTACTTCTTTCTTTCTTACTTCTTTCGTACTTCTTTCTTTCTTACTTCTTTCGTACTTCTTTCTTACTTCTTTCTTACTTCTTTCTTACTTCTTTCTTTCTTCTTTCTTACTTCTTTCTTTCTTCTTTCTTACTTCTTTCTTTCTTCTTTCTTAGATCTTTCTAACTTCTTTCTTACTTCTTTCTAACTTCTTTTTTCTTCTTTCTTTTTCTTTCTTTCTTCTTTCTTTCTTACTTCTTTCTTACTTCTTTCTTACTTCTTTCTTTCTTACTTCTTTCGTACTTCTTTCGTACTTCTTTCTTACTTCTTTCTTACTTCTTTTTTTACTTCTTACTTACTTCTTTCTTCTTTCTTTCTTACTTCTTTCTTACTTCTATCTTACTTCTATCTTTCTTCTTTTTTTCTTCTCTCTTTCTTCTCTCATTCTTCTTTCTTTCTTCTTTCTTTCTTCTTTCTTTCTTACTTCTTTCTTCTTTCTTTCTTACTTCTTTCCTACTTCTTTCTTACATCTTTCTTACTTCTTTCTTACTTCTTTCTTACTTCTTTCTTACTTCTTTCTTTCTTCTTTCTTACTTCTTTCTTTCTTCTTTCTTACTTCTTTCTTACTTCTTTCTTACTTCTTTCTTACTTCTTTCTAACTTCTTTTTTCTTCTTTCTTACTTCTTTCTTACTTCTTTCTTCTTTCTTTCTTACTTCTTTCTTACCTCTTTCTTTCTTCTTTCCTACTTCTTTCTTTCTTCTTTCTTACTTCTTACTTACTTCTTTCTTACTTCTTTCTTCTTTCTTTCTTACTTCTTTCTTACTTCTTTCTTAATTCTTTCTTCTTTCTTTCTTACTTCTTTCTTACTTCTTTCTTTCTTCTTTCTTAATTCTTTCTTTCTTGTTTCTTACTTCTTTCTTACTTATTTCTTATTTCTTTCTTACTTCTTTCTTAGTTCTTTCTTACTTCTTTCTTACTTCTTTCTTTATTCTTTCTTAATTCTTTCTTTCTTCTTTCTTACTTCTTTCTTACTTCTTTCTAACTTCTTTCTTACTTCTTTCTTCTTTCTTTCTTACTTCTTTCTTACTTCTTTCTTACTTCTTTCTTACTACTTTCTTACTACTTTCTTCATTCCTTCTTACTTCTCTCTTACTTCTTTCTTACTTCTTTCTTACTACTTTCTTCATTCCTTCTTACTTCTCTCTTACTTCTTTCTTACTTCTTTCTTACTTCTTTCTTACTTCTTTCTTTCTTCTTTCTTCTTTCTTTCTTACTTCTTTCTTACTTCTTTCTTACTTCTTTCTTTCTTCTTTCTTACTTCTTTCATACTTCTTTCTTACTTCTTTCTTACTTCTTTCTTACTTCTTTCTTACTTCTTTCTTACTGCTTTCTAACTTCTTTCTAACTTCTTTCATACTTCTTTCTTACTTCATTCTTACTTCTTTCTTACTTCTTTTTTACTTCTTTCTTACTTCTTTCTTTCTTCTTTCTTACTTCTTTCTTCTTTCTTTCTTCTTTCTTACTTCTTTCTTTCTTCTTTCTTACTTCTTTCTTACTTCTTTCTAACTACTTTTTTCTTCTTTCTTACTTCTTTCTTACTTCTTTCTAACTTCTTTTTTTCTTCTTTCTTACTTCTTTCTTACTTCTATCTTACTTCTTTCTTACTTCTTTCTTTCTTACTTCTTTCGTACTTCTTTCGTACTTCTTTCTTACTTCTTTCTTACTTCTTTCTTCTTTCTTTCTTACTTCTTTCTTACTTCTTTCTTACTTCTTTCTTACTTCTTTCTTTCTTCTTTCTTACTTCTTTCTTTCTTCTTTCTTACTTCTTTCTTACTTCTTTCTGCTTTCTTTCTTACTTATTTCTTACGTCTTTCTTAGTTCTTTCTTTCTTCTTTCTTACTTCTTTCTTCTTTCTTTCTTCTCTCTTTCTTCTCTCTTTCTTCTTTCTTTCTTCTTTATTTCTTCTTTCTTTCTTTCATACTTCTTTCTTACTTCTTTCTTGCTTCTTTCTTTCTTCTTTCTTACTTCTTTCTTACTTCTTTCTTACTTCTTTCTAACTAATTTTTTCTTCTTTCTTACTTCTTTCTAACTTCTTTTTTTCTTCTTTCTTACTTCTTTCTTACTTCTATCTTACTTCTTTCTTACTTCTTTCTTACTTCTTTCTTACTTCTTTCTTTCTTACTTCTTTCGTACTTCTTTCGTACTTCTTTCTTACTTCTTTCTTACTTCTTTCTTACTTCTTTCTTCTTTCTTTCTTACTTCTTTCTTACTTCTCTCTTCTTTCTTTCTTAATTCTTTCTTACTTCTTTCTTACTTCTTTCTTACTTCTTTCTTTCTTCTTTCTTCTCTCTTTCTTCTCTCTTTCTTCTCTCTTTCTTCTTTCTTTCTTCTTTCTTTCTGCTTTCTTTCTTACTTCTTTCTTACTTTTTTCTTACTTCTTTCTTACTTCTTTCTTCTTTCTTTCTTACTTCTTTCTAACTTCTTCCTTACTTCTTTCTTACTTCTTTCTTACTTCTTTTTTACTTCTTTCTTACTTCTTTCTTACGTCTTTCTTAGTTCTTTCTTTCTTCTTTCTTACTTCTTTCTTCTTTCTTTCTTCTCTCTTTCTTCTCTCTTCTTTCTTTCTTCTTTCTTTCTTCTTTCTTTCTTTCTTACTTCTTTCTTACTTCTTTCTTGCTTCTTTCTTTCTTTCTTCTTGCTTTATTCTTTCTTCCTTATTTCTAAATACTTTCTTACTTCTTTCTTCCTTACTTCTTTCTTACTTATTTCTTACTTCTTTCTTACTTCTTTCTTCTTTCTTTCTTACTTCTTTCTAACTTCTTTCTTACTTCTTTCTTACTTCTTTCTTACTCCTTTATTACTTCTTTATTACTTCTTTCTTACTTCTTTCTTACTTCTTTCTTTCTTACTTCTTTCTTCCTTCTTTCGTACTTCTTTCTTACTTCTTTATTACTTCTTTCTTACTTCTTTCTTACTTCTTTAATACTTCTTTCTTACGTCTTTCTTACTTCTTTCTTACTTCTTTATTACTTCTTTCTTACTTCTTTCTTACTTCTTTCTTTCTTCTTTCTTACTTCTTTCTTTCTTACATCTTTCTTACTTCTTTCTTACTTCTTTCTTACTTCTCTCTTCATTCCTTCTTACTTCTTTCTTACTTCTTTCTTACTTCTTTCTTACTTCTTTCTTCTTTCTTTCTTACTTCTTTCTTACTTCTTTCTTTCTTCTTTCCTACTTCTTTCTTTCTTCTTTCTTACTTCTTTCTTACTTCTTTCTTACTTCTTTCTTCTTTCTTTCTTACTTGTTTCTTACTTCTTTCTTACTTCTTTCTTTCTTCTTTCTTACTTCTTTCATACTTCTTTCTTTCTTCTTTCTTACTTCTTTCTAACTTCTTTCTTTCTTCTTTCTTTCTTCTTTCTTTCTTACTTCTTCCTTACTTCTTTCTTACTTCTTTCTTTCTTACTTCTTTCTTACTTCTTTCTTACTTCTTTCTTACTTCTTTCTTACTTCTTTCTAACTTCTTTCTTACTTCTTTCTTACTTCTTTCTTACTTCTTTCTTTCTTACTTCTTTCTTACTTCTTTCGTACTTCTTTCATACTTCTTTCTTACTTCTTTCTTACTTCTTTCTTACTTCTTTCTTACTTCTTTCTTACTTCTTTCTAACTTCTTCTTTCTTCTTTCATTCTTCTTGCTTTCTTCTTTCTTTCTTAATTCTTTCTTACTTCTTTCTTACTTCTTTCTAACTTCTTTCTTACTTCTTTCTTACTTCTTTCTTACTTCTTTCTAACTTCTTTCTTTCTTCTTTGTTTCTTCTTTCTTACTTCTTTCTTACTTTTCTTAACTCTTTCTTCATTCCTTCTTACTTCTTTCTTTCTTATTTCCTACTTCTTTCTTACTTCTTTCTTCTTTCTTACTTCTTTCTTTCTTCTTTTTTACTTCTTTCTTACTTCTTTCTTACTTCTTTCCAACTACTTTTTTCTTCTTTCTTACTTCTTTCTTACTTCTTTCTTACTTCTTTCTTCTTTCTTTCTTAATTCTTTCTTACTTCTTTCTTACTTCTTTCTTACTTCTTTCTTTCTTCTTTCATTCTTCTCTCTTCCTTCTCTCTTTCTTCTTTCTTTCTTCTTTCTCTCTTCTTTCTTTCTTACTTCTTTCTTACTTCTTTCTTACTTCTCTCTTTCTTTCTTCTTGCTTTCTTCTATCTTTCTTATTTCTAAATTCTTTCTACCTTCTTTCTAACTTCTTTCTTATTTCTTTCTTACTTCTATCTTTCTTACTTCTTTCGTACTTCTTTCTTACTCCTTTCTTACTTCTTTCTTACTTATTTCTTCCTTCTCTCTTTCTTTCTTCTTGCTTTCTTCTTTCTTTCTTATTTCTAAATTCTTTCTAACTTCTTTCTAAGTTCTTTCTTACTTCTTTCTTACTTCTTTCTTTCTTACTTCTTTCGTACTTCTTTCTTACTTCTTTCTTACTTCTTTCTTACTTCTTTCTTCCTTCTTTCTTCTTTCTTTCTTACTTCTTTCTTACTTCTTTCTTACTTCTTTCTTACTTCTTTCTTTCTTCTTTCTTACTTCTTTCTTACTTCTTTCTTACTTCTTTCTTACTTCTTTCTTCTTTCTTTCTTAATTCTTTCTTACTTCTTTCTTACTTCTTTCTTACTTCTTTCTTCTTTCTTTCTTCTTTCTTACTTCTTTCTTTCTTCTTTCTTACTTCTTTCTTACTTCTTTCTTACTTCTTTCTAACTACTTTTTTCTTCTTTCTTACTTCTTTCTTACTTCTTTCTAACTTCTTTTTTTCTTCTTTCTTACTTCTTTCTTACTTCTATCTTACTTCTTTCTTACTTCTTTCTTACTTCTTTCTTTCTTACTTCTTTCGTACTACTTTCGTACTTCTTTCTTACTTCTTTCTTACTTCTTTCTTACTTCTTTCTTACTTCTTTCTTCTTTCTTTCTTACTTCTTTCTTACTTCTTTCTTCTTTCTTTCTTAATTCTTTCTTACTTCTTTCTTACTTCTTTCTTACTTCTTTCTTTCTTCTTTCTTCTCTCTTTCTTCTCTCTTTCTTCTCTCTTTCTTCTCTCTTTCTTCTTTCTTTCTGCTTTCTTTCTTACTTCTTTCTTACTTCTTTCTTACTTCTTTCTTACTTCTTTCTTCTTTCTTTCTTACTTCTTTCTAACTTCTTTCTTACTTCTTTCTTACTTCTTTCTTACTTCTTTTTAACTTCTTTCTTACTTCTTTCTTACTTCTTTCTTTCTTACTTCTTTCTTACTTCTTTCTTACTTCTTTCTTACTTCTTTCTTACTTCTTTCTAACTTCTTTCTTTCTTCTTTGTTTCTTCTTTCTTACTTCTTTCTTACTTCTTTCTTCATTCCTTCTTACTTCTTTCTTACTTCTTTCTTACTTCTTTCTTACTTCTTTCTCACTTCTTTCTTACTTCTTTCTTTCTTCTTTCATTCTTCCCTCTTTCTTCTCTCTTTCTTCTTTCTTTCTTCTTTCTTTCTTCTTTCTTTCTTATTTCTTTCTTACTTCCTTCTTACTTCTCTCTTTCTTTCTTCTTACTTACTTCTTTCTTTCTTCTTTCTTTCTTCTTTCTTTCTTACTTCTTTCTTACTTCTTTCTTACTTCTTTCTTACTTCTTTCTTTCTTCTTTCTTACTTCTTTCTTACTTCTTTCTGCTTTCTTTCTTACTTCTTTCTTACGTCTTTCTTAGTTCTTTCTTTCTTCTTTCTTACTTCTTTCTTCTTTCTTTCTTCTCTCTTTCTTCTCTCTTTCTTCTTTCTTTCTTCTTTCTTTCTTCTTTCTTTCTTTCTTACTTCTTTCTTACTTCTTTCTTGCTTCTTTCTTTCTTTCTTCTTGCTTTCTTCTTTCTTCCTTATTTCTAAATACTTTCTTACTTCTTTCTTACTTACTTCTTTCTTACTTATCTCTTACTTCTTTCTTACTTCTTTCTTCTTTCTTTCTTACTTCTTTCTAACTTCTTTCTTACTTCTTTCTTACTTCTTTTTAACTTCTTTATTACTTCTTTCTTACTTCTTTCTTTCTTACTTCTTTCTTCCTTCTTTCGTACTTCTTTCTTACTTCTTTATTACTTCTTTCTTTCTTCTTTCTTACTTCTTTAATACTTCTTTCTTACGTCTTTCTTACTTCTTTATTACTTCTTTATTACTTCTTTCTTACTTCTTTCTTACTTCTTTCTTTCTTCTTTCTTACTTCTTTCTTTCTTACATCTTTCTTACTTCTTTCTTACTTCTTTCTTACTTCTCTCTTCATTCCTTCTTACTTCTTTCTTACTTCTTTCTTACTTCTTTCTTACTTCTTTCTTACTTCTTTCTTACTTCTTTCTTCTTTCTTTCTTACTTCTTTCTTACTTCTTTCTTACTTCTTCTTACTTCTTTCTTTCTTCTTTCTTACTTCTTTCATACTTCTTTCTTACTTCTTTATTACTTCTTTCTTACTTCTTTCTAACTTCTTTCTTTCTTCTTCTTTCTTCTCTTCTTTCTTACTTCTTTCTTACTTCTTTCTTACTTCTTTCTTACTTCTTTCTTTCTTACTTCTTTCTTACTTATTTCTAACTACTTTCTTACTTCTTTCTTACTTCTTTCTTACTTCTTTCTAACTTCTTTCTTTCTTCTTTCTTTCTTCTTTCTTCTTTCTTCTTTCTTTCTTCTTTCTTTCTTACTTCTTTCTTACTTCTTTCTTACTTCTATCTTAATTCTTTCTTCTTTCTTACTTCTTTCGTACTTCTTTCTTACTTCTTTCTTACTTCTTTCTTACTTCTTTCTTACTTCTTTCTTACTTCTTTCTAACTTCTTCTTTCTTCTTTCTTTCTTCTTGCTTTCTTCTTTCTTTCTTACTTCTTTCTTACTTCTTTCTTACTTCTTTCTAACTTCTTTCTTGCTTCTTTCTTACTTCTTTCTTACTACTTTCTAACTTCTTTCTTTCTTCTGTGTTTCTTCTTTCTTACTTCTTTCTTACTTCCTTCTTCATTCCTTCTTACTTCTTTCTTACTTCTTTCTTACTTCTTCCTTACTTCTTTCTTACTTCTTTCTTCATTCCTTCTTACTTCTTTCTTTCTTCTTTCCTACTTCTTTCTTACTTCTTTCTTCTTTCTTCTTTCTTACTTCTTTCTTTCTTCTTTTTTACTTCTTTCTTACTTCTTTCTTACTTCTTTCTAACTACTTTTTTCTTCTTTCTTACTTCTTTTCTTACTTCTTTCTTACTTCTTTCTTCTTTCTTTCTTAATTCTTTCTTACTTCTTTCTTACTTCTTTCTTTCTTCTTTCATTCTTCTCTCTTCCTTCTCTCTTTCTTCTTTCTTTCTTCTTTCTCTCTTCTTTCTTTCTTACTTCTTTCTTACTTCTTTCTTACTTCTCTCTTTCTTTCTTCTTGCTTTCTTCTTTCTTTCTTATTTCTAAATTCTTTCTAACTTCTTTCTAACTTCTTTCTTATTTCTTTCTTACTTCTATCTTTCTTACTTCTTTCGTACTTCTTTCTTACTTCTTTCTTACTTCTTTCTTACTTATTTCTTCCTTCTCTCTTTCTTTCTTCTTGCTTTCTTCTTTCTTTCTTATTTCTAAATTCTTTCTAACTTCTTTCTAACTTCTTTCTTATTTCTTTCTTACTTCTTTCTTTCTTACTTCTTTCGTACTTCTTTCTTACTTCTTTCTTACTTCTTTCTTACTTCTTTCTTCCTTCTTTCTTCTTTCTTTCTTACTTTTTTCTTACTTCTTTCTTACTTCTTTCTTACTTCTTTCTTTCTTCTTTCTTACTTCTTTCTTTCTTCTTTTTTAATTCTTTCTTACTTCTTTCTTACTTCTTTCTAACTACTTTTTTCTTCTTTCTTACTTCTTTCTTACTTCTTTCTTACTTCTTTCTTACTTCTTTCTTCTTTCTTTCTGATTCTTTCTTACTTCTTTCTTACTTCTTTCTTTCTTCTTTCTTGCTTCTTTCTTCTTTCTTTCTTCTTTCTTACTTCTTTATTTCTTCTTTCTTACTTCTTTCTTACTTCTTTCTAACTACTTTTTTCTTCTTTCTTACTTCTTTCTTACTTCTTTCTAACTTATTTTTTTCTTCTTCTTACTTCTTTCTTACTTCTATCTTACTTCTTTCTTACTTCTTTCTTTCTTACTTCTTTCGTACTTCTTTCGTACTTCTTTCTTACTTCTTTCTTTTTCTTTCTTACTTCTTTCTTTCTTCTTTCTTACTTCTTTCTTACTTCTTTCTGCTTTCTTTCTTACTTCTTTCTTACGTCTTTCTTAGTTCTTTCTTTCTTCTTTCTTACTTCTTTCTTCTTTCTTCTTCTCTCTTTCTCTTCTCTTCTTCTTTCTTTCTTTCTTCTTTCTTTCTTCTTTCTTTCTTTCTTAATTCTTTCTTACTTCTTTCTTGCTTCTTTCTTCTTTCTTCTTGCTTTCTTCTTTCTTTCTTATTTCTAAATTCTTTCTAACTTCTGTCTAACTTGTTTCTTATTTCTTTCTTACTTCTTTCTTCCTTACTTCTTTCTTACTTATATCTTACTTCTTTCTTACTTCTTTCTTCTTTCTTTCTTACTTCTTTCTTACTTCTTTCTTACTTCCTTCTAACTTCTTTTTTTCTTCTTTCTTACTTCTTTCTTACTTCTTTTTTTCTTCTTTCTTACTTCTTTCTTACTTCTTTCTTACTTCTTTCTTTCTTACTTCTTTCGTACTTCTTTCGTACTTCTTTCTTACTTCTTTCTTACTTCTTTCTTACTTCTTTCTTCTTTCTTTATTACTTCTTTCTTACTTCTTTCTTACTTCTTTCTTACTTCTTTCTTTCTTCTTTCTTACTTCTTTCTTTCTTCTTTCTTACTTCTTTCTTACTTCTTTCTGCTTTCTTTCTTACTTCTTTCTTACGTCTTTCTTAGTTCTTTCTTTCTTCTTTCTTACCTTCTTTCTTCTTTCTTTCTTCTCTCTTTCTTCTCTCTTTCTTCTTTCTTTCTTCTTTCTTTCTTTTTTTACTTCTTTCTTACTTCTTTCTTGCTTCTTTCTTTCTTTCTTCTTGCTTTCTTCTTTCTTCCTTATTTCTAAATTCTTTCATACTTCTTTCTTCCTTACTTCTTTCTTACTTATTTCTTACTTCTTTCTTACTTCTTTCTTCTTTCTTTCGTACTTCTTTCTAACTTCTTTCTTACTTCTTTCTTACTTCTTTCTTACTTCTTTTTAACTTCTTTATTACTTCTTTCTTACTTCTTTCTTACTTCTTTCTTTCTTACTTCTTTCTTCCTTCTTTCGTACTTCTTTCTTACTTCTTTATTACTTCTTTCTTTCTTCTTTCTTACTTCTTTAATACTTCTTTCTTACGTCTTTCTTACTTCTTTATTACTTCTTTATTACTTCTTTCTTACTTCTTTCTTACTTCTTTCTTTCTTTCTTACTTCTTTCTTTCTTACATCTTTCTTACTTCTTTCTTACTTCTTTCTTACTTCTCTCTTCATTCCTTCTTACTTCTTTCTTACTTCTTTCTTACTTCTTTCTTACTTCTTTCTTCTTTCTTTCTTACTTCTTTCTTACTTCTTTCTTTCTTCTTTCCTACTTCTTTCTTTCTTCTTTCTTACTTCTTTCTTACTTCTTTCTTACTTCTTTCTTCTTTCTTTCTTACTTCTTTCTTACTTCTTTCTTACTTCTTTCTTACTTCTTTCTTTCTTCTTTCTTACTTCTTTCATACTTCTTTCTTACTTCTTTCTTACTTCTTTCTTACTTCTTTCTAACTTCTTTCTTTCTTCTTTCTTTCTTCTTTCTTTCTTACTTCTTTCTTACTTCTTTCTTACTTCTTTCTTACTTCTTTCTTTCTTACTTCTTTCTTACTTATTTCTAACTACTTTCTTACTTCTTTCTTACTTCTTTCTTACTTCTTTCTAACTTCTTTCTTTCTCCTTTCTTTCTTCTTTCTTTCTTCTTTCTTTCTTCTTTCTTTCTTACTTCTTTCTTACTTCTTTCTTACTTCTATCTTAATTCTTTCTTCTTTCTTACTTCTTTCTTACTTCTTTCTTACTTCTTTCGTACTTCTTTCTTACTTCTTTCTTACTTCTTTCTTACTTCTTTCTTACTTCTTTCTAACTTCTTTCTTACTTCTTTCTTTCTTACTTCTTTCTTACTTCTTTCGTACTTCTTTCTTACTTCTTTCTTACTTCTTTCTTACTTCTTTCTAACTTCTTTCTTACTTCTTTCTTACTTCTTTCTTACTACTTTCTAACTTCTTTCTTTCTTCTGTGTTTCTTCTTTCTTACTTCTTTCTTACTTCCTTCTTCATTCCTTCTTACTTCTTTCTTACTTCTTTCTTACTTCTTCCTTACTTCTTTCTTACTTCTTTCTTCATTCCTTCTTACTTCTTTCTTTCTTCTTTCCTACTTCTTTCTTACTTCTTTCTTCTTTCTTCTTTCTTACTTCTTTCTTTCTTCTTTTTTACTTCTTTCTTACTTCTTTCTTACTTCTTTCTAACTACTTTTTTCTTCTTTCTTACTTCTTTCTTACTTCTTTCTTACTTCTTTCTTCTTTCTTTCTTAATTCTTTCTTACTTCTTTCTTACTTCTTTCTTTCTTCTTTCATTCTTCTCTCTTCCTTCTCTCTTTCTTCTTTCTTTCTTCTTTCTCTCTTCTTTCTTTCTTACTTCTTTCTTACTTCTTTCTTACTTCTCTCTTTCTTTCTTCTTGCTTTCTTCTTTCTTTCTTATTTCTAAATTCTTTCTAACTTCTTTCTAACTTCTTTCTTATTTCTTTATTACTTCTATCTTTCTTACTTCTTTCGTACTTCTTTCTTACTTCTTTCTTACTTCTTTCTTACTTATTTCTTCCTTCTCTCTTTCTTTCTTCTTGCTTTCTTCTTTCTTTCTTATTTCTAAATTCTTTCTAACTTCTTTCTAACTTCTTTCTTATTTCTTTCTTACTTCTTTCTTTCTTACTTCTTTCGTACTTCTTTCTTACTTCTTTCTTACTTCTTTCTTACTTCTTTCTTCCTTCTTTCTTCTTTCTTTCTTACTTTTTTCTTACTTCTTTCTTACTTCTTTCTTACTTCTTTCTTTCTTCTTTCTTACTTCTTTCTTTCTTCTTTTTTACTTCTTTCTTACTTCTTTCTTACTTCTTTCTAACTACTTTTTTCTTCTTTCTTACTTCTTTCTTACTTCTTTCTTACTTCTTTCTTACTTCTTTCTTCTTTCTTTCTAATTCTTTCTTACTTCTTTCTTACTTCTTTCTTTCTTCTTTCTTGCTTCTTTCTTCTTTCTTTCTTCTTTCTTACTTCTTTATTTCTTCTTTCTTACTTCTTTCTTACTTCTTTCTAACTACTTTTTTCTTCTTTCTTACTTCTATCTTACTTCTTTCTTACTTCTTTCTTACTTCTTTCTTTCTTACTTCTTTCGTACTTCTTTCGTACTTCTTTCTTACTTCTTTCTTTATTCTTTCTTACTTCTTTCTTTCTTCTTTCTTACTTCTTTCTTACTTCTTTCTGCTTTCTTTCTTACTTCTTTCTTACGTCTTTCTTAGTTCTTTCTTTCTTCTTTCTTACTTCTTTCTTCTTTCTTTCTTCTCTCTTTCTTCTCTCCTTCTTCTTTCTTTCTTCTTTCTTTCTTCTTTCTTTCTTTCTTTCTTAATTCTTTCTTACTTCTTTCTTGCTTCTTTCTTCTTTCTTCTTGCTTTCTTCTTTCTTTCTTATTTCTAAATTCTTTCTAACTTCTGTCTAACTTGTTTCTTATTTCTTTCTTACTTCTTTCTTCCTTACTTCTTTCTTACTTATATCTTACTTCTTTCTTACTTCTTTCTTCTTTCTTTCTTACTTCTTTCTTACTTCTTTCTTACTTCCTTCTAACTTCTTTTTTTCTTCTTTCTTACTTCTTTCTTACTTCTTTTTTTCTTCTTTCTTACTTCTTTCTTACTTCTTTCTTACTTCTTTCTTTCTTACTTCTTTCGTACTTCTTTCGTACTTCTTTCTTACTTCTTTCTTACTTCTTTCTTCATTCCTTCTTACTTCTTTCTTTATTACTTCTTTCTTACTTCTTTCTTACTTCTTTCTTACTTCTTTCTTTCTTCTTTCTTACTTCTTTCTTTCTTCTTTCTTACTTCTTTCTTACTTCTTTCTGCTTTCTTTCTTACTTCTTTCTTACGTCTTTCTTAGTTCTTTCTTTCTTCTTTCTTACCTCTTTCTTCTTTCTTTCTTCTCTCTTTCTTCTCTCTTTCTTCTTTCTTTCTTCTTTCTTTCTTCTTTCTTTCTTTCTTACTTCTTTCTTACTTCTTTCTTGCTTCTTTCTTTCTTTCTTCTTGCTTTCTTCTTTCTTCCTTATTTCTAAATTCTTTCATACTTCTTTCTTCCTTACTTCTTTCTTACTTATTTCTTACTTCTTTCTTACTTCTTTCTTCTTTCTTTCTTACTTCTTTCTAACTTCTTTCTTACTTCTTTCTTACTTCTTTCTTACTTCTTTTTAACTTCTTTATTACTTCTTTCTTACTTCTTTCTTACTTCTTTCTTTCTTACTTCTTTCTTCCTTCTTTTGTACTTCTTTCTTACTTCTTTATTACTTCTTTCTTACTTCTTTCTTACTTCTTTAATACTTCTTTCTTACGTCTTTCTTACTTCTTTATTACTTCTTTATTACTTCTTTCTTACTTCTTTCTTACTTCTTTCTTTCTTCTTTCTTACTTCTTTCTTTCTTACATCTTTCTTACTTCTTTCTTACTTCTTTCTTACTTCTCTCTTCATTCCTTCTTACTTCTTTCTTACTTCTTTCTTACTTCTTTCTTTTTTCTTTCTTCTTTCTTTCTTACTTCTTTCTTACTTCTTTCTTTCTTCTTTCCTACTTCTTTCTTTCTTCTTTCTTACTTCTTTCTTACTTCTTTCTTACTTCTTTCTTCTTTCTTTCTTACTTCTTTCTTACTTCTTTCTTACTTCTTTCTTTCTTCTTTCTTACTTCTTTCATACTTCTTTCTTACTTCTTTCTTACTTCTTTCTAACTTCTTTCTTTCTTCTTTCTTTCTTCTTTCTTTCTTACTTCTTTCTTACTTCTTTCTTACTTCTTTCTTTCTTACTTCTTTCTTACTTCTTTCTTACTTCTTTCTTACTTCTTTCTTACTTCTTTCTAACTTCTTTCTTACTTCTTTCTTACATCTTTCTTACTTCTTTCTTTCTTACTTCTTTCTTACTTCTTTCGTACTTCTTTCTTACTTCTTTCTTACTTCTTTCTTACTTCTTTCTTACTTCTTTCTTACTTCTTTCTTACTTCTTTCTTACTTCTTTCTTACTTCTTTCTAACTTCTTCTTTCTTCTTTCTTTCTTCTTGCTTTCTTCTTTCTTTCTTACTTCTTTCTTACTTCTTTCTAACTTCTTTCTTACTTCTTTCTTACTTCTTTCTTACTTCTTTCTAACTTCTTTCTTACTTCTTTCTTACTTCTTTCTTTCTTCTTTCTTACTTCTTTCTTTCTTACATCTTTCTTACTTCTTTCTTACTTCTTTCTTACTTCTCTCTTCATTCCTTCTTACTTCTTTCTTACTTCTTTCTTACTTCTTTCTTCTTTCTTTCTTACTTCTTTCTTACTTCTTTCTTTCTTCTTTCCTACTTCTTTCTTTCTTCTTTCTTACTTCTTTCTTACTTCTTTCTTACTTCTTTCTTCTTTCTTTCTTACTTCTTTCTTCTTTCTTACTTCTTTCTTTCTTCATTCTTACTTCTTTCATACTTCTTTCTTACTTCTTTCTTACTTCTTTCTTACTTCTTTCTAACTTCTTTCTCTCTTCTTTCTTTCTTCTTTCTTTCTTACTTCTTTCTTAATTCTTTCTTACTTCTTTCTTTCTTACTTCTTTCTTACTTCTTTCTTACTTCTTTCTTACTTCTTTCTTACTTCTTTCTAACTTCTTTCTTACTTCTTTCTTACATCTTTCTTACTTCTTTCTTTCTTACTTCTTTCTTACTTCTTTCGTACTTCTTTCTTACTTCTTTCTTACTTCTTTCTTACTTCTTTCTTACTTCTTTCTTACTTCTTTCTAACTTCTTCTTTCTTCTTTCTTTCTTCTTGCTTTCTTCTTTCTTTCTTACTTCTTTCTTACTTCTTTCTTACTTCTTTCTAACTTCTTTCTTACTTCTTTCTTACTTCTTTCTAACTTCTTTCTTTCTTCTTTGTTTCTTCTTTCTTACTTCTTTCTTACTTCTTTCTTCATTCCTTCTTACTTCTTTCTTACTTCTTTCTTACTTTTCTTACTTCTTTCTTCATTCCTTCTTACTTCTTTCTTTCTTCTTTCCTACTTCTTTCTTACTTCTTTCTTCTTTCTTACTTCTTTCTTTCTTCTTTTTTACTTCTTTCCTACTTCTTTCTTACTTCTTTCTTACTTCTTTCTTCTTTCTTTCTTAATTCTTTCTTACTTCTTTCTTACTTCTTTCTTACTTCTTTCTTTCTTCTTTCATTCTTCTCTCTTCCTTCTCTCTTTCTTCTTTGTTTCTTCTTTCTCTCTTCTTTCTTTCTTACTTCTTTCTTACTTCTTTCTTACTTCTCTCTTTCTTTCTTCTTGCTTTCTTCTTTCTTTCTTATTTATAAATTCTTTCTAACTTCTTTCTAACTTCTTTCTTATTTCTTTCTTACTTCTATCTTTCTTACTTCTTTCGTACTTCTTTCTTACTTCTTTCTTACTTATTTCTTCCTTCTCTCTTTCTTTCTTCTTGCTTTCTTCTTTCTTTCTTATTTCTAAATTCTTTCTAACTTCTTTCTAACTTCTTTCTTATTTCTTTCTTACTTCTTTCTTTCTTACTTCTTTCGTACTTCTTTCTTACTTCTTTCTTACTTCTTTCTTACTTCTTTCTTCCTTCTTTCTTCTTTCTTTCTTACTTCTTTCTTACTTCTTTCTTACTTCTTTCTTACTTCTTTCTTTCTTCTTTCTTACTTCTTTCTTACTTCTTTCTTACTTCTTTCTTACTTCTTTCTTCTTTCTTTCTTAATTCTTTCTTACTTCTTTCTTACTTCTTTCTTCTTTCTTTCTTCTTTCTTACTTCTTTCTTTCTTCTTTCTTACTTCTTTCTTACTTCTTTCTTACTTCTTTCTAACTACTTTTTTCTTATTTCTTACTTCTTTCTTACTTCTTTCTAACTTCTTTTTTTCTTCTTTCTTACTTCTTTCTTACTTCTATCTTACTTCTTTCTTACTTCTTTCTTACTTCTTTCTTTCTTACTTCTTTCGTACTTCTTTCGTACTTCTTTCTTACTTCTTTCTTACTTCTTTCTTACTTCTTTCTTCTTTCTTTCTTACTTCTTTCTTACTTCTTTCTTCTTTCTTTCTTAATTCTTTCTTACTTCTTTCTTACTTCTTTCTTACTTCTTTCTTTCTTCTTTCTTCTCTTTTTCTTCTCTCTTTCTTCTCTCTTTCTTCTTTCTTTCTTCTTTCTTTCTGCTTTCTTTCTTACTTCTTTCTTACTTCTTTCTTACTTCTTTCTTACTTCTTTCTTCTTTCTTTCTTACTTCTTTCTAACTTCTTTCTTACTTCTTTCTTACTTCTTTCTTACTTCTTTTTAACTTCTTTCTTACTTCTTTCTTACTTCTTTCTTTCTTACTTCTTTCTTACTTCTTTCTTACTTCTTTCTTACTTCTTTCTTACTTCTTTCTAAATTCTTTCTTTCTTCTTTGTTTCTTCTTTCTTACTTCTTTCTTACTTCTTTCTTCATTCCTTCTTACTTCTTTCTTACTTCTTTCTTACTTCTTTCTTACTTCTTTCTCACTTCTTTCTTACTTCTTTCTTTCTTCTTTCATTCTTCTCTGTTTCTTCTCTCTTTCTTCTCTCTTTCTTCTTTCTTTCTTCTTTCTTTCTTATTTCTTTCTTACTTCCTTCTTATTTCTCTCTTTCTTTCTTCTTTCTTACTTCTTTCTTTCTTCTTTCTTACTTCTTTATAACTTCTTTTTTCTTCTTTCTTTCTTCTTTCTTTCTTCTTTCTTTCTTACTTCTTTCTAACTTCTTTCTTTCTTCTTTGTTTCTACTTTCTTACTTCATTCTTACTTCTTTCTCCATTCCTTCTTACTTCTTTCTTACTTCTTTCTTACTTCTTTCTAACTTCTTTCTAACTTCTTTCTGACTTCTTTCTTTCTTCTTTCATTCTTCTCTCTTTCTTCTCTCTTTCTTCTTTCTTTCTTCTTTCTTTCTTCTTTCTTTCTTATTTCTTTCTTACTTCCTTCTTATTTCTCTCTTTCTTTCTTCTTGCTTTCTTCTTTCTTTCTTATTTCTAAATTCTTTCTAACTTCTTTCTGACTTCTTTCTTATTTCTTTCTTACTTCTTTCTTTCTTAATTCTTTCGTACTTCTTTCTTACTTCTTTCTTACTTCTTTCTTACTTCTTTCTTCCTTCTTTCTTCTTTCTTTCTTCTTTCTTACTTCTTTCTTACTTCTTTCTTACTTCTTTCTTTCTTCTTTCTTACTTCTTTCTTTCTTCTTTCTTACTTCTTTCTTTCTTCTTTCTTACTTCTTTCTAACTTCTTTCTTACTTCTTTCTAACTTCTTTTTTCTTCTTTCTTTCTTCTTTCTTTCTTCTTTCTTTCTTACTTCTTTCTTACTTCTTTCTTACTTCTTTCTTTCTTACTTCTTTCGTACTTCTTTCGTACTTCTTTCTTACTTCTTTTTTACTTCTTTCTTACTTCTTTCTTCTTTCTTTCTTACTTCTTTCTTACTTCTTTCTTACTTCTTTCTTTCTTCTTTCTTTCTTCTCTCTTCTCTCTTTCTTCTTTCTTTCTTCTTTCTTTCTTCTTTCTTTCTTACTTCTTTCTTCTTTCTTTCTTACTTCTTTCTTCTTTCTTTGTTACTTCTTTCTTACTTCTTTCTTACTTCTTTCTTTCTTTCTTCTTGCTTTCTTCTTTCTTTCTTATTTCTAAATTCTTTCTAACTTCTTTCTAACTTCTTTCTAATTTCTTTCTTACTTCTCTCTTTCTTACTTCTTTCTTACTTCTTTCTTACTTCTTTCCAACTTCTTTCTTACTTTTTTCTTAGTTCTTTCTAACTTCTTTCTTTCTTCTTTCTTTCTTCTTTCTTTCTTACTTCTTTCTTACTTCTTTCTTACTTCTTTCTTTCTTACTTCTTTCTTACTTCTTTCTAACTACTTTCTTATTTCTTTCTTACTTCTTTCTTACTTCTTTCTAACTTCTTTCTTTTTTCTTTCTTTCTTCTTTCTTTCTTTTTTCTTTCTTACTTCTTTCTTACTTCTTTCTTACTTCTTTCTTTCTTCTTTCTTACTTCTTTCTTTATTCTTTGTTACTTCTTTCTTTCTTATTTCTTTCTTACTTCTTTCTTACTTCTTTCTTATTTCTTTCTTACTTCTTTCTTACTTCTTTCTTCTTTCGTACTTCTTTCTTACTTCTTTCTTACTTCTTTCTTACTTCTTTCTTCATTCCTTAATTCTCTCTTACTTCTTTCTTACTTCTTTCTTACTTCTTTCTTACTTCCTTCTTCTTTTTTTCTTACTTCTTTCTTACTTCTTTCGTACTTCTTTCTTACTTCTTTCTTACTTCTTTCTTTCTTCTTTCTTACTTCTTTCTTTCTTCTTTCTAACTTCTTTCTTTCTTCTTTCTTTCTTCTTTCTTTCTTACTTCTTTCTTACTTCTTTCTAACTTCTTTCTTTCTTCTTTCTTTCTTCTTTCTTTCTTACTTCTTTCTTACTTCTTTCTTCTTTCTTACGTCTTTCTTACTTCTTTCTTACTTCTTTCTTTCTTCTTTCTTAGTTTTCTTTCTTCTTTCTTACTTCTTTCTTGCTTCTTTCTTCTTTCTTTCTTACTTCATTCTTACTTATTTCTTTCTTTCTTCTTGCTTTCTTCTTTCTTTCTTATTTCTAAATTCTTTCTAACTTCTTTCTAACTTCTTTCTAATTTCTTTCTTACTTCTTTCTTTCTTACTTCTTTCTTAATTATTTGTTACTTCTTTCTTACTACTTTCTTACTTCTTACTTTCTTCTTTCTTTCTTCTTTCTTTCTTCTTTCCTTCTTCTTTCTTTCTTCTTTCTTTCTTCTTTCTTTCTTACTTCTTTCTTACTTCATTCTTACTTCTTTCTTACTTCTTTCTTTCTTACTTCTTTCTTACTTCTTTCTTCCTTCTTTCTTATTTCTTACTCCTTTCTTACTTCTTTCTTACTTCTTTCTTACTTCTTTCTAACTTCTTTCTTACTTCGTTCTTACTTCTTTCTTTCTTCTTTCTAACTTCTTTCTTACTTCTTTCTTACTTGTTTCTTACTTCTTTCTTTCTTACTTCTTTCTTACTTCTTTCGTACTTCTTTCTTACTTCTTTCTTACTTCTTTCTTACTTCTTTCTTGCTTCTTACTTCATTCCTTCTTACTTCTTTCTTACTTCTTTCTTACTTCTTTCTTACTTCTTTACTTCTTTCATACTTCTTTCTTACTTCTTTCTTACTTCTTTCTTCTTTCTTTCTTACTTCTTTCTTACTTCTTTCTTACTTCTTTCTTACTTCTTTCTTACTTATTTCTTACTTCTTTCCTACTTCTTTCTTACTTCTTTCTTCTTTCTTTCTTCTTTCTTTCTTCTTTCTTTCTTACTTCTTTCTTACTTCTTTCGTACTTCTTTCTTACTTCTTTCTTACTTCTTTCTTTATTCTTTCTTACTTCTTTCTTACTTCTTTCGTACTTCTTTCTTACTTCTTTCTTACTTCTTTCTTACTTCTTTCTTACTTCTTTCTTACTTCTTTCTTACTTCTTTCTAACTTCTTCTTTCTTCTTTCTAACTTCTTTCTTTCTTCTTTGTTTCTTCTTTCTTACTTCTTTCGTACTTCTTTCTTCATTCCTTCTTACTTCTTTCTTACTTCTTTCTTTCTTCTTTCATTCTTCTCTTTCTTCTCTCTTTCTTCTTTCTTTCTTCTTTCTCTCTTCTTTCTTTCTTACTTCTTTCTTTCTTCCTTCTTACTTCTCTCTTTCTTTCTTCTTGCTTTCTTCTTTCTTTCTTATTTCTAAATTCTTTCTAACTTCTTTCTAACTTCTTTCTTATTTCTTTCTTACTTCTACTTCTTTCTAACTTCTTTCTTATTTCTTTCTTACTTCTTTCTTTCTTACTTCTTTCGTACTTCTTTCTTACTTCTTTTTTACTTCTTTCTTACTTCTTTCTTCCTTCTTTCTTCTTTCTTTCTTACTTCTTTCTTACTTCTTTCTTACTTCTGTCTTACTTCTTTCTTTCTTCTTTCTTACTTCTTTCTTACTTCTTTCTTACTTCTTTCTTCATTCCTTCTTACTTCTTTCTTTCTTCTTTCCTACTTCTTTCTTACTTCTTTCTTCTTTCTTCTTTCTTACTTCTTTCTTTCTTCTTTTTTACTTCTTTCTTACTTCTTTCTTACTTCTTTCTAACTACTTTTTTCTTCTTTCTTACTTCTTTCTTACTTCTTTCTTACTTCTTTCTAACTTCGTTTTTTCTTCTTTCTTACTTCTTTCTTTCTTCTTTATATCTTACTTCTTTCGTACTTCTTTCGTACTTCTTTCTTACTTCTTTCTTACTTCTTTCTTACTTCTTTCTTCTTTCTTTCTTACTTCTTTCTTACTTCTTTCTTCTTTCTTTCTTACTTCTTTCTTACTTCTTTCTTACTTCTTTCTTACTTCTTTCTTTCTTCTTTCTTGTCTCTTTCTTCTCTCTTTCTTCTCTCTTTCTTCTTTCTTTCTTCTTTCTTTCTGCTTTCTTTCTTACTTCATTCTTACTTCTTTCATACTTCTTTCTTACTTCTTTCTTCTTTCTTTCTTACTTCTTTCTAACTTCTTTCTTACTTCTTTCTTACTTCTTTCTTACTACTTTTTAACTTCTTTCTTATTTCTTTCTTACTTCTTTCTTTCTTACTTCTTTCGTACTTCTTTCTTACTTCTTTCTTACTTCTTTCTTCCTTCTTTCTTCTTTCTTTCTTACTTCTTTCTTACTTCTTTCTTACTTCTTTCTTACTTCTTTCTTTCTTCTTTCTTACTTCTTTCTTACTTCTTTCTTACTTCTTTCTTCATTCCTTCTTACTTCTTTCTTTCTTCTTTCCTACTTCTTTCTTACTTCTTTCTTCTTTCTTACTTCTTTCTTTCTTCTTTTTTACTTCTTTCTTACTTCTTTCTTACTTCTTTCTAACTACTTTTTTCTTCTTTCTTACTTCTTTCTTACTTCTTTCTTACTTCTTTCTTCTTTCTTTCTTAATTCTTTCTTACTTCTTCCTTACTTCTTTCTTTCTTCTTTCTTACTTCTTTCTTTCTTCTCTCTTACTTCTTTCTTACTTCTTTCTAACTACTTTTTTCTTCTTTCTTACTTCTTTCTTACTTCTTTCTAACTTCGTTTTTTCTTCTTTCTTACTTCTTTCTTACTTCTTTATTTCTTACTTCTTTCGTACTTCTTTCGTACTTCTTTCTTACTTCTTTCTTACTTCTTTCTTACTTCTTTCTTCTTTCTTTCTTACTTCTTTCTTACTTCTTTCTTCTTTCTTTCTTACTTCTTTCTTAATTCTTTCTTACTTCTTTCTTACTTCTTTCTTTCTTCTTTCTTGTCTCTTTCTTCTCTCTTTCTTCTCTCTTTCTTCTTTCTTTCTTCTTTCTTTCTGCTTTCTTTCTTACTTCTTTCTTACTTCTTTCTTACTTCTTTCTTACTTCTTTCTTCTTTCTTTCTTACTTGTTTCTTACTTCTTTCTTCTTTCTTTCTTACTTCTTTCTAACTTCTTTCTTACTTCTTTCTTACTTATTTCTTACTTCTTTTTAACTTCTTTCTTACTTCTTTCTTACTTCTTTCTTACTTCTTTCTTTCTTACTTCTTTCTTCCTTCTTTCGTAATTCTTTCTTTCTTCTTTCTTACTTCTTTAAAACTTCTTTCTTACTTCTTTCTTCTTTCTTTCTTACTTCTTTCTTACTTCTTACTTACTTCTTTCTAACTTCTTTCTTTCTTCTTTGTTTCTTCTTTCTTACTTCTTTCTTTCTTCTTTCTTCATTCCTTCTTACTTCTTTCTAACTTCTTTCTTACTTCTTTCTTTCTTCTTTCATTCTTCTCTCTTTCTTCTCTCTTTCTTCTTTCTTTCTTCTTTCTTTCTTCTTTCTTTCTTATTCCTTTCTTACTTCCTTCTTATTTCACTCTTTCTTTCTTCTTGCTTTCTTCTTTCTTTCTTATTTCTAAATTCTTTCTAACTTTTTTCTAAATTCTTTCTTACTTCTTTCTTACTTCTTTCTTTCTTACTTCTTTCGTACTTCTTTCTTACTTCTTTCTTACTTCTTTCTTACTTCTTTCTTCCTTCTTTCTTCTTTCTTTCTTCTTTCTTACTTCTTTCTTACTTCATTCTTACTTCTTTCTTTCTTCTTTCTTACTTCTTTCTTTCTTCTTTCTTACTTCTTTCTTTCTTCTTTCTTAGATCTTTCTAACTTCTTTCTTACTTCTTTCTAACTTCTTTTTTCTTCTTTCTTTTTCTTTCTTTCTTCTTTCTTTCTTACTTCTTTCTTACTTCTTTCTTACTTCTTTCTTTCTTACTTCTTTCGTACTTCTTTCGTACTTCTTTCTTACTTCTTTCTTACTTCTTTTTTACTTCTTTCTTACTTATTTCTTCTTTCTTTCTTACTTCTTTCTTACTTCTTTCTTACTTCTTTCTTTCTTCTTTTTTTCTTCTCTCTTTCTTCTCTCTTTCTTCTTTCTTTCTTCTTTCTTTCTTCTTTCTTTCTTACTTCTTTCTTCTTTCTTTCTTACTTCTTTCTTACTTCTTTCTTACTTCTTTCTTTGTTTCTTCTTTGTTTTTCTTTCTTTCTTCTTTCTTTCTTACTTCTTTCTTACTTCTTTCTTTCTTCTTTCTTACTTCTTTCTTTCTTCTTTCTTACTTCTTTCTTTCTTATTTCTTTCTTACTTCTTTCTTACTTCTTTCTTATTTCTTACTTCTTTCTTACTTCTTTCTTACTTCTTTCTTCTTTCGTACTTCTTTCGTACTTCTTTCTTACTTCTTTCTTACTTCTTTCTTACTTCTTTCTTCATTCCTTCTTAATTCTTTCTTACTTCTTTCTTACTTCTTTCTTACTTGTTTCTTACTTCCTTCTTCTTTTTTTCTTACTTCTTTCTTACTTCTTTCGTACTTCTTTCTTACTTCTTTCTTACTTCTTTCTTACTTCTTTCTTACTTCTTTCTTACTTCTTTCTTACTTCTTTCTTTCTTCTTTCTTACTTCTTTCTTTCTTCTTTCTTAGTTCTTTCTTACTTCTTTCATCTTTCTTTCTTACTTCTTTCTTACTTCTTTCTTACTTCTTTCTTTCTTACTTCTTTCTTACTTCTTTCTAACTACTTTCTTACTTCTTTCTTACTTCTTTCTTACTTCTTTCTAACTTCTTTCTTTCTTCTTTCTTTCTTCTTTCTTTCTTCTTTCTTTCTTACTTCTTTCTTACTTCTTTCTTACTTCTTTCTTTCTTACTTCTTTCTTACTTCTTTCTAACTACTTTCTTACTTATTTCTTACTTCTTTCTTACTTCTTTCTTACTTCTTTCTTCTTTCGTAATTCTTTCGTACTTCTTTCGTACTTCTTTCTTACTTCTTTCTTACTTCTTTCTTCATTCCTTCTTAATTCTTTCTTACTTCTTTCTTACTTCTTTCTTACTTCCTTCTTCTTTTTTCTTACTTCTTTCTTACTTCTTTTGTACTTCTATCTTACTTCTTTCTTACTTCTTTCTTACTTTTTCTTACTTCTTTCTTACTTCTTTCTTTCTTCTTTCTAACTTCTTTCTTTCTTCTTTCTTACTTCTTTCTTACTTCTTTCATCTTTCTTTCTTACTTCTTTCTTACTTCTTTCTTACTTCTTTCTTTCTTACTTCTTTCTTACTTCTATCTAACTACTTTCTTACTTCTTTCTTACTTCTTTCTTACTTCTTTCTAACTTCTTTCTTTCTTCTTTCTTTCTTCTTTCTTTCTTACTTCTTTCTTACTTCTTCCTAACTTCTTTCTTTCCTCTTTCTTTCTTCTTTCTTTCTTACTTCTTTCTTACTTCTTTCTTCTTTCTTTCTTCTTTCTTACTTCTTTCTTACTTCTTTCTTACTTCTTTCTTTCTTCTTTCTTAGTTCTTTCTTTCTTCTTTCTTACTTCTTTCTTGCTTCTTTCTTCTTTCTTTCTTACTTCTTTCTTATTTCTTTCTTTCTTCTTGCTTTCTTCTTTCTTTCTTATTTCAAAATTCTTTCTAACTTCTTTCTAACTTCTTTCTAATTTCTTTGTTACTTCTTTCTTTCTTACTTCTTTCTTAATTATTTGTTACTTATTTCTTACTACTTTCTTACTTCTTTCTTACTTCTTTCTTACTTCTTTCTTTCTTCTTTCTTTCTTCTTTCTTTCTTCTTTCTTTCTTACTTCTTTCTTACTTCTTTCTTACTTCTTTCTTTCTTACTTCTTTCTTACTTCTTTCTAAGTACTTTCTTACTTCTTTCTTACTTCTTTCTTACTTCTTTCTTACTTCTTTCGTACTTCTTTCTTACTTCTTTCTTCCTTCTTTCTTATTTCTTACTCCTTTCTTACTTCTTTCTTACTTCTTTCTTACTTCTTTCTAACTTCTTTCTTACTTCTTTCTTACTTCTTTATTACTTCTTTCTTACTTCTTTCTTACTTGTTTCTTACTTCTTTCTCCTTTCTTTCTTACTTCTTTCTTACTTCTTTCATACTTCTTTCTTACTTATTTCTTACTTCTTTCTTTCTTCTTTCTTCTTTCATACTTCTTTCTTACTTCTCTCTTACTTCTTTCTTCTTTCTTTCTTACTTCTTTCATGCTTCTTTCTTACTTCTTTCTTCTTTCTTTCTTACTTCTTTCTTACTTCTTTCTTCTTTCTTACTTCTTTCTTACTTCTTTCTTTCTTCTTTCTTACTTCTTTCTTACTTCTTTCTTCTTTCTTTCTTACTTCTTTCTTACTTCTTTCTTACTTCATTTTACTTCTTTCTTACTTCTTTCTTCTTTCTTTCTTACTTCTTTCTTACTTCTTTCTTCCTTCTTTCTTTCTTTCTTCTTTCTTTTTCTTTCTTTCTTCTTTCTTTCTTACTTCTTTCTTACTTCTTTCTTACTTCTTTCTTTCTTCTTTCTTACTTCTTTCTTTCTTCTTTCTTACTTCTTTCTTTCTTATTTCTTTCTTACTTCTTTCTTACTTCTTTCTTATTTCTTACTTCTTTCTTACTTCTTTCTTACTTCTTTCTTCTTTCGTACTTCTTTCGTACTTCTTTCTTACTTCTTTCTTACTTCTTTCTTCATTCCTTCTTAATTCTTTCTTACTTCTTTCTTACTTCTTTCTTACTTCTTTCTTACTTCCTTCTTTTTTTCTTACTTCTTTATTACTTCTTTCGTACTTCTTTCTTACTTCTTTCTTACTTCTTTCTTACTTCTTTCTTACTTCTTTCTTCATTCCTTCTTAATTCTTTCTTACTTCTTTCTTATTCTTTCTTACTTCTTTCTTACTTCCTTCTTCTTTTTTTCTTACTTCTTTCTTACTTATTTCGTACTTCTTTCTTACTTCTTTCTTACTTCTTTCTTACTTCTTTCTTCATTCCTTCTTACTTCTTTTTACTTCTTTCTTACTTCTTTCTTACTTCTTTCTTTCTTCTTTTTTTCTTCTCTCTTTCTTCTCTCTTTCTTCTTTCTTTCTTCTTTCTTTCTTCTTTCTTTCTTACTTCTTTCTTCTTGCTTTCTTACTTCTTTCTTACTTCTTTCTTACTTCTTTCTTTCTTTCTTCTTTCTTTTTCTTTCTTTCTTCTTTCTTTCTTACTTCTTTCTTACTTCTTTCTTACTTCTTTCTTTCTTCTTTCTTACTTCTTTCTTACTTCTTTCTTACTTCTTTCTTACTTCTTTCTTCTTTCCTTCTTAATTCTTTCTTACTTCTTTCTTACTTCTTTCTTACTTCTTTCTTACTTCCTTCTTCTTTTTTTCTTACTTCTTTCTTACTTCTTTCGTACTTCTTTCTTACTTCTTTCTTACTTCTTTCTTACTTCTTTCTTACTTCTTTCTTACTTCTTTCATTCTTTTTTCTTACTTCTTTCTTTCTTCTTTCTTACTTCTTTCTTACTTCTTTCATCTTTCTTTCTTACTTCTTTCTTACTTCTTTCTTACTTCTTTCTTTCTTACTTCTTTCTTTCTTCTTTCTTACTTCTTTCTTACTTCTTTCTTCTTTCTTCTTTCTTACTTCTTTCTTACTTCTTTCTTGCTTCTTTCTTTCTTCTTTCTTACTTCTTTCATACTTCTTTCTTATTTCTTTCTTACTTCTTTCTTACTTCTTTCTTACTTCTTTCTTACTTCTTTCTTACTTCTTTCTTACTTCTTTCTTACTTCTTTCTTACTTCTTTCTAACTTCTTCTTTCTTCTTTCTTTCTTCATGCTTTCTTCTTTCTTTCTTACTTCTTTCTTACTTCTTTCTTACTTCTTTCTAACTTCTTTCTTACTTCTTTCTTACTTCTTTCTTACTTCTTTCTAACTTCTTTCTTTCTTCTTTGTTTCTTCTTTCGTACTTCTTTCTTCATTCCTTCTTACTTCTTTCTTACTTCTTTCTTACTTCTTTCTTACTTCTTTCTTACTTCTTTCTTTCTTCTATCATTCTTCTCTTTCTTCTCTCTTTCTTCTTTCTTTCTTCTTTCTCTCTTCTTTCTTTCTTACTTCTTTCTTTCTTCCTTCTTACTTCTCTCTTTCTTTCTTCTTGCTTTCTTCTTTCTTTCTTATTTCTAAATTCTTTCTAACTTCTTTCTAACTTCTTTCTTATTTCTTTCTTACTTCTTTCTTTCTTACTTCTTTCGTACTTCTTTCTTACTTCTTTCTTACTTCTTTCTTCCTTCTTTCTTCTTTCTTTCTTACTTCTTTCTTACTTCTTTCTTACTTCTTTCTTACTTCTTTCTTTCTTCTTTCTTACTTCTTTCTTACTTCTTTCTTACTTCTT